>NC_091481.1:48841578-49178811 GCF_036971445.1 Narcine bancroftii | reverse complement strand
AAGTGAAGCAGTGGGGAACAGTGTGGGATCAGCTGGTTAAAATTGGGGTACACTGAAGAGCTGTGGAAAACAGTGTGGTGCAATCGCGTAGAGAGTGGAACAGATGGCGAACTGTGGAGAACGGGGCAACGGTGGGGAAAAGTGGGAAAATAATTGGTAAATGAGGGAAGCAGTGGATATCCATGGTGAACATTGTGGAACTAGTAGAAAACAGCTATGGAACAGTAGGGAACAGATGGAAAACAGTGGGGAACAGGTGGGGAGCAGTGGGAAACAGTGGAGCAATGGTAGGGAATTTCAGCAGGAGAGTGAGGACAAATGGATGTGGGTAACTGTGGGGAAAGTGAGGAACAGATTGGGAAATGAGGGGACCATTTGGGATCCATGGGGAACAGTGCGGGAACATCGAGTCAGTGGGGAACTTGGGAGAAAAAGCTGCGGAACCGTTGGGAACTGGTGGGGAATAGTTGCGGAACAGTTGGGGTACAGGTGAGGAGCAGTGGGAAACTGTAGAACAGATGGGGAACTGATAGATACCAGTTGGGTACATTGATTAAATGGTGGGGAACTGCTGGGGACCTCTTTTCTCCACTGCTCCACCATATTGCCCAATGTTTATTATCGTTTCCCCACATTTATCCACTCTTATCCAATGTTCCACCCGTTTTCCATAGATTGCCACTTGTTCCCCACTGTTTCCATCGGGGAGCACAGGGGAACGGAGGGAATCAGATGGCGAACATTCGAGAAAGGGGTAACAGAGAGAAAATGATCGGGAACTGCTGGAGAACGGTGGAGAATATTGAAGAAATAAGTGGTGAAATGTAGGCATCATTGTTAAAGAGTGGGAAACAGTGAAGAAATGTAGGGATCAATGGGGAACAGAGGGGAATAATTCGTAACGGTGGGGAACAGAGCGTCAAAGGGGAGAGCAGTGGTGAACAGATGGCGAATCGTGGGAAAGAGTGGCCAAAATTGTGTGGAAGGTGTAGCACAGTGAGGAACATTGGAAAACATTTGGGAACATCTCGGGAACAGCTCGTGGATAGAGCGCAACAGAGACTGAAAATTAAAGAATGGAGAGAAATGATGGAAACAGCAGGGACAACTGCAGAGCAGTGGAGAACAGCGGGGAACAATTGGGAATAATGGGGATCAGAGGGGACAGAGTGGAATAGGGGGAAACAGATGTGAACACTGCACAACAGTGTAGAACAGAGGGAAGAAGTGGGGAACAGAGCAGAACAGTGGGGAGCAATGTTGGAAACAGATGGCGAACCGTCGAGAATGGGGTAACAGAGGGAAACAATTCGGAAACAGTTGGAGAACAGTGGGGAACATTGACGAAATGAAGGGATCAGTGGGAAAATGAGAGGAACTGTGGGGAAGAGTTGGAAACAGATCACGAAATAATGAGAAACAATGGTGAACACTGGGGATCTGAGGGTATCAAGCGACAGCAGTGTGGAACAGAAGGTGAATTGTTAAGAACGTTGGGAACAGTGGTCAAAAGTGTGTGACAGCTGGGGAGAAGTGGAGAATAGTGGGCAACAGAAGGCAACAGATGGCAACATTGAGGAACAGAGGGAACAGATGGGGAACCGGGGAAAACTGCAGGAAAATGGTGATCAGGGGAATAGTGGGGAGCAGTGAGGACTAGAGAGCGAACAGTGGGGAATGCAGGGAACAGTGGTCCAAATTGTGTGAAAGGTGGGGAACAGAGAGAAACAGCGGGGAACAGTGGGGAACAGTGTAGGATCAGCTGGTTAAAATTTCGGAACATTGAAGAAATGTGGAAACAGTGTGGATCAATGGGCTACAGAGTGGAACAGATGGCAAAATGTGAAGAACGGGTGAAGTGTGGGGTAAAGTGGGAAACAGATTGGGAAATGATTGAAGCAGTGGGGATCCATGGGGAACCGTGTGGAACTTTTGGGAAACAGCTGTGGAACAGTAGGGAACAGATGGCGAACAGTGGGGAACAGGTGAGGAGCAGTGGGAAACTGAAAAACAGATGGGGAACTGATAGGTACCAGTGGGGATCATTGGTGAAATGGCGGGGGGGACTGCTGGGGAACAGTGGGGACTTCTAGTGAACCTGTTTTGAATATGTGGGAATCAGTGAGAAACAAATGGTGAAGAGAGTGGAACCTTGGGGAACACTGCAGAACAATGGTGAATGGAGGGGTATAGTGGGGAGGAGGCAGGAAGAGATGTGGAACTGATGGAGAACAGTGGGGAACAGAGGGGAATAATGTGGAACAGTGGGGCTCAGAGAGAATCAGGGGCGAGCAGCTGTTTACAGATGGTGAACAGAGGAAAACATGGGGAAATAGATTGGGAAATGCGGGGAACAGTGGGGATCCAAGGGGAACTGTGTGGAACTTGTGGGAAACAACAGTGGAACAGTAGGGAACAGATGACGAACAGTGGGGAACAGGTGAGGAGCTGTGGGAAAGAGTGTAGCAATGGTGGGGTACTGCTGCAGAAGGGTGGGGACAGATGACGAACATTGGAGAACCTGGGGAAATGTGGTTAACGGTGGGGAAAGTGGGGAACAGATTGGGAAATGAGGGGAATTGTGGGGGAAATTGTGAACAGGTTGGAATTTGTGGAAAATGCTTGGGTGCAGTGGGGAACTGGTGGGAAACCGATGGTGAACTGTGGTGAATAGTGGGGAAGCCATTGTTCACCTGTCCCCACAGTTCCGCAGCAGTTCACCACCATTTCACCACTGCTCAGCACTGTTCGCCACAGTTTTCAATCGGTTGCGCATCACTTCTCCACTGTTTCCCTCTGCTCCTCACCTCTTTCCCACTTTTCCCCAAATGTTCCTGACTGTTCCACAGCTGTTTCCCACATTCCTCACTGTTCTCCACATAGACTCTATAATGCCCAATTATCACCACAGTTCACCATCGGTTTTTCACCAGTTCCCCACTACGCCCAAGCATTTTGCACCAGTTCCCCACTGTGCACACTGTCCCGCACAATTCCCCTCATTTCCCAATCTGTTCCCCACTTTCCCCACTGTTACCCATATTTCCCCACGTTCTCCACAGTTCATTATCTGTCCCCACTCTTCTGCAGAATTTCCCGACAATTGCTCCACTGATTCCCACTGCTCCTCACCTGTACCCCACTATTCGCCATCTGTTCCCTACTGTTCCACAGCTGTTTCTCACAAGGTCCACAATGTTCCCAATGGATACCAACTGTTTCCCTCATTTCCCAATCTGTTTCCCACTTTTCCCCACTGTTCCCACATTCTCCACAGTTCTCCATCTGTTCCACTCTCTACGCCATTACACCACACTGTTTTCCAGTTCTTCAATGTTCCCCAATTTTAACCAGCTAATCCCACACTGTTCCCCACTGTTCCCCACTATTGTCCACTGGTCACACCCTTTTGACCACTGTTCCCCACGTCCTTCACGGTTCACCATCTGATCCCTTCTGCTCTCGCCAGATACCCTCTGATCCCCAGTGTTCACCATTGTCCCTCACACTTCCTCATTATTTCACAATCTGTTTCCAACTGTTCCCAACTGTTCCTCTCAGTTCCCCACTCATCCCCACAATTCGCCAAAGTTCTCCACTGTTGTCCAGGTGTTTCCGAACTGTTTCCCTCAGTTACCCCATTCTCCATTGTTCGCCATCTGTTTCCCGCTGTTCCCCAGTGCTCCCCACTGTTCTGCTCTGTTCCACACTGCTCCTCACTATTCAACTCTATTCACCAGTTTTCTGCAGTTTCTCAAATGTTTTCCATCTGTTCCCACTGTTCCTCAATGTTCTGCTCTGTTGCCCACTATTCTCCACTTTACCCAGCTCTTCCCCAAGCGTTTCCCACTGTTCCTCATTATTGCACACCTGTCAAACTCTTTAGATCACTGTTCTCCATGTTCTCCACGGTTAACCATCAGTTAACTACTGCTATCCCCTGATACTCTCTGTTCCCCACTGTTCTACTTCAGTTCCACATCTGTTCCTTCCTGCTCCCCACTATTCTCCTCCATTCCTCATTGTTTTGCAGTGTTCCCCACGGTTCCGCATTGTTCACCATTTGTTACTCACTGTTGCCCACCTGTTCAAAACAGGTTCACCAGAGGTCCCCACTGTTGCCCAGCAGTTCTCCCCATTTCACCACAGTTCTCCACTGTTCCACACAGTTCCCCACAGTTCTCCACTGTTCCCCTCATTTCCCAATCTGTTCCCCACATTCTGCCACATTTCCCCAAGTTCTCCATTGTTCACCATCAGTCCCCACAGTTCTGCAGCAGTTCACCACCATTTCACCACTGTTCCGCACTGTTCGCCACAGTTTTCCATCGGTTGCCCATCTTTTCTCCACTGGGGGGAAATGTGAACAGTGGGAACTTGTGGAAAATGCTTGGGTGCAGTGGGGAACTGGTGGTAAACCGCTAATGAACTGTGGTGAATATTGCTCCTCACCTATTCCCCACTATTCCCCACATGTTCCCTACTGTTCCTCAGTTGTTTCCCACGTTCCATTGTGGGCATTATAGAGTCTAGGTGGGGAACAGTGGTGAATGTGGGAAACGTCTGTGGAACAGTAGGGAACTTGTAGGGAACAGTGGGGAAGAGGTGAGGAGCAGTGGGAAACAGTGGAGAAGAGATGCACAACTGCTGGAGAACTGTGCCGAACACTATGGAACAGTGGAGAAATGGTGCTGAACTGCTTCGGAACTGTGGGGATCGGTGAACAGTGGAGAACTTGGGGAAATGTGGCAGAAAGTGGGGAACAGATTGGGAAATTAGGGGAACAGTGGAGAACAGTGGGGAAATGTGGGTAACAGTGGAGAACAGTGGTGGAATGAGGGAAAACTGCTGGGGAACAGCGTGGACTTCTGGTTAACCAATTTTGAACAGTTGGGGAACAGTGTGGAAGAAATGGTGAACAGTTTGGAAGCATGCGCAACGCTGCAGAACAATGGGGAATGGAGGGGAATAGTGGGGAGCAGGCGGTAACAATTAGGAAATGGGAAGAGTAGGGAACACTGCAGAATAGTGGAGAAAAGATGGAAAGAGTTGGTAGCAGGGAGAGCAGATGTGGAACTGATTGGATGCAGGGAGGAACTGTGGGGAACACGTGCAACACGGTAGAGTTTGGTGGGGAACAGTTGCAGAACAGGTGAAGAACAGTGGGATACAGCGAAGAAATGTGGGGAACACTGGGTAATATGGGGAAAAGTGGGGAATTGGGGAACAGTGGGGAACAGTGAATAATTCCTCACAGTGTGGAACAGAGTGGAAAAGGGGAGAGCAGTTGGGAACAGACGGCGAATCGTGGGGAAGAGTGGTTAAAGTGTGTGGCAGGTGGAGAACAGTGAGGAACATTGGAAAACATTTGGGGAACATCTCTGGAACAGCTGGTGGATAGGGCGCACTGAACATTAAGGAATGGAGAGAAAAGATGGGAACAGCAGGGAAAACTGGAGAACAGTGGAGAACAGGGGGGAACTGAGTGGAATAATGGGAAGCAGTGGGGAACAGGGTGGAAAAGGGGGGAACAGATAGAACACTGCACAACAGTGAAGAACAGAGTGGAGCAGTAGGGAACAATGTGGGATCAGCTGGTTAAAATTGGGGAACATTGATGAACGGTGGAAAACAGTGTGGTGCAATGGCGTAGAGAGTGGAACAGATGGCGAACTGTGGAGAACGAGGGAACAGTGGGGAAAAGTGGGAAACAGATTGGGATATGAGGGAAACAATGGACATCCATAGTGTACATTGTGGAACTTGTGGGAAACAGCTGTGGAACAGTAGGGAACAGATGGCAAACAGTGGGGAACAGGTGGGGAGCAGTGGGAATCAGTGGAGCAATGGTGAGGAAATGCTGCAGAAAAGTGGGGATTGATGACGAAAAGTGGAGAACCTGGGGAAGTGTGAGTAAATGTGGGGAAAGTGGGGAACAGATTGGGAAATAAGGGGAATTGTGGGGGACAGTGTGAACAGTGGGGAACTGGTGGAAAACTGCTTGGGTGCAGTGGGAAACTGATGAGCAACCGATGGTGAATTGTGGTGAATAGTGGGGAACAGGGGTAACAATGAGGAATGAGGAACAAGTGTGGAACAGTGTGGAACAGATGGGGAGCTAACGGTGAACAGTGGGGAACAGTTGTGAAATGGTGTGAATCTGCTGGGTAACAGCGGGTACCTCTGGATAAACTGTTTTGAACAGGTGGAGAACAGTGAAGAACACATGGGGAACAGTGTGGAAGCGTGGGGAACACTGCAGAACATTGGTGAATGGAGGAGAATACTGGGGAGTAGCGGAGAAAAATGAGGATCTGAGGGAACAGTGGGGAAAAGTGGGAAATAGAGTGGGATCCATGGGGAACAGTGGGAAAACATTGAGTCAGTGGGGATCTTGGGAGATTGCGAAGTGTGGAGAGCGGGGGAACAGTGGAGAAAAGTTGGGAACATAGTGGATCAGTGGGGAATGCGGCAAACGGTGGTCAAAATCGTGTAAAAGGTGGTGAAAAGAGAGAATGAGTGGGGAATAGTGGGGAACAGTATGGGATAAGATGGCTAAAATTGGGGGTCATTGAAGAACTGTGGAAAACAGTTTGATGCAATGGCGTAGAGAGTGGAACAGATGGCGAACTGTGGAGAATGGGGGAATAGTGGGGAAAAGTGGGAAACAGATTTGGAAATGGGGAAAAAAATGGGTATCCATGGGGAACATTGTAGAACTTGTGGCAAACTGCTGTGGAACAGTCGGGAACAGGTGGCGAACAGTGGGGAACAAGTGGGGTGCAGTAGGAAACAGTGGAGCAATGGTGGGGAAATGCTGCAGAAGCGTGGGGACAGATGCCGAACAGTGGAGAACCTGGGGAAATGTGGGTAATGGTGAGGGAAGTGGGTAACAGATTGCGAAATGAGGGGAATTGGGGGGAAATGTGAACAGTGGGAACTAGTGGAAAATGCTTGGGTGTAGTGGGGAACTGGTGGGAAACCGCTAATGACCTGTGGTGAATAGTGGGCATTATAGAGTCTATGTGGGGAACAGTGGTGAATGTGGGAAACGTCTGTGGAACAGTAGGGAACATGTAGGGAACAGTGGGGAAGAGGTGAGGAGCAGTGGGAAACTGCGGGAGAACTGTGGCGAACACTATGGAACAGTGGTGAAATGGTGCTGAACTGCTTCGGAACTGTGGGGATCGGTGAACTGTGGAGAACTTGGGGAAATTTGGCAGAAAATGGAGAATAGATTGGGAAATTAGGGGAACAGTGCAGAATAGTGGGGAAATGTGGGTAACAGTGGAGAACAGTGGTGGAATGAGGGAAAACTGCTGGGGAACAGCGTGGACCTCTGGTTGACCAATTTTGAACGGATGGGGAACAGTGTGGAAGAAATGGTGAACAGTTTGGAAGGGTCAGCACCACTGCAGAACAATGGGGAATGGAGGGGAATAGTGGGGAGCAGGCAGTAACAATTAGGAAATGGGAAGAGTAGGGAACACTTCAGAATAGTGGAGAAAAGATGGAAAGAGTTGGGAGCAGGGAGAACAGATGTGGAATTGATTGGATGCAGGGAGGAACTGTGGGGAACAGGTGCAACACGGATAGGAAACAGTAGAGTTTGGTGGGGAACAGTTGCAGAACAGGTGAAGAACAGTGGGATACAGCGAAGAAATGTGGGGAACACTGGGGAATATGGGGAAAAGTGGGGAATTGGGGTTCAGTGGGCCACTGAATGGAGCATTGGTAAACAGTGGGAACAGTGAATAATTCGTAACGTTGGGGAACAGAGCGTAAAAGGGGAGAGCAGTGGGGAAAAGATGACGAATCGTGCGGAAGAGTGGTTAAAAGAGTGTGGCAATTGGGAAACAGTGAGGAACATTGGAAAACATTTGGGGAACATCTCGGGAACAGCTGGTGGATAGGGCACGTTGAACATTATGGAATGGAGAGAAAAGATGGGAACAGCAGGGAAAACTGCTGAACAGTGGAGAACAGCGGGGAATTGAGGGGAAAATGGCGATCAGAGAGGAACAGAGTAGAATAGTGGGGAAAAGATAGGAACACTGCACAACAGTGAAGAACAGAGGGGAGCAGTGGGGAACAGAGCAAAACCGTGGAAAGCACTGTGGAACAGTAGGAAACTGATGGCGAACAATCGAGAATGGGGAAACAGAGGGAAACCTTTCGGGAACTGCTGGCGAACATTGGGGAACATTGTAGAAATGTGGGGTTCAGTGGGGAACTGAGAGGAACAGTGCGGAACAGTTTAAAACTGATTGCAAAATAATGGGGAAGAGAGGGGATCTACGGTGAACACTGGGGATCAGCGGGTATCAGGCGAGAGCAGAGGGGATCAGATGGTGAACCGTGGAGAACGTGGGGAACAGTGGTCGAAAGAGTGTGACAGGTGGACAATGGTGGGGAACAGTGGGAAACCCTTGGAGACAGCTGGGGAAAAGTGGAGAATAGTGGAGAACAAATGGGAACATTGAGGAACAGAGGGAACAGATGGGGAACTGGGAAAACTGCAGAAATGTGTTGAATGGAGGGGAATAGTTGGGAGCAGTGGGGAACAGAGTGGAACAGTGGGGAATGCGGCACTTTTGGGAAACAGCTGTGGAAATGTAGGGAACAGATTCGAACAGTGGGGAACAGGTGAGGCGCAGTGGGAAACAATGGAGCAATGGAGGAAAACTGCTGAAGAAGATTGGGGACAGAAGACGAACAGTGGAGAACATGGGAAAATGTGGTTAACTGTGGGGAAAGTGGGGAACAGATTGGGAAATGAGGTGAATGGTGGGGGAAATTGTGAAGAGTGGGGAACTTGTGGAAAATGATTGGGTGCAGTGGGGAACTGGTGGGAAAGCGCTGGTAAAATGTGGTGAATAGTGGGGAAGGGTGGAGAAATAATGTGGAGCAGGGGGGAACAATGAGGAAAGAGGAAGAGGTGTGGAACGGTGAAGAACAGATGGGGCACTAATGGTGAACAGTGGGGAAGTGTGGGGAACAGTAGGGAACAGCGGTGAAATGGTGGGGAACTGCTGGGGAACAGCGGGCTCTTCTGGATAACCTGTTTTGAACAGGTGGGGAACAGTGAAGAAGAAATTGGGAACAGATTGGAAGCGTGGTGAACACTGCAGAACATTGGGGAATTGTTGGGAATAGTGGGGAGTAGGGGGCGAACAATGAGGAACTGAGGGAACAGATGGGGAAAACTGTAAAAAACTGCGAAACAGTGGGGGACAGAAGTGAATAATAGTGGAGAACAGATAGTGAACTGTTTAGAATGGGTGAACAGTTGGGAAAAGTGGGAAACAGATTGGGAAATGAGGGGTATATTTGGGATCCATGGGGAACAGTGGGGGAACATCGAGTCTCAGTGGGGAACTTGGGAGGAAATGCTCTGGAACCGTTGTGAACTGGAGGAGAACATTTGGGGAACAGGTGCGGAGCAGTGGGAAACTGTAGAACAGATGGAGAACTGATAGATACCAGTCTGGTACATTGATTAAATGGTTGGGAACTGCTGGGGACCAGTGGGTATCTCTGGTGAACCTGTTTTGGACAGGTGGGGAACAGTGAGAAACAAATGGTGAACAGAGTGGAACCGTGGGGAACACTGCAGAACAATGAGGAATGGAGGAGAATAATGGGAAGCAGGCAGGAACAGATGTAGAAGTGATGGACGACAGTGGGGAACAGAGGGGAATAATATGGAGCAGTGGGGTTCAGCGAGTATCAGGGGAGAGCAGTCGTTAACAGATGGTGAACCGTGGAGTTTGACAGGTGGGCAATAGTGAGGAACAGTGGGAAACGCTTGGGGAAGAGCTGGGGAAAAGTCAAGAATAGTGGGCAACAGAGCGGAACATTGAGGAACAGTGGGGTAACAAAGGGAAACAGTTCGGGAACAGCTGGAGAACAGTGGGGAACATTTTAGAAATGTGGGTATCTGTGGAGATCTGAGAGGAACTTTGGGGAACAGTTGAAAACAGATTGTGAAATAAGGGGGAAGAGAGGGAATCTATGGTGAACACTGGGGATCAGCGGGTATCAGGCGAGAGCAGTGGGAATCAGATGGTGAACCGTGGAGAACGTGGGGAACAGTGGTCAAAAGAGTGTGACAGGTGGACAATAGTGGGAAATAGTTAGAAACCCTTGGGGACAGTTGGGGAAAAGTGGAGAATAGTGGGCAGCAAATGGCAACATTGAGGAACAGAGGGAACAGATGGGCATCTGGGAAAACTGCAGAAATGTGGTGAACAAAGTGGAATAGTGGGGAGCAGTGGGGAAAAGATTGCAAAGTGTGGAGAGCAGGGGAACAGTGGAGAAAAGTTTGGAGCTGTGGGGCAAAAAAGTGGAACAGTGGGCAATGCGACGAACGGTGGTCAAAATTGTGTAAAAGGTGGGGAACAGAGAGAAACTGTGGGGAACAGTGGGGAACAGTATGGGATCACCTGGTTAAAATTGGGGAACATTGAAGAACTGTGGAAAACAGTTTGGTGTAATGGCGTAGAGAGTGGAACAGATGGCGAACTGTGGAGAAAGGGGGAACAGTGGGGAAAAGTGGGAAACAGATTTGGAAATGGGGAAAAGAATGGGTATCCATGGGGAACATTGTAGAATTTGTGGCAAACTGCTGTGGAACAGTCGGGAACAGATGGCGAACAGTGGGGAACAGGTGGGGAGCAGTAGGAAACAGTGGAGCAATGGTGGCGAAATGCTGCAGAAGTGCGGGGACAGATGCCGAACAGTGGAGAACCTGGGGAAATGTGGGTAACAGTGTGGAAAGTGGGGAACAGATTGGGAAGTCAGGGGAATTGTGGGGGACAGTGTGCACAGTGAGGAACTGGTACAAAATGCTTGGGCATAGTGGGGAACTGGTGGGAAACTGCTGATGAACTGTGGTGAATAGTGGGCATTATAGAGTCTATGTTGGGACCAGTGGTGAATGTGGGAAACGTCTGCAGAACAGTAGGGAACATGTAGGGAACAGTGGGGAAGAGGTGAGGAGCAGTGGGAAACAGTGGAGAAGAGATGCACAACCGCTGGAGAACTGTGGCGAACACTATGGAACAGTGGTGAAATGGTGCTGAACTGCTTCGGAACTGTGGGGATCGGTGAACTGTGGAGAACTTGGGGAAATTTGGCAGAAAATGGAGAACAGATTGGGAAATTAGGGGAACAGTGCAGAATAGTGGGGAAATGTGGGTAACAGTGGAGAACAGTGGTGGAATGAGGGAAAACTGCTGGGGAACAGCGTGGACCTCTGGTTAACCAATTTTGAACGGATGGGGAACAGTGTGGAAGAAATGGGGAACAGATTGGAAGCGTGGTGAACACTGCAGAACATTGGGGAATTGTTGGGAATAGTGGGGAGTAGGGGGCGAACAATGAGGAACTGAGGGAACAGATGGGGAAAACTGTAAAAAACTGCGAAACAGTGGGGGACAGAAGTGAATAATAGTGGAGAACAGATAGTGAACTGTTTAGAATGGGTGAACAGTGGGGAAAAGTGGGAAACAGATTGGGAAATGAGGGGTATATTTGGGATCCATGGGGAACAGTGGGGGAACATCGAGTCTCAGTGGGGAACTTGGGAGGAAATGCTCTGGAACCGTTGTGAACTGGAGGAGAACATTTGGGGAACAGGTGCGGAGCAGTGGGAAACTGTAGAACAGATGGAGAACTGATAGATACCAGTCTGGTACATTGATCAAATGGTTGGGAACTGCTGGGGACCAGTGGGTATCTCTGGTGAACCTGTTTTGGACAGGTGGGGAACAGTGAGAAACAAATGGTGAACAGAGTGGAACCGTGGGGAACACTGCAGAACAATGAGGAATGGAGGAGAATAATGGGAAGCAGGCAGGAACAGATGTAGAAGTGATGGACGACAGTGGGGAACAGAGGGGAATAATATGGAGCAGTGGGGTTCAGCGAGTATCAGGGGAGAGCAGTCGTTAACAGATGGTGAACCGTGGAGTTTGACAGGTGGGCAATAGTGAGGAACAGTGGGAAACGCTTGGGGAAGAGCTGGGGAAAAGTCAAGAATAGTGGGCAACAGAGCGGAACATTGAGGAACAGTGGGGTAACAAAGGGAAACAGTTCGGGAACAGCTGGAGAACAGTGGGGAACATTTTAGAAATGTGGGTATCTGTGGAGATCTGAGAGGAACTTTGGGGAACAGTTGAAAACAGATTGTGAAATAAGGGGGAAGAGAGGGAATCTATGGTGAACACTGGGGATCAGCGGGTATCAGGCGAGAGCAGTGGGAATCAGATGGTGAACCGTGGAGAACGTGGGGAACAGTGGTCAAAAGAGTGTGACAGGTGGACAATAGTGGGAAATAGTTAGAAACCCTTGGGGACAGTTGGGGAAAAGTGGAGAATAGTGGGCAGCAAATGGCAACATTGAGGAACAGAGGGAACAGATGGGCATCTGGGAAAACTGCAGAAATGTGGTGAACAAAGTGGAATAGTGGGGAGCAGTGGGGAAAAGATTGCAAAGTGTGGAGAGCAGGGGAACAGTGGAGAAAAGTTTGGAGCTGTGGGGCAAAAAAGTGGAACAGTGGGCAATGCGACGAACGGTGGTCAAAATTGTGTAAAAGGTGGGGAACAGAGAGAAACTGTGGGGAACAGTGGGGAACAGTATGGGATCACCTGGTTAAAATTGGGGAACATTGAAGAACTGTGGAAAACAGTTTGGTGTAATGGCGTAGAGAGTGGAACAGATGGCGAACTGTGGAGAAAGGGGGAACAGTGGGGAAAAGTGGGAAACAGATTTGGAAATGGGGAAAAGAATGGGTATCCATGGGGAACATTGTAGAATTTGTGGCAAACTGCTGTGGAACAGTCGGGAACAGATGGCGAACAGTGGGGAACAGGTGGGGAGCAGTAGGAAACAGTGGAGCAATGGTGGCGAAATGCTGCAGAAGTGCGGGGACAGATGCCGAACAGTGGAGAACCTGGGGAAATGTGGGTAACAGTGTGGAAAGTGGGGAACAGATTGGGAAGTCAGGGGAATTGTGGGGGACAGTGTGCACAGTGAGGAACTGGTACAAAATGCTTGGGCATAGTGGGGAACTGGTGGGAAACTGCTGATGAACTGTGGTGAATAGTGGGCATTATAGAGTCTATGTTGGGACCAGTGGTGAATGTGGGAAACGTCTGCAGAACAGTAGGGAACATGTAGGGAACAGTGGGGAAGAAGTGAGGAGCAGTGGGAAACAGTGGAGAAGAGATGCACAACCGCTGGAGAACTGTGGCGAACACTATGGAACAGTGGTGAAATGGTGCTGAACTGCTTCGGAACTGTGGGGATCGGTGAACTGTGGAGAACTTGGGGAAATTTGGCAGAAAATGGAGAACAGATTGGGAAATTAGGGGAACAGTGCAGAATAGTGGGGAAATGTGGGTAACAGTGGAGAACAGTGGTGGAATGAGGGAAAACTGCTGGGGAACAGCGTGGACCTCTGGTTAACCAATTTTGAACGGATGGGGAACAGTGTGGAAGAAATGGTGAACAGTTTGGAAGCATGCGCAACACTGCAGAACAATGGGGAATGGAGGGGAATAGTGGGGAGCAGGCAGTAACAATCAGGAAATGGGAAGAGTAGGGAACACTGCAGAATAGTGGAGAAAAGATGGAAAGAGGGGAGCAGGGAGAACAGATGTGGAACTGATTGGATGCAGGGAGGAACTGTGGGGAACAGGTGCAACACGGATGGGAAACAGTAGAGTTTGGTGGGGAACATTTGCAGAACAGGTGAAGAACAATGGGATACAGCGAAGAAATGTGGGGAACACTGGGGAATATGGGGAAAAGTGGGGAATTGGGGTTCAGTGGGGCACTGAATAGAGCAATGGTAAACAGTGGGATCAGTGAATAATTCGTAACGTTGGGGAACAGATCGTAAATGGGGAGAGCAGTGGGGAACAGATGGGGAATCGTGGAGAACGTGGGGAACAGTGGTCGAAAGAGTGTGACAGGTGGACAATAGTGGGGAACAGTGGGAAACCCTTGGGGACAGCTGGGGAAAAGTGGAGAATAGTGGAGAACAAATGGCAACATTGAGGAACAGAGGGAACAGATGGGGAACTGGGAAAACTGCAGAAATGTGTTGAATGGAGGGGAATAGTGGGGAGCAGTGGGTAATAGATTTCGAAGTGTGGAAAGCGGGGGAATAGTGGAGACAAGTTGGGAGCAGTGGGGAACAGAGTGGAACAGTGGGGAATGCGGCGAACGGTGGTCAAAATTGTGTAACAGGTGGGGAACAGAGAGAAACAGTGGGGAACAGTCGGGAACAGTGTGAGATCAGCTGGTTAAAATTGGGGAACATTGAAGAACTGTGGAAAACAGTTGGTGCAATGGCGTAGAGAGTGGAACAGATGGCGAACTGTGGAGAATGGGGGAGGAGTGCTGAAAAGTGGGAAACAGATTTGGAAATGGGGAACAGTGGTGATCCATGGGAAACAGTGTGACACTTTTGGGAAACAGCTGTGGAAATGTAGGGAACAGATTGGAACAGTGGGGAATAGGTGAGGAGCAGTGGGAAACAGTGGAGCAATGGAGGGAAACTGCTGCAGAAGATTGGGGACAGAAGACGAACAGTGGAGAACATGGGAAAATGTGGTTAACTGTGGGGAAAGTGTCGAACAGATTAGGAAATGAGGTGAATGGTGGGGGAAATTGTGAAGAGTGGGGAACTTTTGGAAAATGCTTGAGTGCAGTGGGGAACTGGTGGGAAAGCGATGGTGAAATGTGGTGAATAGTGCGGAAGTGTGGAGAAATAATGTGGAGCAGCGGGAACAATGAGGAAAGAGGAAGAGGTGTGGAATGGTGAAGAACAGATGGGGCACTAATGGTGAACAGTGTGGAAGTGTGGGGAACAGTAGGGAACAGCGGTGAAATGGTGGGGAACTGCTGGGGAACAGCGGGCTCTTCTGGATAACCTGTTTTGAACAGGTGGGGAACAGTGAAGAAGAAATGGGGAACAGATTGGAAGCGTGGTGAACACTGCAGAACATTGGGGAATTGTTGGGAATAGTGGGGAGTAGGGGGCGAACAATGAGGAACTGAGGGAACAGATGGGGAAAACTGTACAAAACTGCGAAACAGTGGGGGACAGAAGTGAATAATAGTGGAGAACAGATAGTGAACTGTTTAGAATGGGTGAACAGTGGGGAAAAGTGGGAAACAGATTGGGAAATGAGGGGTATATTTGGGATCCATGGGGAACAGTGGGGGAACATCGAGTCTCAGTGGGGAACTTGGGAGGAAAAGCTGCGGAACCGTTGTGAACTGGAGGGGAACATTTGGGGAACATTTGGGGAACAGGTGAGGAGCAGTGGGAAACTGTAGAACAGATGGAGAACTGATAGATACCAGTCTGGTACATTGATTAAATGGTTGGGAACTGCTGGGGACCAGTGGGGACCTCTGGTGAACCTGTTTTGGACAGGTGGGGAACAGTGGGAAACAAATGGTGAACAGAGTGGAACCGTGGGGAACACTGCAGAACAATGAGGAATGGAGGAGAATAATGGGAAGCAGGCAGGAACAGATGTAGAACTGATGGACGACAGTGGGGAACAGAGGGGAATAATATGAAGCAGTGGGGTTCAGCGAGTATCAGGGGAGAGCAGTCGTTAACAGATGGTGAACCGTGGAGTTTGACAGGTGTGCAATAGTGAGGAACAGTGGGAAACGCTTGGGGAAGAGCTAG
Organism: Narcine bancroftii; assembly: GCF_036971445.1. Lineage (NCBI taxonomy): Eukaryota > Metazoa > Chordata > Chondrichthyes > Torpediniformes > Narcinidae > Narcine > Narcine bancroftii. The sequence continues at coordinate 49,163,096 of NC_091481.1, read as the reverse complement.
GGAAAAGTCAAGAATAGTGGGCAACATAGCGGAACATTGAGGAACAGTGGGGTAACAAAGGGAAACAGTTCAGGAAAAGCTGGAGAACAGTGGGGAACATTTTAGAAATGTGGGTATCTGTGGAGATCTGAGAGGAAACGTGGGGAACAGTTGAAAACAGATTGCGAAATAATGGGGAAGAGAGGGGATCAATGGTGAACATTGTGGATCAGCGGGTATCAGGCGAGAGCAGTGGGGATGAGATGGTGAACCGTGGAGAACGTGGGGAACAGTGGTCAAAAGAGTGTGACAGGTGGACAATAGTGGGGAATAGTGGGAAACCCTTGGGGACAGTTGGGGAAAAGTGGAGAATAGTGGGCAACAAATGGCAACATTGAGGAACAGAGGGAACAGATGGGCATCTGGGAAAACTGCAGAAATGTGGTGAACAAAGTGGAATAGTGGGGATCAGTGGGGAAAAGGTTGCGAAGTGTGGAGAGCGGGGGAACAGTGGAGAAAAGTTTGGAGCAGTGGGGCACAAAGTGGAACAGTGGGGAATGCGACGAACGGTGGTCAAAATTGTGTAAAAGGTGGGGAACAGAGAGAAACTGTGGGGAACAGTGTGGGATCACCTGGTTAAAATTGGGGAACATTGAAGAACTGTGGAAAAGTGTTTGGTGCAATCGCGTACAGAGTGGAACAGATGGCGAACTGTGGTGAATGGGGGAACAGTGGGGAAAAGTGGGAAACTGATTTGGAAATGGGGGAAAGAGTGGGTATCCATGGTTACAGTGGGATGAATGTTTAATAGTGATGAACGGTGTCAGATACTGTCACACCAGGCTCAAAGTTTGAAGAAGGTTTAACAGTGATGATCTGTTTAATATACTGTTACACCAGGTTCACTGTGGGGAGAAGGTTTAACAGTGATGAAGTTTGTCACATCCAGTTACACCAGCTTCACAGTGGGGAGGAGGTTCACCAGGGATGAACTGTATCACATACTCCTTCACCAGGTTCATAGTGGAGAGAAGGTTTAACAGTGATGAACCGTTTCAGATACTGTTACACCAGGTTCACTGTGCGGAGAATGTTTGACAGTGATTAATTGTGTCAGATATCGTTACACCAGTCTCACAGAATGTGTAGGTTTAACAGTGATGAACTGATTCAGATACTGTTACCCGAGATTCACTGTGGCTAGAAGGTTTAACATTCATGAACTGTGTAAGGTACTGTGACCCCAGGATAAAGTGGGGAGAAAGTTTAACAGTGCTGAACTGTGTCAGATACTTTGACACCAGTTTCACAGTGCAGAGAAAGTTTAACAGTGATGAACTTGGTCTGATACTGTGACTCTAGGTACACATTCGGGAGAATGTTTAACAGTAGTAAACTGTGTCAGACACTGTGACCTCAGTTTCACAGTGCGGAGAAGGTTTAACAGTGCTGAACTTAGTCAAATACTGTTACACTAGATTTACAGTGGGTTGAATGTATAATAGTGATGAACGGTGTCAGATACTGTTACATCAGTCTCACAGTTTGGGGAAGGTTTAACAGTGATTAACTGTTTCATATACTGTTACACCTGGTTCACTGTCGGGAGAATTTTTAACAGTGATGAACTTTCTCACAACCAGTTCCACCAGGTTTACAGTGGGGAGAAGGTTCCGCAGTGATTAACTGTATCACATACTCTTTCACCAGGTTCATAGTGGGGTGAAGGTTTAACAGTGATGAACCTTTTCAGATACTGTTACACCAGGTTCACAGTGCGGAGAATGTTTAACATTGATTAACTGTGTCAGATATTGTTACACGAGATTCACTGTGGCAAGGTGTAACATTGATGAACTATGTAAATTATTGCGACCCCAGGATAAAGTGGGGTGAAAGTTTAACAGTGATGAACTGTGTCAATTAATGTTGCACCAGGTTCACAGTGGGGAGAAGGTTTAACAGTAATCAACTATTTCAGATAGTGTTACACAAGGTTCATGGTGCGGAAAAGGTTTAACAGTGATGAACTGAACTGTGTCAGGTACTGTTACACTAAGTTCACAGTGCAGTGAATGATTAACAGTGATGAGCTGTGTCAGATACTATTACACCAGGTTCTCTGTGCGGAGAAGCATAAACAGAGATTAACTGTGTCGGATACTGTTACACGAGATTCATTGTGGGGAGAAGGTTTAACAGTGATGAACTGTGTAAGGTTCTGTGACCTCCGGATAAAGTGCGGAGAATGTTTAACAGTGATGAACTGTGTCAGATCTTTTACACCAGGTTCACAGTTGGGAGACAGTTTAACAGTGATGAACTGTGTCAGATACTGTTACACCAAGTTCACAGTGGGGAGAAGGATTAACAGTGATGGGCTGCGTAAGATAGTATTACACTAGGATCTTTGTGCGTGTGAACCTGGTGTAACAGTATGTGACACAGTTCATCACTGTTAAACCTTCTCCCCACTGTGAACCTGGTGTAACTGGATATGACACAGTTCATCAATATTAAACCTTCTTCCCACTGTGAACCTGGTGTAACAGGATGTGACACAGTTCATCAATATTAAATCTTCTTCCCACTGTGAAACTGGGGTCACAGAATCTGACAAAGTTCATCACTGTTAAACATTCTTCCCACAGTGAATCTGGTGTAACAGCATCTTAAAGAATTCATCACTGTTAAACCCTCTACAAACTATGAGCGTGGTGTTACAGTATCTGACACCGTTCATCATTATTATGCATTCTGCCCACTCCAAACCTAGTGTATAATTATCTGACGAAGTTCAATACGGTTAAACATTCTCCGCACTGTGAAACAGTGGTCACTGTACCTTACAGAGTTCATCACTGTTAAACATTCTCCCCACTGTGAACCTAGTGTAACACTGTCAGAAACAGTTAATCACTGTTTAACATTTTCCCCACTGTGAACCTAGTGTAACAGTATATGCTACAGTTCATCACTGTTAAACCTTCTTCCCACTCTGAACTTCGTATAACAGTATGTGAAACAGTTCATCAATATTAAACCTTCTTCCAACTGTGAAACCGGGTTCACAGTATCTGTCAAAGTTCATCAGAGTTAAACCTTCTTTTGAGTGTGACAGGTGGGAATACTGAGGAGCAGTGTGTAACATTTGGTGAAGAGAAGGAAAATGTGGAGAATAGTGGGCAACATTGAGGAACAGAGGCAACAGATAGGGAACTGGGAAAACTGCAGAAAAGTGGTGAAGAGAGGGGAAAGGTGGGGAGCAGAGTGGAATGGATAGCGAACTGTGCAGCGGGGGTACAGTGGAGAAAAGTGAGGAGCAGTGGGGAACAGATTTGAACAGTGGGCAATGTGGGGAACAGTGGTAAAAATTGTGTAGAAGGTTGGGAACAGAGATAAACACTCGGGAACAGTGGGGATCAGTGTGGGATCAGCTGGTTAAAATTGGGTAACATTGAAGAACTGTGGAAAACAGTGTGGTGCAATGGCGTAGAGAGTGGAACAGATGGCGAACTGTGGAGAATGGGGGAACAATGGGGAAAAGTGGGAAAAGAATTGGTAAATGAGGGAAACAGTGGGTATACATGGGGAACTGTGGAACTTGTAGGAAACATCTGTGCAACAGTAGGGAACAGATGGTAAACAGTGGGGAGCAGAGGGAAACAGTGGAGCAATGGTAGGGAATTGCTGCAGAAGAGTGAGAACAGATGACGAACAGTGGAGAACCTGGGGAAGTGTGGGTAAATGTGGGGAAAGTGGGGAACAGATTGGGAAATGAGGGGAACATTTGGGATCCATGGAGAACAGTGGGAAAACATCTTGTCAGTGGGGAACTCGGGACAAAAAGCTGCGGAACCGTTGGGAACTGGTGTGGAACAGTTGGAGAACAGTTGGGGTACAGGTGAGGAGTAGAGGAAAACTGTAGAACAGATGGGGAACTGATAGATACCAGTTGGGTACATTGATTAAATGGTGGGGAACTGCTGGTGACCTCTTTTCTCCACTGCTCGACAATATTCCCCAATGTTTCTTCTCGTTTCTCCACATTTATCCACTGTTATCCAATGTTCCACACATTCTCCATAGTTCGCCCACTGTTCCCCACTGTTTCCCTCGGGGAGCACTGGGGAACGGTGGGAAACAGATGGCGAACAATCATTTATGGGGTAACAGGGAGAAACAGATCGGGAACAGCTGCAGAACGGTGGAGAATATTGAAGAAATAAGTGGTGAAATGTAGGCATCATTGTTAAAGAGTGGGAAACAGTGAAGAAATGTAGGGATCAATGGGGAACAGAGGGGAATAATTCGTAACAGTGGGGAACAGAGCGAAAAAGGGGAGAGCAGTGGTGAACAGATGGCGAATCGTGGGAAAGAGTGGTCAAAATTGTGTGGAAGGTGGGGAAAAGTCAGGAACATTGGAAAACATTTTATGAACATCTCGGGAACAGCTCGTGGATAGAGCAGAACAGAGATTGAACATTAAAGAATGGGGAGAAAAGATGGGAACAGCAGGGAAAACTGCAGAACAGTGGAAAACAGCGGGGAACAAAGGGGAATAATGGGGTGCAGAGTTGAACAGAGTGGAATAGGGGGGAACAGATGGGAAAACTGCACAACAGTGTAGAATAGATGGGAGAAGTGGGGAACAGAGTAGAACAGTCTGGAGCAATGTAGGAAAAAGATGGCGAACAGTCAACAATGGGGTGACAGAGGGAAACAATTCGGAAACAGCTGGAGAACAGTGGGGAACATTGATGAAATGAGGGGATCAGTGGGGAAATGAGAGGAACAGTGGGGAAGAGTTGGAAACAGATGGCGAAATAATGGGAAACAATGGTGAACACTGGGGATCTGAGGGTATCAGGCGAGAGCGGTGGGGAACAGATGGTGAACCGTTAAGAACATGGGGAACAGTGGTCAAAAGTGTGTGACAGCTGGGGAGAAGTGGAGAATAGTGGGCAACAGAAGGCAACAGATGGCAACATTGAAGAAAAGAGGGAACAGATGGGGAACCGGGGAAAACTGCACAAAAATGGTGAACAGGGGAATAGTGGGGAGCAGCGGGGAATAGATTGCGAACAGTGGGGAATAGGTGAGGTGCAGTGGGAACTGGAAAACAGATGGGGAACTGGTAGGTGGGGAACATTGGTGAAATGAGTGGGAACTGCTGGGGAACAGTGGGGACTTCTGGTCAACGTGTTTTGAACAGTTGGGAATCAGTGTGAAACAAATGGTGAACAGAGTGGAACCTTGGGGAACACTGCAGAACAATGGTGAATGGAGGGGTATAGTGGGGAGGAGGCAGGAACAGATGTGGAACTGATGGAGAACAGTGGGGAACAGAGGGGCATAATGTGGAAGAGTGGGGCTCAGAGAGTAGCAGGTGAGAGCAGTGGTTTACAGATGGTGAACAGTGGAGAACATGGGGAAACAGATTGGGAATTGGAGAAACAGTGGGGATACATGGGGAACCGTGTGGAACTTGTGGGAAACAACAGTGGAACAGTGGGGAACAGATGTCGAACAGTGCGACACATGTGAGGAGCAGTGGGAAAGAGTGGAGGAATGGTGGGGAACTGCTGCAGAAGAGTGGGGACAGATGACGAAAAGTGGAGAACCAGGGGAAGTGTGTGTAACTGTGGGGAAAGTGGGGAACAGATTGGAAAATGAGGGGAATTGTGGGGGATAGTGTGAACAGTGGGAATCTGGTACAAAATGATTGGTGTAGTGGGGAACAGGTGAAAAACCGATGGTGAACTGTGGTGAATATTGGGCATTATTGAGTCTATGTGGGGGTAGAGTGGTTAACGTGGGAAACAGCTGTGGAACAGTAGGGAACATATGGGGAACAGTGGGAAAGAGGTGAGCAGCAGTGGGAAACAGTGGAGAAGAGATGCGCAACTTATGGAAAACTGTGGCGAACTGTGCGGAACAGTGGGAAATGGTGGTGAACTGCTCCGGAACTGTGGGGAACCGGGGAACAATGGAGAACTTGGGGAAATGTGGCAGAAAGTGGGGAACAGGTTGGGAAATGAGGGGAAAAGGGGAGAACAGTGGGGAAATGTGGGAAACAGTGGAGAACAGTGATGAAATGCGTGGGAACTGCTGGGGAACAGCAGGGGCCTCTGGTTAACCTATTTTGAACGGATGGGGTACAGTGTGGAAGAAATGGTGCACAGTTTGGAAGCGTGGGGAACACTGCAGAACAATGGGGAATGGAGATGAATAGTGTGGAGCAGGCTGTAACAATTAGGAAATGGGAACAGTAGGGAACACTGCAGAATGGTGGAAAAAAAGAGGGAAACAGTAGGGAGCAGGGGGAAAAGATGTTGAACTGATTGGATGCAGGGAGGAACTGTGGGGAACACATGGGAAACTGCTGGGAAACAGTAGAAATTGTTGGGGAACAGTTGCAGAACAGGTGAAGAATAGTGGGATACAGCGAAGAAATGTGGGGAACAGTGGGGATTATGGGGAATGTTGGGGAACTGGGGAACAGTGGGGAACTGTAGGGAGCATAGATAAACAGTGGGGAATAGCGAAGAACTAGGTATAAATTGAGAACAGAGGGGAACAATTTGTAACAGTGGTAACAGAACGTAAAAGGGGAGAGCAGTGGGGAACAGATGGCGAATCGTAGGGAAGAGTGGTCAAAAGATTGTGGCAGGTGGGGAACAGTGAGGAACATTGGAAATTATTTGGGGAACATCTTAATGTTCAAACTGAACATTAAGGAATGGAGTGAAAAAATTGGAACAGCAGTTGAAACTGCAGAACAGTGGAGAACAGCAGGGAACAGAGTGGAATAGAGGGGGAGCAGATGGGAACACTACACAACAGTGAAGAACAGAGGGGAGCAGTGTGGAACAGAACAGAAGAGTGGGGAGCACTGGGGAAGAGTGGGAAACAGATAGTGATCAATGGAGAATAGGGTAACAGAGTGAAACAGTTCGGGAACAGCTGGAGAACAGTGGAGAACATTGAAGAAATGTGGGGATTAGTGGGGAACTGAGAGGAAGAGTGGGGAATAGTTGGAAACAGATTGCGGAATAATGGGGAAGAGTGGGTAACAATGGTGAACACTTGGGATCAGGGGGTATTAGGGGAGAGCAGTGTGGATCAGGTGGTGAATCGTGGAGAAATTTGGGAACAGTTGAAAAAGAGTGTGAGAGGTGGACAATAATGTGGAACAATGGGAAAGCTTTGGGGATAGCTGGTGAAAAGTGGAGAATAGTGGGCAACAAATGGCAACATTGAGGAACAGAGGGACAGATGGGTGAACTGGGGAAAACTGCAGAAAAGTGGAGAACAGGTGAATAGTGGGGAGCAGTGGGGAATGGATAGAGTACTGTGTAGTGGGGGTACAGTGGACAAAAGTGGGGAGCAGTGCGGAACAGTGTGGGACAGTGGAGAATGTGGGGAAGAGTGGTGAAAATTGTCTAAAAGGTGGGGAACAAAGTGAAGCAGTGGGAAACAGTGTGGGATCAGCTGCTTAGAATTGGGGAACATTGAAGAACTGTGGAAAACAGTGTGGTGCAATGGCGTAGAGAGTGGAACAAATTTCGAACTGTGGAGAACGGGGGAACAGTGGGGAAAAGTGGGAAAATATTTGGTAAATGAGGAAAACAGTGGAAATCCAAGGTGAACATTGTGGAACTTGTAGGAAAAAGCTGGGGAACAGTGGGGAATTGATGGTAAACAGTGGGAAACAGGTGTGGAGCAGTGCGAAACAGTGGAGGAATGGTGGGGAAATGCTGCAGAAGAGTGAGGACAGATGACGAACAGTGGAGAACATGGGGAAGTGTGGGTAACTGTGGGGAACAGATTGGGAAATGAGGGGTACATTTGGGATCCGTGGGGAACAGTGGCGGAATATCGAGTCAGTGGGCAACATGGGAGAAAAAGCTGCGGAACCGTTGGGAACTGGTGGGGAATAGTTGCGGAACAGTTGGGGTACAGGTGAGGAGCACTGGGAAACTGTAGAACAGATGGGGAACTGATAGATACCAGTTGGGTACATTGATTAAATGGTGGGGAACTGCTGGGGACCTCTTTTCTCCACTGCTCCACAATATTGCCCAATGTTTCTTATTGTTTCCCCACATTTATCCACTCTTATCCAATGTTCCACCCGTTCTCCATAGATCGCCACTTGTTCCCCTCTATTTCCCTGAGGGAGCACAGGGGAATGGAGGGAATCAGATGGCGAACAATCGAGAAAGGGGTAACAGAGAGAAAAAGATCGGGAACAGCTGGAGAACGGTGAATATTGAAGAAATAAGTGGTGAAATGTAGGCATCATTGTTAAAGAGTGGGAAACCGTGAAGAAATGTAAGGATCAAGGGGGAACAGAGGGGAATAATTCGTAACAGTTGGGAACAGAGCGTAAAAGGGGAGAGCAGAGGTGAACAGATGGCGAATCGTGGGAAAGAGTGGTCAAAATTTTGTCGAAGGTGGGGAACAGTGAGGAACATTGGAAAACATTTGGGGAACATCTCGGGAACAGCTCGTGGATAGAGTGCAACAGAGACTGAACATTAAAGAATGGAGAGAAATGATGGGAACAGCAGGGACAACTGCAGAACACTGGAGAACAGCGGGGAACAATGGGGAATAATGGGGAGCAGAGGGGACAGAGTGGAATAGGGGGAAACAGATGGGAACACTGCACAACAGTGTAGAACAGAGGGGAGAAGTGGGGAACAGAGCAGAACAGTGGGGAGCAATGTAGGAAACAGATGGCGAACCGTTGAGAATGGGGTAACAGAGGGAAACAATTCGGAAACAGCTGGAGAACAGTGGGGAACATTGACGAAATGAAGGGATCAGTGGGAAAATGAGAGGAACAGTGGGGAAGTGTTGGAAACAGATAGCGTAATAATGAGAAACAATAGTGAACACGGGATCTGAGGGTGTCAGGCGACAGCAGTGTGGAACAGATGGTGAATTGTTAAGAACGTTGGGAACAGTGGTCAAATGTGTGTGACAGCTGGGGAGAAGTGGAGAATAGTGGGCAACAGAAGGCAACAGATGTCAACATTGAGGAACAGAGGGAACAGATGGGGAACCGGGGAAAACTGCAGAAAAATGGTGAACAGGGGAATAGTGGGGAGCAGTGAGGAATAGAGAGCGAACAGTGGGGAATGCAGGGAACAGTGGTCCAAATTGTGTGAAAGGTGGGGAACATAGAGAAACAGTGGGGAACAGTGGGGAACAGTGTAGGATCAGCTGGTTAAAATTGTGGAACATTGAAGAAATGTGGAAACAGTGTAGAGCAATGGGCTACAGAGTGGAACAGATGGCAAAATGTGGAGAACTGGTGAAGAGTGGGGTAAAGTGGGAAACAGATTGGGAAATGAGGGAAGCAGTGGGGATCCATGGGGAACCGTGTGGAACTTGTGGGAAACAGCTGTGGAACAGTAGGGAACAGATGGCGAACAGTGGGGAACAGGTGAGGAGCAGTGAGAAAGTGGAAAACAGATGGAGAACTGATAGGTACCAGTGGGGAACATTGGTAAAATGGCGGGGGTGGGACTGCTGGGGAACAGTGGGGACTTCTAGTGAACCTGTTTTGAATAGGTGGGAATCAGTGAGAAACAAATGGTGAACAGAGTGGAACCTTGGGGAACACTGCAGAACAATGGTGAATGGAGTGGTATAGTGGGGAGGAGGCAGGAAGAGATGTGGAGCTGATGGAGAACAGTGGGGAACAGAGGGGAATAATGTGGAACAGTGGGGCTCAGAGAGAATCAGGGGAGAGCAGCTGTTTACTAATGGTGAACAGAGGAGAACATGGGGAAACAGATTGGGAAATGCGGGGAACAGGGGGGATCCAAGGGGAACTGTGTGGATCTTGTGGGAAACAACAGTGGAAACAGTAGGGAACAGATGACGATCAGTGGGGAACAGGTGAGGAGCTGTGGGAAAGAGTGTAGCAATGGTGGGGTACTGCTGCAGAAGGGTGGGGACAGATGACGAACAGTGGAGAACCTGGGGAAATGTGGTTAACTGTGGGGAAAGTGGGGAACAGATTAGGAAATGAGGGGAATTGTGGGGAAAATTGTGAACAATGTGGAATTTGTGGAAAATGCTTGGGTGCAGTGGGGAACTGGTGGGATACCGATGGTGAACTGTGGTGAATAGTGGGGAAGCCACTGTTCACCTGTCCCCACCGTTCCGCAGCAGTTCACCACCATTTCACCACTGCTCAGCACTGTTCGCCACAGTTCTCAATCGGTTGCGCATCCCTTCTCCACTGTTTCCCACTGCTCCTCACCTCTTTCCCACTTTTCCCCACATGTTCGTGACTGTTCCACAGCTGTTTCCCACGTTCCTCACTGTTCTCCACATAGACTCTATAATGCCCAATTATCACCACAGTTCACCATCGGTTTTTCACCAGTTCCCCACTACGCCCAAGCATTTTGCACCAGTTCCCCACTGTGCACACTGTCCCGCATAATTCCCCTCATTTCCCAATCTGTTCCCCACTTTCCCCACTATTACCCATATTTCCCCACGTTCTCCACAGTTCGTTATCTGTCCCCACTCTTCTGCAGCATTTCCCGACCATTGCTCCACTGATTCCCACTGCTCCTCACCTGTACCCCACTATTCGCCATCTGTTCCCTACTGTTCTACAGCTGTTTCTCACAAGTTCCACAATGTTCCCCATGGATAACAACTGTTTCCCTCATTTCCCAATCTGTTTCCCACTTTTCCCCACTGTTCCCACATTCTCCACAGTTCACCATCTGTTCCACTCTCTACGCCAGTTCTCCAGTTATTCAATGTTCCCCAATTTTAACCAACTAATCCCACACTGTTCCCCACTGTTCCCCACTGTTTCTCTCTGTTCCCCACCTTTTACACAATTTTTACCACTGTTCCCCACATTCCCCACTATTCCACTTTGTTCCCCACTGCTCCCCAATTTTAACCACTGTACCCGCGCTCCACAGTTCGCTATCTATTCCCCACTGCTCCTCACTATTCCCCTCTCTTCACCACTTTTCTGCAGTTTTCCCCTGCTCCCCATCAGTTCCCTCAGTTCCTCAATGTTTCCATCTGTTGCCCACTATTCTCCAAATTTTCCCAGCTGTCCCCAAGGGTTTCCACTGTTCCCCACTATTGTCCACTGGTCACACCCTTTTGACCACTGTTCCCCACGTCCTTCACGGTTCACCATCTGATCCCCTCTGCTCTCGCCAGATACCCTCTGATCCCCAGTGTTCACCATTGTTCCTCACACTTCCCCATTATTTCGCAATCTGTTTCCAACTGTTCCCAACTGTTCCTCTCAGTTCACCACTCATCCCCACAATTCGCCAAAGTTCTCCACTGTTGTCCAGCTGTTTCCGAACAATTTCCCTCAGTTACCCCATTCTCCATTGTTCGCCATCTGTTTCCCGCTGTTCCCCAGTGCTCCCCACTGTTCTGCTCTGTTGCACACTGCTCCTCACCATTGAACTCTATTCACCACTTTTCTGCAGTTTCCCAACAGTTCTCCATCTGTTCCCACTGTTCCTCAATGTTCTGCTCTGTTGCCCACTATTCTCCACTTTACCCCAGCTCTTCCCCAAGCGTTTCCCACTGTTCCTCATTATTGCCCACCTGACAAACTCTTTTGATCACTGTTCTCCATGTTCTCCACGGTTAACCATCAGTTAACTACTGCTAACTGCTAACAGTTAACTACGGTTAACATCAGTTAACCCTGATACTCTCTGAACCCCACTGTTCCACATTATTCCCCTCTGTTCCCCACTGTTCTCCTTCAGTTCCACATCTCTTCCTGCCTGCTCCCCACTATTCTCCTCCATTCCTCATTGTTTTGCAGTGTTCCCCACGGTTCCGCTCTGTTCACCATTTGTTACTCACTGTTGCCCACCTGTTCAAAACAGGTTCACCAGAGGTCCCCACTGTTGCCCAGCAGTTCTCCCCATTTCACCACTGTTCTCCACTGTTCCACACAGTTCCCCACAGTTCTCCACTGTTCCCCTTATTTCCCAATCTGTTCCCCACTTTCTGCCACATTTCCCCAAGTTCTCCATTGTTCACCATCGGTCACCACAGTTCTGCAGCAGTTCACCATCATTTCACCACTGTTCCGCACTGTTCGCCACAGTTTTCCGTCGGTTGCCCATCTCTTCTCCACTGTTGCTCATTGCTCCTCACCTATTCCCCACTGTTCCCCACATGTTCCCTACTGTTCCTCAGTTGTTTCCCACGTTCCCCACTGTTCACCACATAGACTCTATAATGCCCACTATTCATCTCAGTTCATCATCGGTTTTTCACCAGTTCCCCACAACGCCCAAGCATTTTTTACCAGTTCCACACTGTTCACACTGTCCCCCACAATTCCCCTCATTTTCCAATCTGTTCCCCACTTATCCCACAGATACCCACATTTCACCAGGTTCTCCACTGATCGTCATCTGTCCCCACTCTTCTGCAGCAGTTCCCCACCATTGCTACATGCTTTCTCACAGCTCCTCACCTGCTCATCACTGTTCTCCATCAGTTCCACATTTGTTCCTCCCTGCTCCCCACTATTCTCCTCCATTCCCCATTGTTCTGCAGTGTTCCCCACAGTTCCACTCTGCTCTCCATTTGTTCCTCACTGCTCCCCATCTGTTCAAAACAGGTTCACCAGTGGTCCACACTGCTCCTCAGCAGTTCCCCACAATTTAATCAATGTACCCCACTGGTATCTATCAGTCCCCCATCTGTTCTACAGTTTCCCATTGCTCCTCACCTGTTCCCCAACTGTTCCCCTCCAGTTCCCAACAGTTCCGCAGCTTTTTCTCCCAAGTTCCCCACTGAGACTCAATGTTCCCCCACTGTTCCCCATGGATCCCAAATTTTCCCCTCATTTCCCAATCTGTTTCCCACTTTTCCCCACTATTCACCCATTCTATCTGTTCTCCACAATTATTCACTTGTGTCACCCACTCTTTTGCATTGTTTCCCGCTTTTCCCCATCTGTTCCCTCAGTTCCTCATTGTTCGCCCCTACTCCCCACTATTTCCCTCCATTCCCCAATGTTCTGCAGTGTTCCCCACACTTCCAATCTGGTGAAATGGTGTGAAACTGCTGGGTAACAGCGGGGACCTCTGCATAAACTGTTTTGAACAGGTGGAGAACGGTGATGAACACATGGGGAACAGTGTGGAAGCGTGGGGAACACTGCAGAACATTGGTGAATGGAGGGGAATACTGGAGAGTAGGGGAGAACAATGAGGATCTGAGGGAACAGTGGGAAAATGTGGGAAACAGAGTGGGAAATGAGGGGAACATTTGGGATCCATGGGGAACAGTTGGGGAACATCGAGTCAGTGGGGAACATGGGAGATTGCGAAGTGTGGAGAGCGGGGGAACAGTGGAGAAAAGTTGGGAGCAGAGGGGAACATAGTGGATCAGTGGGGAATGCGGCGAACGGTGATCAAAATTGTGTAAAAGGTGGTGAAAAGAGAGAAAGAGTGGGGAACAGTGGGGAACTGTATGGGATCAGCTGAATAAAATTGGGGAACATTGAAAAACTGTGGAAAACAGTTTGATGCAATGGCGTAGAGAGTGGAACAGATGGCGAACTGTGGAGAATGGGGGTACAGTGGGAAAAAGTGGGAAACAGATTTAGAAATGGGAAAAAGAATGGGTATCCATGGGGAACATTGTAGAACTTGTGGCAAACTGCTGTGGAACGGTCGGGGACAGATGTCGAATAGTGGAGAACCTGGGGAAATGTGGGTAACAGTGGGGAAAGTGGGGAACAGATTGGGAAATGAGGGGAATTGGGGGAAATGTGAACCGTGGGAACTTGTGGAAAATGCTTGGATGCAGTGGGGAACTGGTGGGAAACCGCTGATGAACTGTGGTGAATAGTGGGCATTATAGAATCTATGTGGGGAACAGTGGTGAATGTGGGAAACATCTGTGCAACAGTAGGGAACATGTAGGGAACAGTGGGGAAGAGGTGAGGAGCAGTGGGAAACAGTGGAGAAGAGATGCACAACCGCTGGAGAACTGTGGCGAACACTATGGAACAGTGGTGAAATAATGCTGAACTGCTTCGGAACTGTGGGGATCGGTGAACAATGGAGAATTTGGGGAAATGTGGCAGAAAGTGGGGAACAGATTGGGAAATTAGGGGAACAGTGGAGAACAGTGGGTAAATGTGGGTAACAGTGGAGAACAGTGGTGGAATGAGGGACAACTGCTGGGGAACAGCGTGGACCTCTGGTTAACCATTTTTGAACGGATGGGGAACAGTGTGGAAGAAATGGTGAACAGTTTGGAAGCGTGGGCAACAGTGCAGAACAATGGGGAATGGAGGGGAATAGTGGGGAGCAGGCGGTAAAAATTAGGAAATGGGAAGAGTAGGGAACAATGCAGAATAGTGGAGAAAAGATGGAAAGAGTTGGGAGCAGGGAGAACAGATGTGGAACTGATTGGATGCAGGGAGGAACTGTGGGGAACAGGTGCAACACGGATGGGAAACAGTAGAGTTTGGTGGGGAACAGTTGCAGGATAGGTGAAGAACAGTCGGATACTGCGAAGAAATGTGCGGAACACATTTATTGGGAAATAAGGGGAATTGTGGGGGACAGTGTGAACAGTGGGGAACTGGTGGAAAACTGCTTGGGTGCAGTGGGAAACTGATGAGCAACCGACGGTGAATTGTGGTGAATAGTGGGGAACAGGGGTAACAATGAGGAAAGAGGAACAAGTTTGGAACTGATGGGGAGCTAACGGTGAACAGTGGGGAACAGTTGTGAAATGGTGTGAAACTGCTGGGTAACAGCGGGGACCTCTGGATAAACTGTTTTGAACAGGTGGAGAACAGTGAAGAACACATGGGGAACAGTGTGGAAGCGTGGGGAACACTGCAGAACATTGGTGAATGGAGGGGAATACTGGGGAGTAGGGGAGAACAATGAGGATCTGAGGGAACAGTGGGGAAAAGTGGGAAACAGAGTGGGATCCATGGGGAACAGTGGGGGAACATCGAGTCAGTGGGGAACTTGGGAGATTGCGAAGTGTGGAGAGCGGGGGAACAGTGGAGAAAAGTTGGGAACATAGTGGATCAGTGGGGAATGCGGCGAACGGTGGTCAAAATTGTGTAAAAGGTGGTGAAAAGAGAGAAAGAGTGGGGAACAGTGGGGAACAGTAAGGGATCAGATGGTTAAAATTGGGGAACATTCAAGAACTGTGCAAAACAGTTTGGTGCAATGGCGTAGAGAGTGGAACAGCTGGCGAACTGTGGAGAATGGGGGAACAGTGGGGAAAAGTGGGGAACAGATTTGGAAATGGGGAAAAGAATGGGTATCCATGGGGAACATTTTAGAATTTGTGGCAAACTGCTGTGGAACAGTCGGGAACAGATGGTGAACAGTGGGAAACAGGTGGGGAGCAGTAGGAAACGGTGGAGAAATGCTGCAGAAGCGCGGGGACAGATGACGAACAGTGGAGAACCTGGGGAAATGTGGGTAACGGTGGGGAAAGTGGGGAACAGATTGGGAAATGAGGAGAATTGGTGGAAATGTGAACAGTGGGAACTTGTGGAAAATGCTTGGTTGCAATGGGGAACTGGTGGGAAACCGCTGATGAACTGTGGTGAATAGTGGGCATTATAGAGTCTATGTGGGGAACAGTGGTGAATGTGGGAAACGTCTGTGGAACAGTAGGGAACATGTAGGGAATAGTGGGGAAGAGGTGAGGAGCAGTGGGAAACAGTGGAGAAGAGATGCACAATCGCTGGAAAACTGTGGCGAACTCTATGGAACAGTGGTGAAATAGTGCTGAACTGCTTCGGAACTGTGGGGATCGGTGAACAGTGGAGAACTTGGGGAAATGTGGCAGAAAGTGGGGAACAGATTGGGAAATTAGGGGAACAGTGCAGAACAGTGGGGAAATGTGGGTAACAGTGGAGAACAGTGGTGGAATGAGGGAAAACTGCTGGGGAACAGCGTGGACTTCTGGTTAACCAATTTTGAACGGATGGGGAACAATGTGCAAGAAATGGTGAACAGTTTGGAAGCGTGGGCAACAGTGCAGAACAATGGGGAATGGAGGGGAATAGTGGGGAGCAGGCGGTAACAATTAGGATATGCGAAGAGTAGGGAACACTGCAGAATAGTGGAGAAAAGATGGAAAGAGTTGGGTGCAGGGAGAACAGATGTGGAACTGATTGGATGCAGGGAGGAACTGTGGGGAACAGGTGCAACACGGATGGGAAACAGTAGAGTTTGGTTGGGAACAGTTGCAGAACAGGTAAAGAACAGTGGGATACAGCGAAGAAATGTGGGGAACACTGGGGAATATGGGGAAAAGTGGGGAATTGGGGAATTCAGTGCGGCACTGAATGGAGCATTGGTAAACAGTGGGAACAGTGAATAATTCGTAACGTTGGGGAACAGAGCGGAAAAGGGGAGAGCTGTGGGGAACAGATGGCGAATCGTGGGGAAGAGTGGTTAAAAGAGTGTGGCAGGTGGGAAACTGTGAGGAACATTGGAAAACATTTGGGGAACATCTCGGGAACAGCTCATTGAATATTATGGAATGGAGAGAAAAGATGGGAACAGCAGGGAAAACTGCTGAACAGTGGAGAACAGCGGGGAACTGAGGGGAAAATGGCGATCAGAGAGGAACAGAGTAGAATAGTGGGGAACAGATAGGAACACTGCACAACAGTGAAGAACAGAGGGGAGCAGTGGGGAACAGAGCAAAACCGTGGGAAGCACTGGGGAACAGTAGGAAACTGATGGCGAACAATCGAGAATAGGGAAACAGAGGGAAACCTTTCGGGAACAGCTGGAGAACAGTGGGGGACATTGTAGAAATGTGGGGATCAGTGGGGAACTGAGAGGAACAGTGGGGAACAGTTCAAAACTGATTGCGAAATAATGGGGAAGAGAGGGGATCTACGGTGAACACTGGGGATCAGCGGGTATCAGGCGAGAGCAGTGGGGATCAGATGGTGAACCATGGAGAACATGGGGAACAGTGGTCAAAAGAGTGTGACAGGTGGACAATAATGGGGAACAGTGGGAAACCCTTGGGGACAGCTGGGGAAAAGTGGAGAATGGTGGAGAACAAATGGCAACACTGTGCGGAGAATGTTTGACAGTGATTAATTGTGTTGTCACATATCGTTACACCAGGCTAACAGAAAGCGTAGGTTTAACAGTGATGAACTGATTCAGATACTGTTACCTGAGATTCACTGTGGCTAGAAGGTTTAACATTCATGAACTGTGTAAGGTACTGTGACCCCAGGATAAAGTGGGGAGAAAGTATAACAGTGCTGAACTGTGTCAGATACTTTGACACCAGTTTCACAGTGCAGAGAAAGTTTAACAGTGATGAACTTGGTCTGATACTGTGACTGTAGGTACACATTCGGGAGAATGTTTAACAGTGGTAAACTGTGTCAGATCTGCTTCCCACAGTTCTCCATCAGTTCCACGTCTGTTCCTGCCTGCTCCCCATTATTCCCCTCCATTCCCCATTGTTCTTTTCACCATTTGTTTTTCACTGTTCTGGACCTGTTCAAAATAGGTTTACCATAAATCCCGACTGTCCCCTAGCAGTTCCCCACCAACTCACCAATGTTTTCCACTGGTACCTCTCAGTTCCCCATCTGTTCTCCAGTTTTCCAATGCTCCTCACCTGTTCCTCAAATGTTCCCCACCAGTTCCCAACTGTTCCGCATCTTTTTCTCCCAAGTTCCCCACTGAGACTATGTTCCCCTCATTTCCCAATCTGTTTCCCACTTTTCCCCACTGTTCCCTCATTCTAAACAGTAGCTAGCTGTCTCCACTATTATTCCCTTCTGTCCTCCACTGTTTTATAGTTTTTCACAATTTTCCCCATCTGTTCCCTCAGTTCCTCGTTGTTCTGCCCTACTCCCCACTATTCCCCTCCATACCCCAATGTTCTGCAGTGTTCCCCACGCTTCCAAACTCTTCCCCATTTGTTCTTCACTGTTCCCCACCTGTTCAAAAGAGGTTATCCAGCAGTCCCCCACTGTTTCCCACACTTCCCCACTGTTCACCATTAGTGCCCCATCTGTTCTCTACTGTTACACACCTGTTCCTCTTTCCTCATTGTTTCCTCTGCTCCCCACCATTTCTCCCCTGTTCCCCAATATTCACCAGAGTTCACCATCGGTTTCTGACCAGTTCCCCACTGCACCCAAGCATTTTCCACCAGTTCCCCACTGTTTCCCCACAATTTCCCTCATTTTGGAATCTGTTCCCCACTTTCCCCACTGTTACACATATTTCCACAAGTACTTCACTGTTCGTCATGTCCACACTCTTCTGCATCAGTTCGCCACCATTTCACACCTGTTTCCCACTGCTGCTCACCTGTTCCCTACAGTTCCCCATCTGTTCCCTACTGTTCCAAAGCTGTTTCCCTCAAGTTCCACACTGTTCCTCATGGATCCCTACTGTTCCCCTCATTTCCCAATCTGTTTCCCACTTTTCCCAAACTCTTCCCGTTCTCCACATTTAGCCATCTGTTCCACTCTGTACCCCATTGTTCCACACTGTTTCCACTTTTCTTCAATGTTCCTCAATTTTAACCAGCTGATCCCACACTGTTCCCCACAGTTCCCCACTGTATCTCTCTGTTCCCCATCTTTTACATAATTTTGACCACTTTTCCCCGCAATCCCCACTATTCCACTCGGTTCCCCACTGCTCCCCACTTTTCTCCACTGTTCCCCCGCTCTCCACAGTACGCTACCTATTCCCCACTGCTCCTCAATATTCCCCTCTGTTCACCACTTTTCTGCAGTTTTCCCCAGTTCCCCATCTGTTCCCTCTGTTCCTCAATGTTGCTATCTGTTGCCCACTATACTCCACTTTTCCCCAGCTCTTCCACTGATGTTTCCCTCTGTTCCCCACTATTGTCCACCTGTCACACTCTTTTGACCACTGTTCGCCACGTTCTCCATGGTTCACCATCTGATCCCCACTGCTCTCGTCTGATACACTCTGATCCCCAGTGTTCACCATTGTTCCACACTCTTCCCATTATTTCGTAATCTCTTTCAAACTGTTCCCCACTGTTCCCCACATTTCTTCAATGTTCTCCCCCGTTCTCCAGCTGTTCCCAAACTGTTTCTCTCTGTTACCCCATTCTCGATTGTTCACCATCTGTTTCCCACTGTTCCCCAGTGCTCCCCACTGTTCTGTTCTGTTCCCCACTGCTCCCTTCTGTTCTTCACTGCTGTGCAGTCCCATCTGTTTCCCCCATTCCACTATGTTCCCCTCTGCTCCCCAATATCCCCCTCTGTTCCACGCTCTTCTCCACTGTTCTGCAGTTTTCCCTACTGTTCCCATCTTTTCTATCCATTCCTTAATGTTCAGTGCGCCCTATCCACCAGCTGTTCCCGAGATGTTCCCCATATGTTTTTCAATGTTCCTCAATGTTCCCCACCTGCCATACACTTTTAACCACTCCTCCCAACGAATCACCATCTGTTCCCCAATGCTCTCCCCTTTTACGCTCTGTTCCCCACTGTTGCGAAATATTCCCCTCTGTTCGCCATTGATCCCAACAGCTCTTCACTATTCCCCACTGTTTAGCTATGCTCCCTAGAGTTCCCCACTGTTCCCCAGTTCCCCACTTTTCTCCATATTCCCCACTGTTCTCCACATTTCTTCACTATATCCCACTGTTCTTCACCTGTTCTGCAACTGTTCCCCACCAAACTCTACTGTTTCCCAGCAGTTTCCCACCTGTTTCCCACAGTTCCTCCCCGCATCCAATCAGTTCCACATCTGTTCTGCCGTGCTCCCTACTGTTTCCCACTTTTCTCCACCATTCTACTGTGTTCCCAACTGTCCCCTTTCCGAATGGTTACTGCCAGCTCCCCACTATTCCCCTCCATTCCCCATTGTTCTGCAGTGTTCTCCACGCTTCTAAACTGTTCACCATTTCTTCCACACTGTTCCCCATCCATTCAAAATAGGTTAACCACAAGTCCCCGCTGTTCCCCAGCAGTTACGCCACCCCATTTTACCACTGTTCTCCACAGTTCCACACAGTTCCCCACTGTTCTCCACTGTTCCCTTTATTTCCCAATCTGTTCCCCACTTTCTGCCACATTTCCCCAAGTTCTCCACTGTTCACCATCGGTCCCCACAGTTCTGCAGCAGTTCACCAACATTTCACCACGGTTCCTCACTGTTCGCAACAGTTTTCTCACACAGTTAATAACTGTTATACATTCTCCGCACTGTCAACCTGTTGTAACAGTATCTGAAATGGTTCATCACTGTTAAACCATCTCCTCACTGTGAACCTGGTTTAACATTAAAACTTCTCCCCACTGTGAAAGTGGGGTCACAGTATCTGACGAAGTTCACTACTGTTGAACCTTTTCACCAGTGTGAGCCTTGAGTAACTGTGTTTGACACATTTCATCACTCTTAAACCTTCTCCGCACAGAGATCCTGGTGTAACAGTATCTGATTCAGTTCATCACTGTTAAACATACACCCCACTGTGAGCCTGGTGTAACAATATCTGACACAGTAAAACACTGTTATACATTCTCCGCACTCTGAACTTGTTGTATCAGTATCTGAAACGGTTCATCACAGATAAACCATCTCCGGACCGCGAACCTGGTATAACAGGATTTGAAAATTTCATTACTGTTAAATCTTCTCCCCACTATGAACCTGGTGTAAGAGTATGTCACACAGTTCATCGCTGTTGAACCTTCTGCCCACTGTGAACCTGCTGTAACAGTATGTGACACAGTTCATCACCGTTAAACCTTCTCCGCACTGTGAACCTGGTGTAACACAGTCAGAAACAGTTAATCACTGTTAAACATTTTCCCCACTGTGACACAGTTCATCACTGTTAAAACATCTTCCCACTGTGAACTTGGTGTAACAGGATATGACACAGTTCATCAATATTAAACCTTCTTCCCACTGTGAAACTGGGGTCACAGAATCTGACAAAGTTCATCACTATAAAACATTCTTCCCACAGTGAATCTGGTGTAACAGCATCTTAAAGAATTCATCACTGTTAAACCCTCTCCAAACTGTGAGCCTGGTGTAACAGTATCTGACACCGTTCATCACTATTATGCATTCTCCCCACTCTAAACCTAGTGTAAAATTATCTGACCAAGTTCAATACGGTTAAACATTCTCCGCACTGTGAAACAGAGGTCACTGTACCTTACAGAGTTCATCACTGTTAAACATTCTCCCCACTGTGAACCTGGTGTAACACTGTCAGAAACAGTTAATCACTGTTTAACATTTTCCCCACTGTGAACCTAGTGTAACAGTATGTGCTACAGTTCATCACTGTAAAACCTTCTTCCCACTCTGAACTTCGTGTTACAGTATGTGACACAGTTCATCAATATTAAACCTTCTTCTAACTGTGAAACCGGGTTCACAGTATCTGTCAAAGTTCATCAGTGTTAAACCTTCTTTAGAGTGTGACAGGTGGGAATACTGAGGAGCAGTGTGTAACGTTTGGTGAAGAGATTGGAAAAGTGGAGAATAGTGGGCAACAGATGGCAACATTGAGGAACAGAGGCAACAGATGGGGAACTGGGGAAAACTGCAGAAAAGTGGTGAAGAGAGGGGAAAGGTGAGGAGCAGAGTGGAATGGATAGCGAACTGTGGAGCGGGGGTACAATGGAGAAAAGTGGGGAAAAGATTTGAACAGTGGGCAATGTGGGGAACAGTGGTAAAAATTGTGTAAAAGGTGGGGAAAAGAAATAAACTGTGGGGAACAGTGGGGATCATTGTGGGATCAGCTGGTTAAAAGTGGGTAACATTGAAGAACTGTGGAAAAGAGTGTGGTGCAATGGCGTAGAGAGTGGAACAGATGGCGAACTGTGGAGAACGGGGGAACAATGGAGAAAAGTGGGAAAAGAATTGGTAAATGAGGGAAACAGTGGGTATACATGGGGAACATTGTGGAACTTGTAGGAAACAGCTGTGGAACAGTAGGGAACAGATGGTAAACAGTGGGGAGCAGTGGGAAACAGAGGAGCAATGGTAGGGAATTGCTGCAGAAGAGTGAGAACAGATGACGAACAGTGGAGAACCTGGGGAAGTGTGGGTAAATGTGGGGAAAGTGGGGAACAGATTGGGAAATGAGAGGAACATTTGGGATCCATGGGGAACAGTGGGGGAACATCTTGTCAGTGGGAAACTTGGGACAAAAAGCTGCGGAACCGTTGGGAACTGGTGGGGAACAGTTAGAGAACAGTTGGGGTACAGGTGAGCAGCAGTGGAAAACTGTAGAACAGATGGGGAACTGATAGATACCAGTTGGGTACATTGATTAAATGGTGGGGAACTGCTGGGGACCTCTTTTCTCCACTGCTCGACAATATTCCCCAATGTTTCTTCTCGTTTCTCCACATTTATCCACTGTTATCCAATGTTCCACGCGTTCTCCATAGTTCGCCCACTGTTCCCCACTGTTTCCCTCGGGGAGCACTGGGGAACGGTGGGAAACAGATGGCGAACAATCATTTAAGGTGTAACATGGAGAAACAGATCGGGAATAGCTGGAGAATGGTGGAGAATATTGAAGAAATAAGTGGTGAAATGTAGGCATCATTGTTAAAGAGTGGGAAACAGTGAAGAAATGTAGGGATCAATGGGGAACAGAGGGGAATAATTCGTAACAGTGGGGAACAGAGCGTAAAAGGTGAGAGCAGTGGTGAACAGATGGCGAATCGTGGGAAAGAGTGGTCAAAATTGTGTGGTAGGTGGGGAACAGTGAGGAACATTGGAAAACATTTTGTGAACATCTTGGGAACAGCTCGTGGATAGAGCAGAACAGAGATTGAACATTAAAGAATGGAGAGAAAAGATGGGAACAGCAGGGAAAACTGCAGAACAGTGCAGAACAGCGGGGAACAAAGGGGAATAATGGGGAGCAGAGGGGAACAGGTTGGAATAGGGGGGAACAGATGGGAAAACTGCACAACAGTGTAGAATAGATGGGAGAAGTGGGGAACAGAGTAGAACAGTCTGGAGCAATGTAGGAAACAGATGGCGAACAGTTGACAATGGGGTGACAGAGGGAAACAATTCGGAAACAGCTGGAGAACAGTGGGGAACATTGATGAAATGAGGGGATCAGTGGGGAAATGAGAGGAACAGTGGGGAAGAGTTGGAAACAGATGGCAAAATAATGGGAAAGAATGGTGAACACTGGGGATCTGAGGGTATCAGGCGAGAGCAGTGGGGAACAGATGGTGAACCGTTAAGAACAGTGGTCAAAAGTGTGTGACAGCTGGGGAGAAGTGGAGAATAGTGGGCAACAGAAGGCAACAGATGGCAACATTGAGGAACCGAGGGAACAGATGGGGAACCGGGGAAAACTGCAGAAAAATGGTGAACAGGGGAATAGTGGGGAGCAGCGGGGAATAGATTGCGAAGGTGTGGAGCAGTGGGAACTGGAAAACAGATGGGGAACTGATAGGTACCAGTGTGGAATATTGGTGAAATGGGTGGGAACTGCAGGGGAATAGTGGGGACTTCTGGTCAACGTGTTTTGAACAGTTGGGAATCAGTGTGAAACAAATGGTGAACAGAGTGAAACCTTGGGGAACACTGCAGAACAATGTTGAATGGAGGGGTATAGTGGGGAGGAGGCAGGAACAGATATGGAACTGATGGAGAACAGTGGGGAACAGAGGGGCATAATGTGGAAGAGTGGAGCTCAGAGAGTAGAAGGGGACAGCAGTGGTTTACAGATGGTGAACAGTGGAGAACATGGGGAAACAGACTGGGAATGAGGGAAACAGTGGGGATCCATGGGGAACCGTGTGGAACTTGTGGGAAACAACAGTGGAACAGTAGGGAACAGATGTCGAACAGTGCGACACATGTGAGGAGCAGTGGGAAAGAGTGGAGCAATGGTGGGGAACTGCTGCAGAAGAGTGGGGACAGATGACGAAAAGTGGAGAACCAGGGGAAGTGTGGGTAACTGTGGGGAAAGTGGGGAACAGATTGGAAAATGAGGGGAATTGTGGGGTACAGTGTGAACAGTGGGAATCTGGTAGAAAATGATTGGTGTAGTGGGGAACAGGTGAAAAACCGATGGTGAACTGTGGTGAATATTGGGCATTATTGAGTCTATGTGGGGGAACAGTGGTTAATGTGGGAAACAGCTGTGGAAGAGTAGGGAATATATGGGGAACAGTGGGAAAGAGGTGAGCAGCAGTGGGAAACAGTGGAGAAGAGATGCGCAACTTATGGAAAACTGTGGCGAACAGTGCGGAACAGTGGGAAATGGTGGTGAACTGCTGCGGAACTGTGGGGAACCGGGGAACAGTGGAGAACTTGGGGAAATGTGGCAGAAAGTGGGGAACAGATTGGGAAATGAGGGGAAAAGGGGAGAACAGTGGGGAAATGTGGGGAACAGTGGAGAACAATGGTGAAATTCGTGGGAACTGCTGGGGAACAGCAGGGACCTCTGGTTAACCTATTTCGAACGGATGGGATACAGTGTGGAAGAAATTGTGCACAGTTTGGAAGTGTGGGGAACACTGCAGAACAATGGGGAACAATGGGGAATGGAGATGAAAGTGGGGAACAGATTGGGAAATGAGGGGAACATTTGGGATCCATGGGGAACAGTGGGGGAACATCTTGTGAGTGGGGAACTTGGGACAAAAAGCTGCGGAACCGTTGGGAACTGGTGGGGAACAGTTAGAGAACAGTTGGGGTACAGGTGAGCAGCAGTGGAAAACTGTTCCCCACATTCTGCCACATTTCGCCAAGTTCTCCATTGTTCCCCACAGTTCCTAATTTCCAATTAGGAAATGGGAACAATAGGGAACACTGCAGAAAGGTGGAAAAAAGTAGGAAACAGTAGGGAGCAGGGGGAACAGATGTTGAACTGATTGGATGCAGGGAGGAATTGTGGGGAACACATGGGAAACTGCTGGGAAACAGTAGAAATTGTTGTGGAACAGTTGCAGAACAGGTGAAGAATAGTGGGAATAGTGGGGAATATGGGGAATGTTGGGGAACTGGGGAACAGTGGGGAACTGTAGTGAGAATAGGTAAACAGTGGGGAATAGCAAAGAACTAGGTATAAATTGAGAACAGAGGGGAACAATTCGTAACAGTGCTATCAGAACGTAAAAGGGGAGAGCAGTGGGGAACAGATGGCGAATCGTAGGGAAGAGTGGTCAAAAGTTTGTGGCAGGTGGGGAACAGTGAGGAACATTGGAAATCAGTTGGGGAACATCTCGGGAACAGCAGTTGAAACTGAACATTAAGGAATGGAGCGAAAAGATTGGAACAGCAGTTGAAACTGCAGAACAGTGGAGAACAGCAGGGAACAATGTGGAATAGGGGGGAAACAGATGGGAACACTGCACTACAGTGAAGAACAGAGGGGAGCAGTGGGAACAGAACAGAACAGTGGGGAGCACTGGGGAACAGTGGGAAACAGATAGTGATCAATGGAGAATAGGTAACAGAGTGAAACATTTTGGGAACAGCTGGAGAACAGTGGAGAACATTGAAGAAATGTGGGGATCAGTGGGGAACTGAGAGGAAGAGTGGGGAATAGTTGGAAACAGATTGCGGAATAATGGGGAAGAGTGGGGAACAATGGTGAACACTTGGGATCAGGGGGTATTAGGGGAGAGCAGTGGGGATCAGGTGGTGAATCGTGGAGAAATTTGAGAACAGTGCTCAAAAGAGTGTGACAGGTGGACAATAATGGGGAACAATGGGATAGCTTTGAGGATAGCTGGGGAAAAGTGGAGAATAGTGGGCAACAGATGGCAACATTGAGGAACAGAGGGACAGATGGGGAACTGGGGAAAACTGCAGAAAAGTGGTGAACAGGGAAATAGTGGGGTGCAGTGGGGAATGGATAGCGTACTGTGTAGCGGGTGTACAGTGGACAAAAGTGGGGAGCAGTGCGGAACATTGTGGGACAGTGGACAATGTTGGGAAGAGTGGTGAAAATTGTCTAAAAGGTTGGGTAAAAAGTGAACCAGTGGGAAACAGTGTGGGATCAGTTGGTTAGAATTGGGGAACATTGAAGAACTGTGGAAAACAGTGTGGTGCAATGGCGTAGAGAGTGGAACAAATTTCGAACTGTGGAGAACGGGTGAACAGTGGGGAAAGATGGGAAAATATTTGGTAAATGAGGGAATCAGTGGAAATCCAAGGTGAACATTGTGGAACTTGTAGGAAAAAGCTGTGGAACAGTAGGGAACAGATGGTAAACAGTGGGGAACAGGTGGGGAGCAGTGTGAAACAGTGGAGCAATGGTGGGGAAATGCTGCAGAAGAGTGAGGACAGATGATGAACAGTGGAGAACCTGGGGAAGTGTGGGTAACTGTGGGGAACAGATTGGGAAATGAGGGGAACATTTGGGATCCATGGGGAACAGTGGGGGAACATCCAGTCAGTGGGGAACATGGGAGAGAAATCTGCGGAATCATTGGGAACTGGTGGGGAACAGTTGGGGAACAGTTGGGGTACAGGTGAGGAGCAGTGGGAAACTGTAGAACAGATGGGGAACTGATAGATACCAGTTGGGTACATTGATTAAATGGTGGGGAACTGCTGGGGACCTCTTTTCTCAACTGCTCCATAATAATACCCAATGTTTCTTATCGTTTCACCACATGTATCCAATCTTATCCAATGTTCCACCCGTTCTCCATAGTTCGCCACCTGTTCCCCACTGTTTCCCTCGGGGAGCACTGGGGAATGGTGCGAAACAGATGGCGAACATTCGAGAAAGATAAACAGATCGGGAACAGCTGGAGATCGGTGGAGAACATTGATCAGTGGTGAAATGTAGGCAGCATTGGTAAACAGTGGGAAACAGTGAAGAACTGTAGGGATGAATGGGGAACAGAGGTTAATAATTCATAACAGTGGGGAACAGAGCGTAAAAGGGGAGAGCAGAGTTGAACAGATGGAGAATCATGGGAAAGAGTGGTCAAAAGTGGAGAACAGTGAGGAACATTGGAAAACATTTGATGAACATCTCGGGAACATCTCGTGGATAGAGCGCAACAGAGATTGAACATTAAGGAATGGAGAGAAAAGATGGGAACAGCAGGGAAAAGTGCAGATCAGTGGAGAACAGCGGGGAACAAAGGGGAATATTGGGGATCAGAAGAGCACAGAGTTCGAATGGGGGGAACAGATGGGAACGCTGCACAACAGTGTAGAACAGAGGGGAAAAGTGGGGAACAGAGCAGAACAGTGTGATGCAATGGAGAACAGTAGGAAACAGATGGCGAACCGTCGAGAATGGGGTAACAGAGGGAAACAATTCGGAAACAGTTGGAGAACAGTGGGGAACATTGACGAAATGAAGGGATCAGTGGGGAAATGAGAAGAACAGTGGGGAAGAGTTGGAAACAGATAGTGAAATAATGAGAATCAATGGTGAACACTGGGGTCTGAGGGTATCAGGCAAGAGCAGTGGGGACGAGATGGTGAACCGTTAAGAACTTGGGGAACAGTGGTCAAAAGCTGGGCAGAAGTGGAGAATAGTGGGCAACAGAAGGCAACAGAAGGCAACATTGAGGAACAAAGGGAACAGATGGGGAACCGGGGAAAGTGCAGAAAAGTGTTGAAAAGGGGAACAGTGGGGAGCAGTGGGAAATAGATAGCGAACAGTGGGGAATGCAGGGAACAATGGTCAAACTTGTGTGAAAGGTGGGGAACAGATTGAAACAGTGGGGAACAGTGGGGAACAGTTTGGGATCAGCTGTTTAAAATTGAGGAACATTGAAGAAATGTGGAAACAGTGTGGAGCAATGGGGTACTGAGTGGAACAGATGGCAAAATGTGGAGAACGGGGGAAGAGTGGGGAAAAGTGGAAAACTGATTTGGAAATGAGGGAAACAGTGGGGATCCATGGGGAACCGTGTGGAACTTGTGGGAAACAGCTGTGGAACAGTAGGGAACAGATAGCGAACAGTGGGGAACAGGTGAGGAGCAGTGGGAAACTGAAAAACAGATGGGGTACTGATAGGTACCAGTGGGGAACATTGGTGAAATGGGGGGTGAGGAACTGCTGGGGAACAGTGGGGACTTCTGGTGAACCGCTTTTGAACAGGTGGGAATCAGTGAAAAACAAATGGTGAACAGAGTGGAACTTTGGGGAACACTGCAGAACAATGGTGAATGGAGTGTTATAGTGGGGAGGAGGCAGGAACAGATGTGGAACTGATGGAGAAAAGTGGGGAACAGAGGGGAATAATGTGGAACAGTCGGGGTCAGAGAGTATCAGGGGAGAGCAGTGGTTTACAGATGGTGAACAGTGGAGAACATGGGGAAACAGATTGGGAAATGAGGGAAACATTGGGGATCCACATGGAACCATGCGGAACTTGTGGGAAACAATAGTGGATCAGTAGGGAACAGATGTAGAACGGTGGGGAACAGGTGAGGAACAGTGGGAAAGAGTGGAGCAATGGTGGGGAGCTGCTGCAGAAGAGTGGGGACAGATGACGAACAGTGGAGAACCTGGGGAAATGTGGTTAACTGTGGGGAAAGTGGGGAACAGATGGGAAATGAGGGGAACAGGGGCGAACAGTGGGGAAATGTGGGTAACAGTGGAGAACAGTGGTGGAATGAGGGACAACTGCTGGGAAACAGCGTGGACCTCTGCTTAACCAATTTTGAACGGATGGGTAACAGTGTGGAAGAAATGGTGAACAGTTTGGAAACATGGGGCACACTGCAGAACAATGGGGAATGGAGGTGAATAGTGGGGAGCAGGCGGTAACAATTAGGAAATGGGAACTGTAGGGAACACTGCAGAATGGAAGAGAAAAGAGGGAAACAGAAGGGAGCAGGGGGAACAGATGTGGAATTGATTGAATGCAGGGAGGAACTGTGGGGAACAGATGGGAAACTTCTGGGAAACAGTAGAAATTGATGGGGAACAGTTGGAGTATAGGTGAAGAACAGTGGAATACAGCGAAGAAATGTGGGGAACAGTGGGAAGTATGTGGAATGTTGGGGAACTGGGGAACAGTGGGGAACTGTAGGGAGAATAGGTAAACAGTGGGGAATAGCAAAGAACTAGGGAAAAATTTAGAACAGAGGGGAATAATTCATAACAGTGGGAACAGAAATTAAAAGAGGAGAGCAGTGGGGAAGACATGACGAATCGTAGGGAAGAGTGGTCAAAAGTTTGTGGCAGGTGGGGAACAGTGAGGTACATTGGAAATCATTTAGGGAACATCTCGTGAACAGCTGGTGGATAGGGTGCACTGAACATTAAGGAATGGAGAGAAAAGATTAGAACAGCAGTTGAAACTGCAGAACAGTGGAGAACAGCGGGGAACAGAGTGGAATAGGGGGGAAACAGATGGGAGCACTGCACAACAGTGAAGAACAGAGGGGAGCAGAGGGGAACAGAACAGAAGAGTGGGGAGCACTGGGGAAGAGTGGGAAGAAGGGCGATTAATGGAGAATGCGGTAACAGAGGGAAACATTTCAGGAACAGCTGGAGAACAGTGGAGAACATTGAAGAAATGTGGGGATCAGTGGAGAACTGAGAGGAAGAGTGGGGTACAGTTGTAAACAGATTGTGGAATAATGTGGAAGAGTGGGGAACAATGGTGAACACTGGGGATCAGAGGGTATCAGGGGAGAGCAGTGGGGATCAGATGGTGAACTGTGGAGAACGTGGGGAACAGTGGTCAAAAGAGTGTGACAGGTGGACAATAATGGGGAACAGTGGGAAACCTTTGGGGACAGCTGGGGAAAAGTGGAGAATAGTGGGCAACAGATGGCAACATTGAGGAACAGAGGGAACAGATGGGGAACTGGGGAAAACTGCAGAAAAGTGGTGAACAGGGGAATAGTGGGGACTGGATAGCGCACTGTGTAGCGGGGGTACAGTGCAGAAAAGTGGGGAGAAGTGCGGAACTGTGTGGGATAGTGGCGAATGTGGGGAAGAGTGGTGAAAATTGTCTAAAATGTGGGGAACAAAGTGAAGCAGTGGAGAACAGTGTGGGATCAGCTGGTTAAAATTGGGGTACATTGAAGAGCTGTGGAAAACAGTGTGGTGCAATGGCGTAGAGAATGGAACAGATGGCGAACTGTGGAGAACGGGGGAACAGTGGGGAAAAGTGGGAAAATAATTAGTAAATGAGGGAAACAGTGGATAGCCATGGTGAACATTGTGGAACTTGCAGAAAACATCTATGGAACAGTAGGGAACAGATGGAAAACAGTGGGGAACAGGTGGGGAGCAGTGGGAAACAGTGGAAACAATGGTAGGGAATTGCTGCAGAAGAGTGAGGACAGATGACGAACAGTGGAGGACCCGGGGATGTGGGTAACTGTGGGAAAAGTGGGGAACAGATTGGGAAATGAGTGGAACATTTGGGATCCATGGGGACAGTGGGGGAACATCGAGTCACTCGGGAACTTGGGAGAAAAAGCTGCGGAACCGTTGGGAACTGGTGGGGAATAGTTGCGGAACAGTTGGGGTACAGGTGAGGAGCAGTGGGAAACAGTCGAACAGATGGGGAACTGATAGATACCAGTTGGGTACATTGATTAAATGATGGGGAACTGCTGGGGACCTCTTTTCTCCATTGCTGCACAATATTGCCCAATGTTTCTTATCGTTTCCCCACATTTATCCACTCTTATCCAATGTTCCACCCATTCTCCATAGATCGCCACTTGTTCCCCACTGTTTCCCTCGGGGAGCACAGGGGAACGGAGGGGATCAGATGGAGAACAATCGAGAAAGGGGTAACAGAGAGAAAAAGATCGGGAACAGCTGGAGGACAGTGGAGAATATTGAAGAAATAAGTGGTGAAATGTAGGCATCATTGTTAAAGAGTGGGAAACAGTGAAGAAATGTAGGGATCAACGGGGAACAGAGGGGAATAATTCGTAACAGTGGGGAACAGAGCGTAAAAGGGGAGAGCAGTGGTGAACAGATGGCGAATCGTGGAAATAGTGGTCAAAATTTTGTGGAAGGTGGGGAACAGTGAGGAACATTGGAAAACATTTGGGGAACATCTCGGGAACAGCTCGTGGATAGAGCGCAACAGAGACTGAACATTAAAGAATGGATAGAAATGATGGGAACAGCAGGGACAACTGCAGAACACTGGAGAACAACGGGGAACAATGGGGAATAATGGGGAGCAGAGGGGACAGAGTGGAATAGGGGGAAACAGATGGGAACACTGCACAACAGTGTAGAACAGAGGGGAGAAGTGGGGAACAGAGCAGAACAGTGGGGAGCAATGACGAAAACAGATGGCGAACTGTCGAGAATGGGGTAACAGAGGGAAAAAATTCGGTAACAGTTGGAGAACAGTGGGGAACATTGACGAAATGAAGGGATCAGTGGGAAAATGAGATGAACTTTGGGGAAGAGTTGGAAACAGATCACGAAATAATGAGAAACAATGGTGAACACTGGGGATCTGAGGGTATCAGGCGACAGCAGTGTGGAACAGATGGTGAATTGTTAAGAACGTTGGGAAGAGTGGTCAAAAATGTGTGACAGCTGGGGAGAAGTGGAGAATAGTGGGCAACAGAAGGAAACAGATGGCAACATTGACGAACAGAGGGAACAGATGGGGAACCGGGGAAAACTGCAGAAAAATGGTGAACAGGGGAATAGTGAGGAGCAGTGAGGAATAGAGGGAGAACAGTGGGGAATGCAGGGAACAGTGGTCCAAATTGTTTGAAAGGTGGGGAAGAGAGAGAAACAGTGGGGAACAGTGGGGAACAGTGTAGGATCAGCTGGTTAAAATTGTGGAACATTGAAGAAATGTGGAAACAGTGTAGAGCAATGGGCTACAGAGTGGAACAGATGGCAAAATGTGGAGAATGGGTGAAGAGTGGGGTAAAGTGGGAAACAGATTGAGAAATGAAGGAAGCAGTGGGGATCCATGGGGAGCCGTGTGGAACTTGTGGGAAACAGCTGTGGAACAGTAGGGAACAGATGGCGAACAGTGGGGAACAGGAGAGGAGCAGTGGGAAACTGGAAAACAGATGGGGAACTGATAGGTACCAGTGGGGAACATTGGTGAAATGGTGGGGGGGGGGGACTGCTGGGGAACAGTGGGGACTTCTAGTGAACCTGTTTTGAATAGGTGGGAATCAGTGAGAAACAAATGGTGAACAGAGTGGAACCTTGGGGAACACTGCAGTACAATGGTGAATGGAGTGGTATAGTGGGGAGGAGGCAGGAAGAGATGTAGAACTGATGGAGAACAGTGGGGAACAGAGGGGAATAATGTGGAACAGTGGGGCTCAGAGAGAATCAGGGGAGAGCAGCTCTTTACAGATGGTGAACAGAGGAGAACATGGGGAAACAGATAGGGAAATTCGGGGAACAGTGTGGATCCAAGGGGAACTGTGTGGAACTTGTGGGAAACGGCAGTGGAACGGTAGGGAACAGATGACGAACAGTGGGGAACAGGTGAGGAGCTGTGGGAAAGAGTGGAGCAATGGTGGGGTACTGCTGCAGAAGTGTGGGGACAGATGACGAACAGTGGAGAACCTGGGGAAATGTGGTGAAATGTGGTGAAAGTGGGGAACAGATTGGGAAATGAGGGGAATTGTGGGGAAAATTGTGAACAGTGTGGAATTTGTGGAAAATGCTTGGGTGCAGTGGGGAACTGGTGGGAAACCAATGATGAACTGTGGTGAATAGTGGGGAAGCCACTGTTCACCTGTCCCCACAGTTACGCAGCAGTTCACCACCATTTCACCACTGTTCAGCACTGTTCGCCACAGTTCTCAAACGGTTGCGCATCTCTTCTCCACTGTTTCCCACTGCTGTTCACCTCTTTCCCACTTTTCCCCACATGTTCCTGACTGTTCCACAGCTGTTTCCCACGTTCCTCACTGTTCTCCACATAGACTCTATAATGCTCAATTATCACCACAGTTCACCATCGGTTTTTCACCAGTTCTCCACTACGCCCAAGCATTTTCCACAAGTTCCCACTGTTCACATTTCCCCCCAATTTCCCTATCTGTTCCCCACTTTCCCCACCGTTACCCACATTTCCCCAGGTTCTCCACTGTTCGTCATCTGTCAACGTGCTTCTGCTGCATTTCCCCACCATTGCTCCACTGTTTCCTACTGCTCCCCACCTATGGAACAGTGGTGAAATAGTGCTGAACTGCTTCGGAACTGTGGGGATCGGTGAACAGTGGTGAACTTGGGGAAATGTGGCAGAAAGTGGGGAACAGATTGGGAAATTAGGGGAACAGTGCAGAACAGTTGGGAAATGTAGGTAACAGTGGAGAACAGTGGTGGAATGAGGGAAAACTGCTGGGGAACAGTGTGGACCTCTGGTTAACCAATTTTGAACGGATGGTGAACAGTGTGCAATAAATGGTGAACAGTTTGGAAGCGTGGGCAACAGTGCAGAACAATAGGGAATGGAGGGGAATAGTGGGGAGCATGCGGTAACAATTAGGAAATGGGAAGAGTAGGGAACACTGCAGAATAGTGGAGAAAAGATGGAAAGAGTTGGGAGCAGGGAGAACAGATGTGGAACTGATTGGATGCAGGGAGGAACTGTGGGGAACAGGTGCAACACGGGTGGGAAACAGTAGAGTTTGGTGGGGAACAGTTGCAGAACAGGTGAAGAACAGTGGGATACATCGAAGAAATGTGGGAACACTGGGGAGTATGGGGAAAAGTGGGGAATTGGGGTTCAGTGCGGCACTGAATGGAGCATTGGTAAACAGTGGGAACAGTGAATAATTCGTAACGTTGGGGAACAGAGCATAAAAGGGGAGAGCAGTGGGGAACAGATGGCGAATCAT
Source organism: Narcine bancroftii (assembly GCF_036971445.1). Taxonomy (NCBI): domain Eukaryota; kingdom Metazoa; phylum Chordata; class Chondrichthyes; order Torpediniformes; family Narcinidae; genus Narcine; species Narcine bancroftii. The sequence goes on along the minus strand of NC_091481.1, from coordinate 49,129,278 downwards.
GGGGAAGAGTGGTTAAAAGAGTGTGGCAGGTGGGAAACAGTGAGGAACATTGGAAAACATTTGGGGAACATCTCGGGAACAGCTGGTGGATAGGGCGCGTTGAACATTATGGAATGGAGAGAAAAGATGGGAACAGCAGGGAAAACTGCTGAACAGTGGAGAACAGTGGGGAACTGAGGGGAAAATGGCAATCAGAGAGGAACAGAGTAGAATAGTGGGGAACAGATAGGAACACTGCACAACAGTGAAGAACAGAGGGGAGCAGTGGGGAACAGAACAAACCCGTGGGAGCACTGGGGAACAGTAGGAAACTGATGGCGAACAATCGAGAATTGGGAAACAGAGGGAAAACTTTCGGGAACAGCTGGAGAACAGTGGGGGACATTGTAGAAATGTGGGGTTCAGTGGGGAACTGAGAGGAACAGTGGGGAACAGTTCAAAACTGATTGCGAAATAATGGGGAAGAGAGGGGATCTCCGGTGAACACTGGGGATCAGCGGGTATCAGGCGAGAGCAGTGGGGATCAGATGGTGAACCGTGGAGAACGTGGGGAACAGTGGTCGAAAGAGTGTGACAGGTGGACAATAGTGGGGAACAGTGGGAAACCGTTGGGGACAGCTGGGGAAAAGTGGAGAATAGTGGAGAACAAATGGCAACATTGAGGAACAGAGGGAACAGATGGGGAATTGGGAAAACTGCAGAAATGTGTTGAATGGAGGGGAATAGTGGGGAGCAGTGGGGAATAGATTACAAAGTGTGGAAAGCGGGGAAATAGTGGAGAAAAGTTGGGAGCAGTGGGGAACAGAGTGGAACAGTGGGCAATGCGGCGTATGGTGGTCAAAATTGAGTAACAGGTGGGGAACAGAGAGAAACAGTGGGGAATAGTCGGGAACAGTGTGAGATCAGCTGTTAAAATTGGGGAACATTGAAGAACTGTGGAAAACAGTTTGGTGGAATGGCGTAGAGAGTGGAACAGATGGCGAACTGTGGAGAATGGGTGGACAGTGCGGAAAAGTGGGAAACAGATTTGGAAATGGGGAACAGTGATGATCCATGGGAAACAGTGTGACACTTTTGGGAAACAGCTGTGGAACAGTAGGGAACAGATTGGAACATTGGGGAACAGGTGAGGAGCAGTGGGAAACTGTGGAGCAATGGAGGGAAACTGCTGCAGAAGATTGGGGACAGAAGACGAACAGTGGAGAACATGGGAAAATGTGGTTAACTGTGGGGAAAGTGGGGAACAGATTGGGAAATGAGGTGAATGGTGGGGGAAATTGTGAAGAGTGGGGAACTTGTGGAAAATGCTTGGGTGCAGTGGGGAACTTGTGGGAAAGCGATGGTGAAATGTGGTGAATAGTGGGGAAGCGTGGAGAAATAATGTGGAGCAGGGGGAACAATGAGGAAAGAGGAAGAGGTGTGGAACGGTGAAGAACAGATGGTGTACAGTGGGGAAGAGTGGGGAACAGTAGGGAACAGCGGTGAAATGGTGGGGAACTGCTGGGGAACAGCGGGCACTTCTGGAAAACCTATTTTGAACAGGTGGGGAACAGTGAAGAAGAAATGGGGAACAGATTGGAAGCGTGGGGAACACTGCAGAACATCGGGGAATTGTTGGGAATAGTGGGGAGTAGGGGGCGAACAATGAGGAACTGAGGGAACAGATGGGGAAAACTGTAAAAAACTGCGAAACAGTGGGGGTCAGAAGTGAATAACAGTGTACTGTTTAGAATTGGTGAACAGTGGGGAAAAGAGCAGTGTGTAACGTTTGGTGAAGAGATGGGAAATGTGGAGAATAGTGGGCAACAGATCACAACATTGAGGAATAGAGGGAACAGATGGGGAACTGGGGAAAACTGCAGAAAAGTGGTGAACGGAGTGGAAGAGTGGGGAACAGTTCAAAACTGATTGCGAAATAATGGGGAAGAGAGGGGATCTACGGTGAACACTGGGGATCAGCGGGTATCAGGCGAGAGCAGTGGGGATCAGATGGTGAACCGTGGAGAACGTGGGGAACAGTGGTCGAAAGAGTGTGACAGGTGGACAATAGTGGGGAACAGTGGGAAACCGTTGGGGACAGCTGGGGAAAAGTGGAGAATAGTGGAGAACAAATGGCAACATTGAGGAACAGAGGGAACAGATGGGGAATTGGGAAAACTGCAGAAATGTGTTGAATGGAGGGGAATAGTGGGGAACAGTGGGGAATAGATTACAAAGTGTGGAAAGCGGGGAAATAGTGGAGAAAAGTTGGGAGCAGTGGGGAACAGAGTGGAACAGTGGGCAATGCGGCGTATGGTGGTCAAAATTGAGTAACAGGTGGGGAACAGAGAGAAACAGTGGGGAATAGTCGGGAACAGTGTGAGATCAGCTGTTAAAATTGGGGAACATTGAAGAACTGTGGAAAACAGTTTGGTGGAATGGCGTAGAGAGTGGAACAGATGGCGAACTGTGGAGAATGGGTGGACAGTGCGGAAAAGTGGGAAACAGATTTGGAAATGGGGAACAGTGGTGATCCATGGGAAACAGTGTGACACTTTTGGGAAACAGCTGTGGAACAGTAGGGAACAGATTGGAACATTGGGGAACAGGTGAGGAGCAGTGGGAAACTGTGGAGCAATGGAGGGAAACTGCTGCAGAAGATTGGGGACAGAAGACGAACAGTGGAGAACATGGGAAAATGTGGTTAACTGTGGGGAAAGTGGGGAACAGATTGGGAAATGAGGTGAATGGTGGGGGAAATTGTGAAGAGTGGGGAACTTGTGGAAAATGCTTGGGTGCAGTGGGGAACTTGTGGGAAAGCGATGGTGAAATGTGGTGAATAGTGGGGAAGCGTGGAGATTTGAGAGCGAACGATGGAGCGGGGGTACAGTGGAGAAAAGTGGGCAGAAGTTGGGAACAGAGTGGAACAGTGGGGAATATGGGAAACAGTGGTAAAAATTGTGTAAAAGGTGGGGAACAGAGAGAAACAGTGGGGAAGAGTGTGCGATCAGCTGGTTAAATTTGTGGAATAATGAAGAACTGTGGAAAACAGTGTGGTAGAGAGTAGAATAGATGGCGAACAGTTGGGAAAAGTGGGAAACAGATCATGAAATGAGGGAAACTGTGGGTATCCATTGGGAACATTGTGGAATGTTGAAGAAAGCTGTGGAACAGTAGGGAACAGAAGGCGAACAGTGGTGAACAGATGGGGAGCAGTAACAAACAGTGGAGCAATGGTGGGGAAAGACTGCAGAAGAGTGGAGATAGATGGTGAACAGTGGAGAACCTAAGGAAATGTGGGTAACGGTGGGGAAAGTGGGGAACAGATTGGGAAATGAGGGGAATTGTGGGGGACAGGTGAACAGTGGGGAACTGGTGGAAAATGCTTGGGCGTAATGGGGAACGGGAGAAAAACCGATGGTGAACTTTAATGAATAGTGGGCATTTTAGAGTCTATGTGGGGAACAGTGGAGAATGTGGGAAACAGCTGTGGAACTGTAGGGAACATGTGGGGAACAGTGGCAAAGTGGTGAGGAGCAGTGGGAAACAGTGGAGGTGAGATGTGCAACCGCTGGAGAACTGTGGCAACAGTGTGGAACAGTGGTGAAATGGTGGTGAACTGCTGCGGAACTGTGGGGACCAGTGAAGAGTGGAGAACATGGGGAAATGTGGGGAACAGTGGAGAACAGTGGTGGAATGGGGGACAACTGTTGGGTAACAGCTTGGACCTCTGGTTAACCTATTTTGAATGGATGGGGATCAGTGTGGAAGAAATGGAGAACAGTTTGGAAGCGTGGGCAACACTGCAGAACAATGGGGATTGGAGGGGAATAGTGGGGAGCAGGCGGTAACAATTAGAAAATGGGAAGAGTAGGGAACACTGCAGAATGTTGGAGAAAAGAGGGTTAATAGGAGGAAAGATTAAAACAAGAGGACATGAGTTAAGAATTAAGGGGCAAAGGTTTAGAGGTAACATGAGGGGGAACTTCTTTACTCAGAGAGTGGTAGCCGTGTGGAATGATCTTCCGGGAGAAATAGTGGCGACGGAGTCAATTGTATTATTTAAGAAAAGGTTGGACAGGTATATGGATGAGAAGAAGATGGAGGGCTATGGGCATTGTGCAGGGAGGTGGGACTAAAAAGGGGTGTTTGGTTCGGTGCGGACTAGAAGGGCCTAATGGCCTGTTTCCGTGCTGTAATTGTTATGTTAAGAGTGGGGAGCAGGGAGAACAGCTGTGGAACTGATTGAATGCGGGGAGGAACTGTGGGGAACTGGTGCAACACGGATGGGAAACAGTAGAGTTTGGTGGGGAAGAGTTGCAGAACAGGTCAAGAACAGTGGGATAGAGTGAAGAAATGTGGGGAACAGTGGGCAATATGGGGAAAAGTGGGGAATTGGGGAACAGTGGGGAACTGAAGGGAGCATTGGTAAACAGTGGGTAACAGTGAATAATTCTGAACAGTGGGGAACAGAGCGTAAAAGGGGAGAGCAGTGGGGAACAGATGGCGAATCGTGGGGAAGAGTGGTTAAAGTGTGTGGCAGGTGGGGAACAGTGAGGAACATTGGAAAACATTTGTGGAACATCTCGGTAGATAGGGCGCACTGAACATTAAAGAATGGAGAGAAAAGATGGGAACAGCAGGGAAAACTGCAGAACAGTGGAGAACAGCGGGGAACTGAGGGGAATAATGGGGTGCAGAGGGGAGCAGAGTGGAATAAGGGGGAACAGATAGGAACACTGCATAACAGTGAAGAACAGAGGGGTGCTGTGGGGAACAGAGCAGAATAGTGGGAAGCAGTGGGGAACAGTTGGAAACAGATGGCGAACAATTGAGAATGGGGTAACAAAGGGAAACAATTCGGGAACAGCTGGAGAACAGTGGGGAACATTTTAGAAATGTGGGTATCTGTGGAGATCTGAGAGGAACCGTGGGGAACAGTTGAAAACAGATTGCGAAATAATGGGGAAGAGAGGGGATCAATGGTGAACACTGGGGATCAGCGGGTATCAGGCAAGAGCAGTGGGGATCAGATGGTGAACCGTGGAGAACGTGGGGAACAGTGGTCAAAAGAGTGGACAATAGTGGGGAATAGTGGGAAACCCTTGGGGACAATTGGGGAAAAGTGGAGAATAGTGGGCAACAAATGGCAACATTGAGGAACAGAGGGAACAGATGGGCATCTAGGAAAACTGCAGATATGTGGTGAACAAAGTGGAATAGTGGGGAGCAGTGGGGAATAGATTGCGAAGTGTGGAGAGCGGGGGAACAGTGGAGAAAAGTTTGGAGCAGTGGGGCACAAAGTGGAACAGTGGGGAATGCGGCGAACGGTGGTCAAAATTGTGTAAAAGGTGGGGAACAGAGAGAAACTGTGGGGAACAGTCGGGAACAGTGTGGGATCACCTGGTTAAAATTGGGGAACATTGAAGAACTGTGGAAAAGTGTTTGGTGCAATCGCGTACAGAGTGGAACAGATGGCGAACTGTGGAGAATGGGGGAACAGTGGGGAAAAGTGGGAAACAGATTTGGAAATGGGGGAAAGAGTGGGTATCCATGGTTACAGTGGGGTGAATGTATAATAGTGATGAACGGTGTCAGGTACTGTCACACCAGGCTCAAAGTTTGAAGAAGGTTTAACAGTGATGATCTGTTTAATATACTGTTACACCAGGTTCACTGTGCGGAGAAGGTTTAACAGTGATGAAGTTTGTCACATCCAGTTACACCTGGTTCACAGTGGGGAGAAGGTTCACCAGGGATGAACTGTATCACATACTACTTCACCAGGTTCATAGTGGGGAGAAGGTTTAACAGTGATGAACCGTTTCAGATACTGTTACACCAGGTTCACTGTGCGGAGAATGTTTGACAGTGATTAATTGTGTCAGATATCGTTACACCAGGCTCACAGAAGGCGTAGGTTTAACAGTGATGAACTGATTCAGATACTGTTACCCGAGATTCACTGTGGCTAGAAGGTTTAACATTCATGAACTGTGTAAGGTACTGTGACAACAGGATAAAGTGGGGAGAAAGTTTAACAGTGCTGAACTGTGTCAGATACTTTGACACCAGTTTCACAGTGCAGAGAAAGTTTAACAGTGATGAACTGTGTCAGATACTGTGACTCTAGGTACACATTCGGGAGAATGTTTAACAGTGGTAAACTGTGTCAGACACAGTGACCTCAGTTTCACAGTGCGGAGAAGGTTTAACAGTGCTGAACTTAGTCAGATACTGTTACACTAGGTTTACACTGGGTTGAATGTATAATAGTGATGAACGGTGTCAGATACTGTTACACCAGTCTCACAGTTTGGAGAAGGTTTAACAGTGATTAACTGTTTAATATACTGTTACACCTGGTTCACTGTCGGGAGAATTTTTACCAGTGATGAACTTTCTCACAACACGTTCCACCAGGTTTACAGTGGGGAGAAGGTTCCGCAGTGATTAGCTGTATCACATACTCTTTCACCAGGTTAATAGTGGCGTGAAGGTTTAACAGTGATGAACCTTTTCAGATACTGTTACACCAGGTTCACAGTGCGAAGAATGTTTAACAGTGATTAACTGTGTCAGATATTGTTACACCAGGCTCAGAATAGGCGTAGGTTTAACAGTGATGAACTGAGTCAGATACTGTTACACGAGATTCACTGTGGCAAGAAGGTTTAACATTGATGAACTATGTAAATTATTGCGACCGCAGGATAAAGTGGGGTGAAAGTTTAACAGTGATGAACTGTGTCACTTAATGTTGCACCAGGTTCACAGTGGGGAGAAGGTTTAACAGTAATGAACTATTTCAGATACTGTTACACAAAGTTCATGGTGCAGATCAGGTTTAACAGTGATGAACTGAACTGTGTCAGGTACTGTTACACTATGTTCACAGTGGGGAGAATGATTAACAGTGATGAGCTGTGTCAGATACTATTACACCAGGTTCTCTGTGCGGAGAAGGATAAACAGTGATTAACTGTGTCAGATACTGTTACACGAGATTCATTGTGGGGAGAAAGTTTAATAGTGATGAACTGCGTAAGGTTCTGTGACCTCTGGATAAAGTGCGGAGAATGTTTAACAGGGATGAACTGTGTCAGATCTTTTACGCCAGGTTCACAGTTGGGAGACAGTTTAACAGTGATGAACTGTGTCAGATACTGTTACAGCAAGTTCACAGTGGGGAGAAGGATTAACAGTGATGGGCTGCGTCGGATAGTATTACACTAGGATCTCTGTGCGGAGAATGTTTAACAGTGATGAACTTTTCAGATAATGGGACCCCAGTTTCACCGTGGGGAGAAGGTTTAACAGTAATGAACTACTTCAGATACTATTACACAAGGTTCACGATGCGAAGAGTGTTTAACAGTGATGAACTGTGTCAGTTACTGTTACACCAGGTTCACTATCCAGCGTTGTCTCCGCTCCATCCTCAACATACATTGGAGCGCTTTCATCCCTAACGTCGAAGTACTCGAGATGGCAGAGGTCGACAGCATCGAGTCCACGCTGCTGAAAATCCAGCTGCGCTGGATGGGTCACGTCTCCAGAATGGATGGGGATGTAGGCCTGGTCAGCGTCGTCCTCGGTTGGAGGATGGCGTGGAGTGGTGGGTGTTCCTGCTGGTGCCAGGTCCCTGGTTGAGACGGTGTCCTCCCTGCCACTGCCGAACCTAACGTAGGCGAAGTTATGGTTCGCATATAGGAGAAAGAACTGCTCGACCAGGGCTTCGGCCTTGTGTGTCCGTACATGCTTACGCAGGAGCACCGGTCCCGGGAACGTGAGCCATGCTGGGTGGGACATTCCAGACGCTGACTTCCTGGGGATTGAGAACAGACGTTCATGAGGGATCTCGTTGCTAGCAACCAAATGTCATGGAGCACATCGGGCTGGGCGTCCTGCCTGTACTCAACGGCTCACCCTTTTGACTTGAGATCCAGGAGGACTGCCTTCCAGAACACCCCATTTTTGTGTTCCATGCCCTTTGCCTCTCGGGTTATAACTCGTCGTGCAACTGATCGCGATGCCCCTCACTGTCAGGTACTGGCACAGCTCATCACTCATGAAACTAGACTCCCGGTCACAGTGGATGAAAACGTTGTAGCCAAATATGGTGAAGATCTGCCCCAGGGCCCTGATGATGGTGGCCGGGCAGGTGTCCATGCAAGGGATAGCAAAAGGGGAGTGTGAATACTTGACCACTACCGTGAAGAAGTAGACTTTTCGGTTCAAGGAAGGCAGGGCCCCTTTGAAGTCCATGCCAAGACACTCAAAGGGCCGAGTAGCCTTTAGAACATGGGCCTGTGGCGCATGGAATAAAAGGGGTTTACACTCTGTGCAGACCCGGCAGGCTTCCTAGTGAGGATATGTCCCAGTGAGGATCAAAGGAAAGGCTGGAAGTGATAAGGAGCCTTGGTTTTCATGGAATGTTAGAAATTTGGTTAGGAGAAAGAGGGAGGTGTATAAGAGGTATAAAGAGCAGGGTGGAAAGAGGACTACAAGGAGTGTATAAAAAATCTTAAGAAAGAAATTAGAAAGGCCAAAAAGTGGCACAAAGAGGCTTTGGCATGCAGAGTAAGAATAAATCCAAAGGGTTTCTTTTGGTACATTAAAAGTAAAAGATTAGTGAGGGATAAAATTGGAATAGTGGATAATGAAGAAGGTTTTCTAGGATTGCAGAGGGATTTGGGCTGCTTAGAAAAGTGGGCTGAAAAATGGCAGATGGAATTTAATGCTGATATGTGTGAGGTGCTTCATTTTGGTAAGAAGAATCAGAATAGGACATATGTGGTAAATGGGAGAGCATTGAGGAATACAGAAGAGCAGAAAGATTTAGGAGTGACGGTACATCGTTCCCTGAAGGTAGAAAGTCACGTGAATAGGGTGGTGAAGAAGGCTTTTAGTATGCTGGCCTTTATCAATCATTGCATGGAATATAGGAGTTGGGAGGTGATGTTGAGATTGTATAAGACGTTGGTGCAGCCTAATTTGGAGTTCTGTGTGCAGTTCTGGTCGCCTAATTATAGGAAGGATATGAACAGAGTGGAGAGAGTGCAGAGAAGGTTTACCAGAATGTTGCCTGGGTTTAAGCATCTGGAGTATGGGGAGAGATTGGACAGATTGGGTCTTTATTCTTTGGAGCGTAGAAGGTTGAGAGGGGATTTGATAGAAGTATTTAAGATTATGAAAGGGATTAGCAGAGTGGATGTGGATAGACTATTTCCGTTAAGAGGAGGAAAGATTAAAACAAGAGGACATGAGTTAAGAATTAAGGGGCAGAGGTTTAGAGGTAACATGAGGGGGAACTTCTTTACTCAGAGAGTGGTAGCTGTGTGGAATAATCTTCCGGGAGAAATAGTGGCAGCGGAGTCAATTGTATTATTTAAGAAAAGGTTGGACAGGTATATGGATGAGAGGAAGATGGAGGGTTATGGGCATTGTGCAGGGAGGTGTGATTAGAAAGGGGTGTTTGGTTCGGTGCGGACTAGAAGGGCCTAATGGCCTGTTTCCGTGCTGTAATTGTTATGTTATGTTATGTTATGACCCCTTGTAGATAGCGAGGGTAGGCTACGTCAGAAGTCAGAGGAGATGGGGGAAATTTTAAATGATTTCTTTTCCTTGGTATTCACTAGAGAAAAAAATATTACACCAGTTGAAGTAAAGAAAAATAGTGGGGAGGTCACGAATCATGTAAGGATAACCGAGGAGGTAGTGATGGCAGTGTTAATAAAGATAAAGGTGGTCAAATCTCCGGGTCCAGACAATGTATTCCCAAAGACACTCAGGAAGACTCGTGTACAGATAGTTGGGCCATTAACAGAGATATTTAGGATCTCACTGGTCACGGGGGTTGTGCCAGAGGATTGGAGGGTGTCTCATGTTGTTCCGCTGTTTAAGAAAGGGTCCAAATGTAAGTCTGGAAATTATAGACCTGTGAGTCTGACGTCGGCGGTGGGTAAGTTGATGTATAGTGTTCTGAGGGATGGCATTTACAAATATTTGGAAGAACAGGGATTGATAGGTAGTAGTCTGCATTGTTTTATCAGGGGTAGATCCTGCTTAACAAACCTTATAGAGTTTTTCGAGGGGGTTACAAAAAAGATTGATGAAGGGAAGGCTGTGGATTTTGTGTATTTAGACTTTAGTAAAGCTTTTGACAAAGTTCCCCACAGAAGATGATGTAAAAAGGTAGAGGCATTAAGTATAAATAAGGAAGTAGTGAAATGGATTCAGCAATGGTTGGATGGGAGGTGTCAGAGAGTAGTGGAAGGAAATTTTTTGTGAAATTGGAGGCCGGTGACCAGTGAAGTTCCTCAGGGATCGGTCCTATAGTTTTTTATTTATATATATATATATATATATATATATATATATATATTAACGATCTGGAAGAAGGGGTGGTGAATTGGATAAGTAAGTTTGCAGTTGATACATTACCGTAGCTTAAAAAGAGATATAGGAAAGCTAGAGGAGTGGGCTGAGAAATGACTGATGGGATTTAATACAGATAAGTGTGAAGTGTTGCATTTTGGAAAGGCAAATCTAAACAGGTCATATACATTGAATAGTAGACAATTGAGGAGTGCAGAGGAACAAAGGGATTTAGGAGTTACGGTAAATAGTACCCTCAAAGATGATACTCAGGTAGATAGAGTGGTGAATAAGGCATTTGGAATGTTGGCCTTCATAAATCGGAGTATTGAATTCAAGAGTTGGGATGTTATGATGAAATTGTACAAAGCATTGGTGAGGCCAAATTTGGAGAACTGCGTACAGTTTTGGTCACCAAATTATAGGAAAGATATAAACAAAATAGAGAGAGTGCAGAGAAGGTTCACAAGAATGTTGACAGGATTTCAAGGTTTGAGTTACAGGGAAAGGTTGTGCAGCCTGGGGCTTTTTTCTCTGGAGCGTAGAAGATTGAGGGGGGATTTGATGGAGGTGTTCAAGATTTTAAAAGGGACAGAGAGAGACAAAGTGGATAGGCTTTTTTCATTTAAGAGTGGGGGATATTCAAACCAGAGGCCAATAGAGGAATTAGGGGATATTGGGAGAAGGCAGGTAGGTGGAGTTAGGTCATAAATTAGATCAGCCATGTTCGTATTGAATGGTGGAGCAGGCTCGATGGGCCATTTTTGGCCTACTCCTGTTCCTACTTCTTATTTTCCTATGTTTCTAGGCCATGGTTTGAGATTTAAAGGGAAAAATTATAAGGGGAACGTGAGGGGAAATTTCTTCATGCAAAGGGTGGTTGGGATGTGGAAATTTAAGGAAAACCGGATAATTACATGGAGGGGAGAGGATTGGAGGGGTATGGACCAGGTGCTGGTCAGTGGGACTAGGAGGGTGGAGATTTGTTCCTGCATGGACTGGTGGGGCCAAACTGGCCTGTTCTATGCTGTATATGGCTATATGTCCCTGACGTCCCTGATGGTATACGGCAGGTTCCAGGACATAATGAAGTGTTACAACCTGGTGACACTAGGATGGCAGAGAGACTCATGCAATGCCTGCAGCCTGTTGTCGTGCATAGATGCGCAGGTCCGAGAGAGAGCCTCGATGGAGTCATCAAACCTCCCGGGGCGGTACTGGATGTCGTAGCTGTAGGTTGCCAACTTGACTCTCCAGTAAGGATATTGTCGTTCTTGATCTTGCTCTTGTGGGTAGTGTTAAACATGAACGCCAGGGCTCGCTGGTCTGTGAGGAGGGTCAGTCTCCTGCCAGCCATGTAGTGGCACCAGTGGCGGACCGCTTCCACAATTGCCTGGGCCACCTTTTCAATGGCAGAATGCCCTAGCTCGAAGCCGTGGAGAGTGCTAGCAAAGAAAGCGACGGGACGCTTCCCCCTTGGTTGAGAGTATCGATGAGGGGTACCTCGGAGGCATAGCCTGCATCATGGCGTCTGCGATATCCTGCCTTATGCAGATGAAGACTGCCTGCGCCTCGAGTGGGAGGGGAAAAGTTGTAGCTTTGTCTTGTGTGTGGACCTTGTCCAAGAAGCGAGGGACCCACTGCGAGTAATAGGATAATAGGCCAAGGCACCTGCAGATGGCCTTTAGCTTGCAGGGGAGAGGTAGCTCCATTAATGGGCGCATCTTTTCTGGATCTGGGCTGACGACCCCATGGGCCACGGTGGCGAGGTGGATGGGGCTGAACACACACTTCTCCTTGTTGTAAGTGAGGTTTAGCTCCCCAGCCGTCTGGAGGAATTTTTCCAGGTTAGCATCGTGGTCCTACTGGTCACAGCCACAGATAGTGATGTTATCCAGATACGGGAATGTCACGTTTAGCTTGTGCCAGTCTACCATGCGATCCATCTACCGCTGGAAGGCCGAGATCCCGTTCATGACCCCAAAGGGAACTCGGCGGAACTGATACAGGCGCCCATCTGCCTCGAAGGCGGTGTCTGGCTTGTCCTTCGGGTAGATGGGAATTTGGTAATGCGCCAACTTCAGGTCAATCGTGGAGAACACCCAGTAGTGGGCTATCTCATTGACCATGTCTGCGATCCTCAGCAGTGGGTAGGCATCCAGCTGGGTGTACCGGTTAATGGTCTGGCTGTAATCCACGATGATCCTTGGCTTAGTTCCTTTTGACCACCAGGACTTGAGCTCTCCAATGACTGTTACTGGGCTCTATAACACCTTCCGCCAGGAGTCGCCGCACCTCTGCCTTGATGAAGTCTCTGTCTGCGGAGCAATACCGCCTACTTCTGGCGGCGATTGTTTTGTAGCCGATCATAAGATGTGGAAAGAGTGCAGGTGTGGTGATGCATAGTGTGGAGAGGCCGCAGGTTGGCCAGGGCTGGTAGGTGGCAAGCTGCGCAACGTGAGTGGTGGTTGGGGCCCCCGAAAGTAAGGGTGATACTCTGCAGGTGGCATTGGAAATCTAGGCCCAGGAGGACTGGGGAGCAAAGTTTGGGCATGACCAGGAGCCTGAACCCTATGTATGACTCCCCTCCCACAGTTATATCGGCCGAGCAGTGCCTGAGGGTATCAACATTCTTATCCTTAGTGACGAAGGCGATCGAGCAGGTTGTGGGGTGGACTTTTAATCTCAGGAACTGGGCCAAGCTCGGGTGAATGAAGGTCTCGGTGCTGCAACTGTCAAACAGGCATTTTGTTACCTGCCTGTTGACTTGCACGACCATCATAGAGCACCCGAGGTCGTTAGGGATGTCCCTGGTCAGCGTGGTGGCAGAGGACCATCTCAGGGTCAGAGTTGTCGCTCTCCGAATATGGCATCCGGAGGCATGCGGAACGTCGGTAGGGCTGCCTGGTCATCGCTCATGTTGACCATCTCAATGTCATTTGTGGGGTGCAGCGTACAACAGCTGATGGTGTCAGGTGGAGTGGAGAGCATCGGCAAGGAGGCCTGTTCATCGCCCGTGTTGAGTACATTATAGCAGAGACAATGGCGTCGCCCAAAAAGCGCATGTGGAGGGGTCCACGTGGGATTTGAGGAGGTCATAGAGGGCTGCTGAGCTGCCCACTGGTTTTGAAAGGCACACTTTAGCAAAGTGGCCTTTCTTGCCACATCAGAAACAGTACTGGTTCCTAGCCGGGCAGTTTCGGTGTGATCGTCGGTCTGACCCACACCAGGACCCACAGTTCTTACAGGGATGCCGGGTACCTGCCACAGTGATGTTCTCCTCCCCAGTTCTGTCTAGGGCTGCAGCTGCAGTGTGAGAAGGCCATGAAGGAACCTGAGGAAACCTGGAATCGAAGGCTTTGGTGTGCAGGGCTGTAGCTTCCAGGGTTCGGACCACTTCCACTATCTTGGTCAGGTCCTAGATATTATCTTCCAGCATCTTCTGCTGGATGGCCCTCGAGCGTAGCCCTTGATGAAGGCGTCCCGGATCTGCATTCCCCATGTTCAGCCAGACACAGTCAGGCCAACTCTTGCAGGTGTCCCAGGTAAGACTCAGCCATCTCCCTGGGTTGCTGGGCTTGGGTGCTGAGGAGGTTCTTTGCATGGACCGCATTCATGGGGGACTTGTTCAAGTTCTCAAGTGTGTCCATTGCGCTCTTGTACGTGGAACAGCCTTTAGTTGCCTGGAAGGCGTGGCGACTCAGCATTGACTGGAGTAGGACCAGCCTCTTCCGATCTGAGTCCAAAATGCCATCTGCGTGCTCCTCGATGATCGCCTCGACTGCGTGCGCCAGATCTCGAAGCCCGTCTGGGCTTTGGGTGGCGTGGTCGATTTAGAAGCTCCCTGCGCTCGGGAGTTTTTCTATGGCAGCCATGGGATAATTTTGTGGATTAAATTGTGGTGCGCTGTTAGCCAGAATCAGTCACACACAAGGTAAAGACTGTACAGCAGGCATTAATCCACAAAGACTTCCACAGAGCCAGGCTGGCTGTAGCTGATGTAACTCTGAGTGAGGCTTCGGGAGGCTGGCACAGGCTTATATCCCGGAGGATGATTGACACCCAACCTGGTGGGGCTTGCTCCCTTCAGGCCGACTGATTGACAGCCGGCCAGGTGTTGTCCTGTCCCATTGCACTCCTTCAGGTACAGAGGTTTCCCCCTGGAGTAGGCCAGTGGTGTACCTCCACAAATTTCCATTCAAGCAAACCTTCCTTATGATCTACTAGTGAGGGTCGCATGATGTAGTGAAGTGAGATAGACGCTGGCCCAGATGCTCTCCAAGCACATACATTCTTCTTCTTTGGCTTGGCTTCGTGGACGAAGATTATGGAGGGGGTAAATGTCCACGTCAGCTGCAGGCTCGTTTGTGGCTAACAAGTCCGATGCAGGACAGGCAGACACGGTTTCAGGGGAAAATTGGTTGGTTGGGGTTGGGTGTTGGGTTTTTCCTCCTTTGTCTTTTGACAGTGAGGTGCGCTCTGTGGTCTTCTTGAAGAAGGAGGTTGCTGCCCGCCGAACTGTGAGGCACCAAGATGTACGGTTTGAGGCAATATCAGCCCACTGGCGGTGGTCAATGTGGCAGACACCAAGAGATTTCTTTAGGCAGTCCTTGTACCTCTTCTTTGGTGCACCTCTGTCACGGTGGGCAGTGGAGAGCTCGCCATATAACACGATCTTGGGAAGGCGATGGTCCTCCATTCTGGAGACGTGACCCACCCAGCGCAGCTAGATCTTCAGCAGCGTAGACTCGATGCTGTTGGCCACTGCCATCTCGAGTACTTCGATGTTAGGGATGAAGGCGCTCCAATGAATGTTGTGGATGGACCCACTTTTGGTCAGACAGCTGCAGTATGGACCAGAAACCATAGTCGAAGCAACTAGATTCAGCTATTGAGTTCATTCTGACATCTGTGGAGAAAACTATTCTCGGGGCTGCTGCCAAGAAAAAGGAGTCCAAATACTTACAAGTGATGAGGGAAAGCACCGGGATAAGCAGAATGACATAAAAAGTATATCTGCAAGCAAAAATGGCAAGGAATAGACCAGATCGAGGGGCCTCATGGTGATGAAAATGGTGGGGCCACTTCGAGACCTGCTGGTGAAGTCGGTGGCCAGTACACCCGACAGGGGAAAAAAAAACTGAAAATTGATATTGCCTTTCTACAAGAAATCCATCTTCCCACACAGGAGCCTAAGAAACTGAGGAAAGAATCGATAGGACAGGCATCAACATCATCCGTTCACTCAAAGGCCAGGGTAATCAATAACAACACTTTGAGAGATGATGATTGATCCACAAGGCTGATATGTATTAGTTGATGGTCAGATTTACTCAGAACCTTGGAGACTTTTAAATCTCCCTGCACCTAACAGTGATAATAATTCCTTTATTCAGGATATTTTTCTCAAGGTATTGGGGGACGACGAAATATACTTGGAGGGGATGGCTTTAGTTTTTGCTTGGATCCTGTCAAACTTGACAATATCCTGAATAAAAGCAGCCAAAACTACCTTGGCTTTCCTGAAAGATTGAAATTTGACAGATGTGTGGAGACCAATGCCCCCATTATTCCTCGACTCAGATTGGCCTTTCTTTGTTATCAGCACAGCAAATTCGGAGAACATTCATCTGAATACTTATCTTGATCCTTTGACCCTGTCTCTCTTAATGCAGAATAAACAACCCCACCCATCTTCAAAAACCAGATTTTGGCAAGGATATAAGTGACCAGATAAAGTTATTCTCCGAGTCAATCTGCCTCCTCGCCCAATAGTTTTATATTATGGGGACAAACAATATCACATACAAAAAGGATGAAGAAGAAATACATGGGAGAAATAGAAGAGCTGGAAACAAATTCGGAAATTGGAAAAGGAGTTCCAACAGTCTGGTTCCAAGGAATTTTTAAACAAAAGGCTCCAATACGTCACATCCTTTTAGAGCTGAAAACGACCTGATGAGAGAAAGCCACATGGTCTTGTCCTGTCAACTGAGAACAGAAGAAAGGTGAAGGACAACTGATGCAATTCAAACTGGAGCAAGTTAACTCTCATATAATCCAATAGAAATTATTGACACAGATTTATACAAATTTATATCCATCAGAGCCACTCAAGAAGAAATTGAAAAGGACCTAGGCTCACCACAATTGAATAAATCACCAAGGGAAGATGGTTGATCTCCTGAATTTTACAGAGAATTTAAGGATTTTCTTAAATAATACACCCCTACCATCATGGATGTTATTAACTTCGCATCTAAAATTCAAACTCTGTATCGCGGAGGCTGAGTGGGGGCTGAGTTCGCTAATGTCCAGATGTGCTGGCTTGAGCCGGTCGATGGTGAAGATTTCTTCCTTCGCACCGATATACAGCACAATTGTCGACATGTTGTGTCCGACTACTTTCTATGGCCACCCTCTGATCAAAAATATATTCACAGGTCCCTGAAATTTTGGGATCCAAGTATTTGGCCTGGCTGTACAGAGGAGGCTGCAGAGGGGCCCAAGTTCCCATCTTTCCTTTTTTTTGTAATTGAGGCTGTCAGGTCCTCTGGATTCTTGGCAGCAGCCAAGATTTCCTGGTATCATCATCTCGGCTGCTGAGGTGTTGAAATCTTCTTTTGACGCAGTGCGGATCCACAAGAGGACCCAGGGTAGATCATCTGCCCAGTTCAGCCCATCAAGCCGAAGCCATCAAGGCTACCTTTAGGTGCCTGTGAAAGCTCTTCACCAACATACTGGACTCAGGGTGGTACACCCTGGTATGGTGAAGCTGGGTTCACATCAAGTTGGCCAGCGCTGGGGAGGCGTGGCAAGGTGGCGTAAGGAACAGACGTGACTTCCAGTCCTCTCCTGACTCTGATTTATTGTTTTGTTTCTAAGTGCCCATTAAAATTCTTTAAAAAGTTTAAAAATAGCAAGAGATGTTGAATTAATGCCTAATGGTACATTTGTTAAAAAAAGTAAAAGAAAACACCAACAGATTCTTAAAAAATTACATTTCCTGAAATTATCTGAGCCTACCTGTTTACAAGAAGCCAGGACTCAGCGTGGAATGGATCCAGGAGAAGAAGCACAGGATTCGGCATTGGAGCTCCACTCTGTACCGGTAGGGCTCTCTAAAGATGGCACTCGGCAGCCTTTAGAACAAAGGGCTGGCCGGGTGCGTGTATTTCAAACAACAACCGCTGTGAGCGCTGTCACCGAGACTTTGACAGCTGAATCAGCTGGGGCGCCGCCAGCTGGAGAGTTAAAGAGCCGACCTCCGATTGATATAGCGGTGGTGCTGCGAAATGCACCACCAGTTATGACATTTTCCCCAGGTATGGATATAATGGAGGCTTTTGATGAAATATGGCTTAAGGATAAGGATAACCCTGACTATCAGCCTCCTGATATTGCTGAAGGGGCTGTGGCAGGGGTTTCTACACGGAGCCATACTGCAAGAAAGGCTGTTAAACCAAGGGAAGGGACAGAAGACCCTTTGGTTTCTCAGAAACAGCAAGATCCTACCATGTCTGAATCTACTTTTGCTGATATGATTGTTAAGAATCTTGAATTTAAGATATATTCTTCAATGAAACAGCTAGGTAACTCTATGACCCACGTCTATTCTAAGCTCAATGAATTGGTGAATATCAATACTCAACAGATCGCTGACTATGGAGCATTTAAACTTGAAACTACTGAAAGACTTGATATGTGTGATCAAGGTTTAGTTGATGTACAAGACCAACTGCAAGATGTAAACAAAACAATTGAAATATTGCAGATTCAGAATAAAAATCTAGCAAAAACAGTTGATTATTTGTAGAATCAATAGATGGAACAATGTAAAAATTGTTGGTTTGCCAGAAGATATAGAAGGGCCAGATCCAAGAAAAATTTTTACCGAATGGATTCCACGAGTGTTAGGGCAAGATAAGTTCCCTGAAGGTTTAATATTGGAACGTGCTCATAGAGCTTTAAGAAGGAAACCTTTTTCAGGTCAGAATCCGAGACCTGTTCTGGTCTGTTGTTTAAATTATTGTGATAGAGAGACAATTTTATGCTCAGCAAAATAGATCTCCTTTGACGGTCCAGAATAATCGTGTTTTTTTTTTGTCCGGATCTGAGTCAAGAAATTATGATTCAACGACATGAATTTAATTCTGTGAAAGAGTTGTTGTGGAAAAAAGGATACAAGGCAACTTTTAGGTACCCTGTGGTATTGAAGATTTTTCAGGATGGATATCAGCCAAAGTTTTTTGATAATCCTAAAGAAGCTATGGACTTTGCTCAATCTTTACCGATCACGCATTTTCAAGAACGACGTAGTCCTCCTCGGTCTCCAAAGAGAGTGGAGATACAAGATGGGAATCAGATTCCAAGAAGAAATGGAAACAATGGTGGTTGAAGTGATAAAATTGATTAAAAAAAATACATCTTTTTTGTATTTTTGTTTTGGAAGATTTTAGTCATTGATGATAGTTTAATATGAAATGGGAGTTGGGAGAGGGAACTGGGTGGGCACTATTTTCCAGAAGTCGTCAGCTACGTGTGAGTTATCTCACACCCAGTATTTTGTGGGATTTACCGCATTGTGCAGTTTAAACAGGAGGAGGTAGTAGTAACCTCCTGCCTGTTTTTTTTTCTTAATTTTTGGGTTAAGGAGTGAAGTTTTTTTTTATTATTATTTTTTTTAAATACATTTTTTTTCTTCTTTTTTTTTATTTGTTTTTGATTGTAGTTTTAAGAGGGAATAAGAGGAAGGGTTTTTTTGGGGGGGTTTCTTTTCTTCTTTTATTTATTTCTTTTCTTTTTTATTATTTTTTTTCTTGTGTTGAGTTGCTGTAAGGAATGTCTAAATTGAAGTTTGCTTCTTTTAATGTCCAGGGTTTAAATAATCACATTAAGTGTAAGAAAGTACTTGCTTACTTAAAAAAATTAAAAGTTGATGTGGCTTTTTTACAGGAAACTCATTTGACAGATAAGGAACATTTGAAACTCAAACGTGAATGGGTTGGACAAGTTTTTTTATTCTTCATTTAATTCAAATCAAAAGGAGTGGCAATTTTGGTGCACAAGAATTTACCATTTCAGATACAAAATGAAGAGAAAAATGTTGGAAGATTATTAAAATTGAACTGTACAATTTTTAATGAAGCTTGGACTTTGCTTGATGTTTATGCTCCGAATGTTGAGGATACAGTTTTTGTTGTCGATATGTCTTTATTACTTGGACAATCAAATTCTAATGTGATGATTGGGGGAGATTTTAATGTGGTATTGGAGCCTTCATTGGACAAGTATCCAAGAATAATTTAGAAATTGAAGATGGCAGTTCAAGTAATTAATATGATGTCAGATTTGAATTTAGTTGATATTTGGCGAAGATTTAATCCTACAGAGAAAGATTTTTCTTTTTGTTCGTCACGACATAATTCTTTTTCTAGGATTGATTATTTTGAAATTTCAACACATTTGCAGGAGAGGGTTACATCTGTGGATTATAAGGCAAGACTGGTTTCGGACCATTCATTATTATTATTAGAATATCAGAGTTCACAGGATGTTCGGAGAGCTCCAAGATGGAGATTCAACACTATGTTACTGCAAAAACCGGAATTTATTAGTTATTTAAAAGAACAAAATGAGGTTTTAATTAGTAATAATAGTAATTCTGTTTCTAGTCATTTTGTTTTATGGGATGCAATGAAAACTTTTTTACGAGGTCAAATTATTAGTTATGCTTCTAAAGTAAAGAAAGAGAGAATTAAAGAGATTGAAAATTTAGAGAAAAAGATAACTGTTTATGGATGATCCGCCCAGTTGGGCAAAGATAGAAATGGTGGTTATTTCAGAAATATTTTCTCATGAGTTTTTGTTTCGATGGAATAAAAATTTATTACGAACTTATGATGTCCCAATATTGAAGCATTTATTAAATTTATGGACAAGTAAACTTAATAAATTGGGGCTCAAAAATAAATGGTCTGGACGATGGCCATTATATAATAATCAACTTGTTTCTTTTACAGTCTCCAATATCACTTTGAAACAGTGGGAAAGGAAGGGAATAAAAAAATTATCCGATTGTTTTTCTGGGGGATGTTTTTGTTCTTTTGATGAATTACAAAGGAAATTCGGTATTAGTGGAAACTCTGTATTTGTGTATTATCAATTAAGATCTTTTGTAAAACAGATATGTGGTCGACATATGATTTTATTGCCTGATTCTAATTTTGAGGAATACGTACTTTCAATACCACAAAAGGGATATATATATGATTTGTATTGTATTTTACAAGAAATTGATAATAAAAAAGATTGGGATAAGGATAAGTTGAAATGGGAAAAAGATTCAGGTTTTATAATAGCTGAAGAAGCCTGGATGGAAATTTGTCAGAATAGTATTAGGAAATTTGTTAATGCTAGATTAGCGATGATTAATTATAATTTTATACATCAGTTATATTTAACACCGGAGAAACTAAAAAAGTTTGGTCTTAGTAAAACGGATTGCTGTTTTTGTTGTGACCAGACGGCTAATACTTTTTTGTATACTGTTTGGCTTTGTGATCGATTGCAACAGTTTTGGGAGGGTATTCAATCTATATTTAATAGTTTATATAATATTTGTCTTGTATTAGATCCTGGCATATTTTTATTAGGGAATATGCAATTATTAATTGATTTAGGCCTACAAGATTATCAGATTTCTTTTATCTATTTAGCTTTAGCTGTGGCCAAGAAATGTATAGCTCTTACTTGGAAAGATAGAAATATATTAACTTTAGTTAGATAGGTGGTATTTGGAGATGAAGTTCTGTTTGACTATGGAAAGGATATCTTTTTCAATTCAGGATAGAATGTCTTTTTATACGTTTAAGTGGACTCCGTTTGCTAAATATTTAGGTTTGATTTAAATATGTTTTTAAATTTGATATTTTAGTATTGATAATTTTTTTTGTTGTTAGTATCTTTATTTGTTATGTTTTATCTTTTTTTGTCTAAGGGTTTTTTATATAATATTGTTCATTTTATTAACTCTTCACTCTTTCACTCTTTATTTTGGGGGGGTTAGACTAACTTTAAGCTAGGTCATTAATGTTGTGTACTAATTATTGGGGGGGGGTTAGTTTATTTAGTCTGCTGAAGTAGTATTGTAATTTTTATTATCTTACGTTTAATCTTTTTACTGTAACTCTATTTTATTCATGTTATAAAATCTTAAATAAAGTTTTTAAAAAAAAGTGGCCAGCGCTGCCCAGAATCCCAACGTGAACTTTGTATCTCTATCAGAAGGCATAAGCTCCAGGACTCTGAAATGACTCCCAGGTGTTAATCAGGGCCCTGGTGCAGGTCTTTGTGGTTGTATCAGACAGCTGGACTGCCTCTGGGAACCTCATGGAGCAGTCAATCATGGTAAGAAGATAACGCACCCTGCGGGAGACCGGTAGTGACCCTACAATGACAAAATAGATGTGGCTGAACCTACGTCATGCTGGCTTGAATGTCTGTGGGGTGCCTTGACGTGTGTCTCACTTTGAACATCTGGCTGAGTGTGCAGGTCTTGGCCCAATGACAATCTGTTTCTGGAGTCTGTGTAAGACAAACCTACTGGCCACCATTTTGACAGTTCTGATGGCTGGGTGCACCCAGTTGTGCACCTCATTGAAAACCTGCCATTTCCACGCTGCCGGCACGATGGGGTTGGGTTTGCCAGTGGAGACACCACAGAGCAGCGTCTACTTACCAGGGTCGATGACGACATCCTCCAGCCTGAGCCGGGAAACTGCTGTTCCATATGCCGGGAGCTCAGTGTCTTATGCTGTGCCCTGCTTAGAGTGGTTGGCGCCTCTGGGCTGGCGTGTACCAGAAGGGTGGTGTGGACCAGTGCATCCTTGGCCCCCTGAACACCTCCATAGCCTCATTGTCCCAGTTAATGTCTTTTTGTGTCTCCGCCATATGTGCAAAAAGTGAGTGCCTGATGCTAGCCGGTATGAATCGGTGATAAAAGATAATCATACCAGTGAATTCTTGCAGCCCCTTTACTGTGTGTGTGGGGGGGGGGAGGGGTGGGGGTGGGTGGGTGGGGTTTGGGGAAGCACCAAACAGCCTCTACCTTTTCAAGCAGGGGTTTAGCTCCGTGCTTATTGATTCGACCCGCCAGGAGGTCAAACGTTTCCAGCCTGAACTGGCACTTAGCAAGGTTTATCGTAAGTCCAAATTCCTGCAGCAGGGCACACACTCGCCTTAGACGGGCTGCGTGCTCTGTGTGAATGCGGCTGATGATGAGAATATCGTCCAAATAGATGAATAAGAAGCTGAGATACAAGCCCACCGCATCCATCAGCCTCTGAAAGGTCTGGGCTGCATTTTTAACTCCAAAGGGCATTGACATGAATACAAAAATTCTAAGAGTGGTAACGATGGCAGTTTTAGGGATGCAATCGTGATGAACCAGGATCAGGAGATAGCCCCTGATGGGTTCAACTTTGGAAAATAACCCCGCTCCTTGTAAGTTTGTGCGAAGTCTTGGATATGAGGCATGAGGTAACATTCCAGTGTGGTGGTCCCGTTAGGGTAGGGATAGTCACCACATGGCCTCCACCCTCCTGCCTGCTTCAATACCATGTGCAGGGGAAGGCGCATGGGCAGCTGTTCCAGGAAAATCTGCTCAAAGAGCAGACAAGTCCTGTGTCCCTCGGCATTTGGCTCAGGAGGGTGGATGGGGCTCTGTCGTTGGGAACCCAAAGATGAGGGTTAATCGCTCCTTGAGGGTATTGTATTTGCCTTGCTCTGGAGGATGCTGCTGAAAGACCGACAGGTTTAACATCGAATACGAGATGCACAGTACAAGCCCTTTGGCCCTCGATGTTGTACCAACCGATGTATTTCTACCAAAATAAAAATAACTAACCCCTTCCTCCCTCATAACCCTCCATTCATCTTTCATCCACATGACTCAGAGCCTCTTAAATGCCCCTAAGGTTTCAGCCCAGTTCAAGGGCTCGTCCCATGTCCCTGACATGGTACGCATACACTGCACCCCCCTCCCCTTGACCACCCGAGCCAGTGGTGAAGATGGTTTCTGTCCTAACAGGTGTTGGGGACCTCAACCAGGGAGCAGATCCGGGAGACGAACCTCAACTGCACAGAATTCAGGTTACCGCAGATCAAAGCACATCCATGGCCAAGGTGAGTGACCGGATCCCACTTGTCCTTGAATGAGCTGTGCGACCACAGCCAGGAGCTGCCCCCTCCTCATTACCCTTGGCCCTGTGGGTGAGTGGGTGGGACATGACAAGGGTTTTTTTTTAGCTGGTGGAATTGGGGTAAGAAAATTTAGGTGAGACCTGGGAAAGAGAGCGGCGATCATCCGGCCGGGGTAAGGCAATGAAGACGGAGTCACTGGGCAGTCCCCTGCCGAGTCCATCCCCCACCGGGTTCATCTCCAAAACTCTCCTCCACCAGGTCCATCCTCAATATAATTGCGGCCGGGTCCATCCCAATTCCATCCCCTGCCGGATCTGTCCCCAATCCCGTCATCCGCTGTGTCCATCCCCAATACCGTCCCACGCCAGATCTGTCCCGAATACCGTCCCCCGCCGGGTCCATCCTCAATCCCATCCACGCTGGGTCCATCCATAATCCTATCTCCCGCTGAGTCCATCCCAATCCCGTCCCCCGCCAAGTCCGTCCCCAATACCGTTCCCCATTCGATCTGTCAAGTCAGAGTATCTACTGTCTGACTAATGGACTGGAATTCATGACACTGGTGGAGGCACAGGAGCAGGATGACGAGATCCCTCAGTATGAGACCACTGTCATGGGGCTGCAGCTTAAGGACATCCCAGTAGATACAGGTAACACTGACCTCCTGTGCGACGGGGCCACCGGACAAGTTTGACCAATTGTCCCAAAGCATTGATCGCGACTATGGTTTGGCTAGAGGCCAGCAAGTCCATGTAGCATGGATTGTGGAAACAAGTCAGTGGGTGGGCCAAGACATGCATGCAATCCCAAACAGACATGGTACAGCAACACGCCCGGGTTCCCCCGCTGTCTTTCAAGTCAATGGAAAGAAGGTTTGACCACATTAATGTGGACAAAGTGGGGCCCTTACCAATCTCACAGGCTTTCCATGGTGGTCAACCATTTCACCTGGTGGCCAGAAGCAATCCCCCAGGCCGACACATTCACCAGGTTCTACGCCAAGGCACTCCTCTCGTCGTTGGTCACAAGGTTCGAACTAGCATGTAATCTCTGACCGAGGACCACAAATCACCCCCAGCCTGTGGACCAATGATGCCAACCAGTGGGGCATTCAGCTACACCACACGACGGCATACAACCCACATCCTCCACCGAGCTACAGAGCGCCACTCATGGTACCCAGGGATTTTGTCCCACCATCCAGAGGTCAACAGGGGGATACATTCAACTTTCTGGACAGGCTGCATGTACAGGTGAGTAACATGGCTCCGATCCCACTCTCCAGACACAGGCAAGCCGAGATCAACATCTCCAAAGTCGGCAAAGACTATGAGTCCGTGTTCGTGTGCAGAGGGCCACATCGTCCACCGCTACAGAAGCCTTACAAAGGCCCCTTCCGTGTCATCTTGAATAAAGGAGGAACCTTTGAATTGGACATCGATGGCAAACCAGAGGTTTCCACTGCAGACAGGATCAAGCTGACACAGATGGACCGACTCAACCCATGGAGATGCCAGCACCCCGACGCAGAGGCAGACCATCAAAGGCATTGGGGACTGCATCCACCGTCCTTTTCAACTGTTTGTCACCTTAAAGGAGGAAAGTGCGACAGCAATTCGGACACAGTATTGAGGGGATGTATGGAGACTGGTGGCATATTTTTCTGTTGAACTAGATCCTATAGCCCAGGGGCTCCCTCCATGCACCCAGATCCTTCCTGCCTTACCTGCCATGATTATGGTTGCCCTAACACCGCGCTCCATCAGCAGGTTAAAGTTTATACACAGCACTGGGTGGCTTCAGAGTAATAAGTTACAATTTAATTCTCTTTTCTTGTCCAAATATAATTAAAAACTACTTTTGTTTAACTAACCCTGTGCTGTGGTGCCTATCTATTGCTGCTGGATTTTGGGGTCCTCTGGACTCCATAACAATATGTACTGGAAAGGAGTAATTCATGTTCTGTTCTGTGATTTTAAATAAATATTAAGAAAGAGAGAAAGTGTTCGTCCTGGACTAGAAGGGCCAGGCTGCCAGTTTCAGTGTGTCATTGTGAGATGGTTAGATGAATGGTATGTGGCGGCGCACATCCTCATGATGAACTGGCCCCGCTTGTATCGCCACGTGGCGGGGAAGCCATGGGGAAATGCCAGAGGTCATCCAGCTGTTCCTCACAGATGAAGAGTTCTCGAACCTGAGGAGAGAAGCAGACCGTGCTGATGCCCTCTGGTGAACAAAGAGGGAGAACGAGGCAACCCTCATCCAGGTGGCACGACCAGGAGCCAACCATCCGCAAGCCGCTCCCAAGACCAAGCCAGAGGTTGGCCAGTTGACCTGGTGTTTCTTCCACCAGCACTGGGGAGCACAAGCCCGTGTGCCGCCAGCCCTGCGGGTTTCAGGGAAATGAGCAGGACAGCCGCCATTGATGGATGCGACGACTGGCCACACAAAGAGCCTCCTTTATGTGACAGGCAGATCCACCGGCCGCCGATTCCTGGTGGACACAGAGGCTGAGCTCAGCATCCTTCCCCCCTCCCCCCACAGCATTAGAGACTCACACCCGATCTTGAGGTCCAATCCTGCGGTTGCCAATAGCTCCACCATTAGGACCTACGGCACCCGCAGGGCACAGGTCCAGATCGGGAAGGAAAAGATTCCACTGGAGATTCACCCTAGCCTCTATGGGCACCATGCTGTTAGGGGCCGACTTGCTCAGAGCTCACGGCCTACTGGTTTGACACAAAGGACAAAAGGCTGGTCAACACACGAACATTCCACTCCACCCGACTGGACACATCAGAAGTCCGCAGGCCTGAAATTGCTGCCATAGCCACTGCCAGGGATGAGTTTGACGTCATCCTCCACAAATTCCCCACCATCTTAGATGCACAGTTCAATGCTGCCCTGCCCCAGCATGGGTTCCTCCACCACATCGCCACACAGAGCCCCCCGCTGCATGCTAGACCCAGACAGCTGACGCCTGAGAATCTCCAGCAGGCAAAGGAGGAGTTCTCCAGGCTCCAGGAACTGGGAATCGTTTGTGCTCGGACAGTGCATGGGCATCGCCGCTCCATATGGTCCCATAGTCATCTGGGGGCTGGAGACCATACGTGGACTACCATCGGTTGAATGATGCAACCACCCCGACAGGTACCTGGTGCCCCACATACAAGACTTCTTCACCAACCTCCGTGCCACATGCGTCTTCTCCAAAGTCAGCCTCGTGCAGGGATACCATCAGATCCTGGTGCATTCTGATGGCATGAGTAAGACGGCCATTG
Organism: Narcine bancroftii; assembly: GCF_036971445.1. Taxonomy (NCBI): domain Eukaryota; kingdom Metazoa; phylum Chordata; class Chondrichthyes; order Torpediniformes; family Narcinidae; genus Narcine; species Narcine bancroftii. The sequence goes on along the minus strand of NC_091481.1, from coordinate 49,102,435 downwards.
TCACCTCTTTCGGCCTCTTCGAGTTCCTGTATATGTCCTTTGGTCTAAAGAATGTGGCCCAAATGTTCCAACGCCTCAAGGACGTGGTTGGAAAAAACCTGGACTTTGTGTTCATTTACCCGGATGATATTCTAATTGCCAGTCGCAACCGTGATGAACAAAGAGCTCACCTCCGCACACTCTTTGTCCAGCTGGCAGACTTCGGCCTCGCGGTCAATGCAGCCAAATGCCAGTTTGGCAAAGAGTTCCTCCAGTTCCTGGGGCACACCATTTCGGCAGCTGGGGCCACTCCGGCACCGGAGAATGTAGTAGCAGTTCAACAATTCCCCAAACCCTCCACCCAATAAAGCCTCCAAATGTTCAAGGGGACTTCATTTCTGGAGCCTCGTGCACCATGTACCCATTGTTTGCACTCATGGCCACAAAAGAAAAGACTTTATTGTGGTCAGAGGAGGCGGACAGGGCTTTCATTGTGACAAAGGAGGTTCTAGCGAGTGCTGGTGCACCCATGTCTGGAGGCACACACGGTGCTCTCCGTGGACGCATCAGCTACGGCAGTGGGGGCTTCTGGAATAGTGGCTCGATGGACACTGGCTCCTACTGGCCTTTTTCAGCAAGCAGCTGCGCACGCCAGAGCTCAAGTACAGTGACTTTAACTCGGAGATCCTGGCACTGTATTTGGCCATCCAGGATTTCCGCTACTTCCTCGAGGGTAGTTCTGTTCACAGCCTTCACAGATCACAAGCCCCTCACTCAAGCACTGGCAATGCCAAAGGATCCGTGGTCCACCAGACAGCAGTGCCAACTCTCGTACGTGTCTGAGTTCATGACTGACATCCGACACAGGGCTGGCAAGGACAATGTAGTGGCAAATGTGCTCTCCCGTCCAGCCATCAACACTCTTGCGCCTGGCCTGGATTATGAGCAACTGGCTCAGGCACAGAAGAATGATGTGGAGACACAGGCCTTGTGGACCACCATCTCGGGCCTCAAACTCAAGGATATCCATGTGCCCACCAGCCCGGACACATTGCTCTGTGACATCTCAACAGGCATGCAACGCCCGGTGGTCCCGCCGCACTGGATGGTGAAGGTCTTCAATCTGATACATGACCTCGCTCACCCAGCGGTAAAAACAACCATGCAGTTGGTCACAGAGTGGTCTTTGTGGCACGGGCTGCAGGGGGGTGGGGAACAGAGTGTGAGTGCAGTGTCAAGGGAGCATGGCCACCTAGATAGGAATAGCAATGATAACAAAGGTAGGATGGAGATTAGGGTAAAAGGTAGAAAAGAGAATATAGGTGAGGGTCATTCTCTGAAATGCATATATTTTAATGCATTTAATATTTTAGTGAACAAGGTAGATGAGCTTAGAGCATGGACAGATACTTGGGGTCATAATATTGTGGCAATTAGTGAGACCTGGCTACAGGAGGGGCAGGACTGGCAACTTAATATTCCAGGATACATTTGTTTTAGATGTGATAGAGCAGGGGGTAAAAAAAGGGGGAGGAGTTGCTCTGCTTATTAAGGAGGACATTACTGCCGTGAGGTGGCAGGATGGTCTGGAGGGATCATCTAGAGAGGCTCTTTGGGAGGAATTGAGGGGCGAAGGAGGCATGAGGGTGCTAATAGGGGTGTATTACAGACCACCAAATGGGCCAAGAAAATTAGAGGAACAAATTTGTAGGGAGATAACGTATATGTGTGAGAATCGTAAGGTAGTGATCATGGGAGATTTTAACTTCCCTCACATTGATTGGGATACCCATACAGTTAGAGGGCTGGATGGGCTAGAAATCATTAAATGTGTTCAAGAATGTCTTCTAAATCAATTAGTAGAAGAACCGACTTGGGACGGTGTAATATTAGATCTCCTGTTAGGGAATGAGCTAGGTCAGGTATCGGACATTAATGTTGGAGAACAAATTGGGTCGAGTGATCATAACTCTGTTAGTTTTCGGGTAGTTTTAGGGAAGAGCAAGGAGGGACCTAAAGTTGAGGTTCTGGATTGGAGAAGAGCAAATTTCGAAGGAATTAGGGGAGTATTGAGTGGGACAGGATATTTTCAGGTAAGGATGTTAATGAAAAATGGAGGATATTCAAAAAAGAAATTTTGAGGGTACAGAGTAGATATGTCCCAGTGAAGGGAAAGGCTGCAAGTCAGAGGGAGGCTTGGTTTTTGAGGAATATTGGAAATTTGGTTAGGAGAAAAAGGGAGGTATAAAAGAGGTATAAAGAGCAGGGAGCTGAGAATTTGAAGGAGGACTACAAGGAGTGTAGAAGAAATAGTAAGAAAGAAATTAGAAAGGCCAAAAAAAGGCACGAAAAGGCTTTGGCAGACAGAGTAAAAATAAATCCAAAGGGTTTCTATAGGTACATTAAAAGTAAAAGATTAGTGAGGGATAAAATTGGACCCCTTGTAGATAGCGAGGGTAGGCTGAGTGAAAAGTCAGAGGAAATGGGGGAAATTTTGAATGATTTCTTTGCCTCAGTATTGACTAGGGAAAAATATATTGAACTAGTTGAAGTAAAGAAAAATAGTGGGGAGGTCATGAAGCATATAAGGATAACTGAGGAGGTAGTGATGGCTGTGGTGTTGAAAAAGATAAAGTTGGATAAATCTCCAGGACCGGACAAAATATTCGCAAGGACACTCAGGGAGGCTTGTGGACAGATAGTGGGGCCATTAACAGAGATATTTAAGATGTTACTGGTCACGGGGGTGGTGCCAAAGGATTGGAGGGTGGCACATGTGGTTCCGCTGTTTAAGAAAGGGTCCAAATGTAAACCTGGGAATTATAGGCCTGTGAGTCTGACATCTGTGGTGGGCAAGTTGATGGAAAGTGTTCTGAGGGATGGTATTTACAAATATTTGGAGGTACAGGGATTGATAGGGAGTAATCAGCATGGTTTAGTCAGGGGTAGATCATGCTTGACAAACCTGATTGAGTTTTTTGAGGGGGTTACAAAAAAGGTTGATGAAGGGAAAGCTGTGGATGTTGTCTATTTAGACTTTAGTAAAGCTTTTGACAAAATTCCCCACAGGAGGTTAGGAAAAAAGGTGGAGGCATTAGGTATAAATAAGGTGGTAGTGAAATGGATTCAGCAATGGTTGGATGGGAGGTGTCAGAGAGTAGTGGAAGAAAATTGTTTGTCCAATTGGAGGCCGGTGACTAGTGGAGTTCCTCAGGGATCGATCCTGGATCCACTATTGTTTGTTATATTAACGATCTGGAAGTAGGGGTGGAGAACTGGATAAGCAAGTTTGTGCATGATACAAAGATTGGTGGTGTTGTGGACAGTGAGGAAGATTACCGTGGATTAAAAGATGATTTAGGAAGGCTGGAGGTGTGGGCTGAGAAATGGCTGATGGAATTTAATATAGATAAGTGAGAGGTGTTACATTTTGGAAAGGCAAATCTAAATAGGTCATATGCATTAAATGGTAGGCTATTGAGATGTGTAGAGCAACAAAGGGATTTAGGAGTGATGGCCACTCTGATATAAAACCTACAACCCAAGGACCTCGCTGCCTCGTTCCAGCTTGCTTGGCCACGGCACACAAACCATGGGTGTAAAGGGTGGGGCCAGTACTGCGGTATGATCCGGGTGCTGGTCAGTGGGACTAGGAGGGTGGGGATTTGTTACAGCATGGACTAGTAGGGCTGAACTGGTCTGTTATGTGCTGTAAGTGGTTATATGGAGATATGGTTATGTGGTTAAGAAGGTGGCAGAACTGGCCAGGAACTGTACCATGTGCCAGACCTCCAAGGTCCAGCGACACTCTCGAGCCCCCATCCAGAACTTCGACCCGGCAGTTCACAGATTCCAACACACCCACATTGATGTCGTCGGGCCCCTGCCAGTGTCCAAGGCAGCTCGTTACCTCATCAGGGCGGTGAATCAGGCCACAAGGTGGCCGGAGGCCTTCCTGATTAAGAAGGCCTTGCGGAGACATGCGCCAGGAATCTGGTCAGCCAACGGATCACCCGTTTCGGAGACCCGGCGCACATCACTAGCGACAGAGAGGCAGTTCACGTCTGCCCTGTGGACTCAGATGGTGAAGCTCCTGGGGGTCAAGCTCCACCATACCACAGTATACAATCCACAGTCAAATGGGTTGGTAGATAGGTTCGACAGGTACCTGAAGGCATCGCATATGGCCAAGCTCTCTGGACCAGACTGGGCAGACGAACTACCCTGGGTCCTCCTCGGGATTAGGATGGCCCCCAACCCAATCACCCCTTCTTCTGCACCAACCCCTCCCTTCCCATCACCTCACCCTCCCCATCTCCATGTCCCTCACCATTCCCCTCTCTACCCAGCACCTCCTGCCTCCCGATCACCCCTCCCTCCCTACAACCCCTCCCTCCTCATAACTCCTCCCTCTCCACCATCACCTCACCCTCCCCACCATCACCCCCCCAACCCCTCCCTAGCCAGCAACCCCTCCCTCCCAAGTTGACCTAAAAGTGAAAATAAATTTGAACAAACCGCCGTAAAACCGAGAATCTCCACCAGGATGAGCTATTGAGAGCTTCAGTTTTCCAAACAACCTCTTGTAAATATGGGCTCCATATTTTCCAAACCAAAGTGATATTTATCATGTAAACAATGTTATTTTTCCAGAGGAATACAAGATCTCATTTCGAGATCGCAGCTCTGCATCCCTAAATCCATCCCCCCATCTCTGACTCATGTCTACACATTTCCATCAAGCACCTGAAGATGATCATAAAAATTCAATTTGAGACATTGTAAACCTTCATTTTCATCTATATATTTCCCCTCAAAATTAACATTGGATCGAATGGTTTATCCTTAATATTTTCTCCAAAAATACTTTAATTTATATCCCAAATGGCTGAACCTTAAGACATGACCAAGTCAAATGACAAAAAGAACATATCTCTTTATCACATCTAAGATATAATTCTGAAGATATTAAATCTATTTAATTTTTCAGGCGTTAAAAATAGTTGATGCAAACATGATTTTGTACAAATCTGTCGGTAACATTAATAATTTGAGTTGTAGCCCTGGGAGTTGAAGCTCTACCTTTATTGAGGCTGGAAATGCTCCTTTTATACAGTCAGAGATCCCACCGTTGTGTTGATTGGCTGACATCAGCCGCATGAATAATATAAACAGGATTCACGCCCGCGGGAACATTTTTGCACACGACTCCCCTTCTTCCCCAGCCTGGTGTTGCTCTGTTACTAGGCAGCCTGGCCAGTCCCATTTTAGGGCAGCCCCAGCTTCCAACTGTGCTTGTTCCCGATCCTGGGAATCATGTTAGTGAGTTATGCCGCTGTTTATTACCGCGTGTTGTGTCGGCCTGATCTCCGCACTTGTGGGCCACCATTATCTTTACATAACATTTTCCAATCATTTTGATCTAATTTTCTGCCTAAAACATTTTCCGACTTTCATCTTGATTTATGCAATTGTGTGTGAGTCTGTGAGTGCATTATTGAGTACAAGTGCATGCGTACATGTGTTTGTGCACGAGTTCATGAAAATGCAGGCGTACGTTCATGTGTGGGCACGTGGGTGCACGTGTGTGTGTCTGTTCATTTGTGTGTGTGCACATGAATGTGTGGGTGCATGTGCGTATGTGGGTGCATGTGTAAAATAAGCCTGCATGTCTGTGTGCGAGTGTGTGCATGAATAAGTGAGAGTGTGTGTGTGTATGCGTGTTTACATCTGTGTGATTGTGTGTGTGTGTGTGTGTGTGTGTGTGTGTGTGTATGTGTGTGTGTGCGTGTGTGTGTGTGTGTGTGTGTGTGTGTGTGTGTGTGTGTGTGCGCGCGCGCGTTTGTGCGTTCGCATGTGTGTGTGTAATGGAGAGGCAGCGTCCAACACCAGATGGTGCTGCTGTGCTCCTGTTCGGTCAAAGACTCACCCCAAGCCATCAAGGTGACCCTTGCAATTGGCCCACCTAAATCACCAGGAGCTGCTCTCCAGGCAGCCGGCCAGACTTAGCACTGACCTTCACCTAATTGGCCCAGATGAATCACCTCTACTGACCCCTGCTGAGCCTCTGCACTTCTTGACTTCAAGCCATTGGCCACAGCAGCCAGTGGAGCCCCGCCTGCCCTGAGTGATTGGCCATCCCAGCACTGCCCGCTAAATTCATAAGGACCATGTGCCCCTTTGTTCTTCCTCTTTCGACTCCTTGTGGCTTGAAAGTAGCACCTTCCACACTGGGTTGGGGTGAGTCGAGCTCAGGTAGCAAGAGCCGTGTCCTTACCGATTAAGGGGTGGGGGATTAAAGTATAACCTTGATCCTGACTGTTCAAGTAACAGTCAAGTAAGTACCCCCAGTCTCTGTCAGTTTCTCCCTTGGTATTGGAAGTGTATATTAACTCCCTGCGTACTCTGTGTGTTGAAGTTTGCCTAACATATTGACCCTGTTGTCCGTTTCCATCCCCGAAATAAACATGTGTTTTGTTCCTCTGCTTTGGCCTGGTTCTTAACCTGTCGCACCCACACGAACCTGAGAACAATGCAGGAGGGGAAGCAAAGTATTTTATCAATAAATGAAGAGTCAAATCACTAGAAAAAAGACAGATACATCCGATCAGAAGGTGTCAAGCATTTCATGTATGTTTAGAAAGCAACGGTAGGGATCTCAAGAAAAGCACCAGTGTGTCAAAATATGAACAAAGGCAATAGAATATTAAATTTGTGTTATGACAGAGATATAAGATATTTTGAAGACTGTTACACAGAATAAATTCTTCAGATTATTAAACACAAATACGGAGTGACCAGTGGGACCTTCTGTTATCTCCCGCTTAGATCGTTCTTCAGAGAAAGATGGGGACCAACATTGACCCCTCCTAAAATTAGTGAAATGAAACAAAGAGTCTGGATGAGGAATACACCCAAATTTATCAATGAAATGTACGATGCTCTCCAGAGAGAAAATTCAAAGCCAGGATAGCAGAGGTCAGGAGAAAGATGGGAGTTGGACTTGGATGGGATGATTTCAGAAAGCAGCTGGTCATATTGGTGTAAGGATAGCACAACATCAATTAGAAATGCAGGACATGAACTGGTTCAGTCGAATATTTTACATCAATTCTATCTTACCGCAGAGAAATGACCTAAATATCAGAAATGTGTTTCAAATATGGGAAGGAGATTTTATAGACATCAAATATAATATGGGGAAAAGGATTTATATCAATCAAAACAAAGGGGGAAAGAAGATTGAAATATACAAATTCAGGAAGAAATAGGGTCAAGATTGTGTCAAGAGTGTTACAAATACGATTAATGCCAGATACAAAAATAGGATTCTCCACATCAATTCTGCTATACTCCATATAAATTCAATGCACTTATCTACAATTATTCCGAGAAATGTTTTCAATGTAATGAGGTGATCAGGACTTTTTTTTTCGTTCGGTTTGGACCTGTGTAAAAGTGGAAGAATTTTGGAAGGATTTCGGTATATTATTAGGAAAAATTAAGAAGATAAAAATACAAAAGGATGTGAGAATATTTGTGATTTGTGATTGTGAAGCAGATACAAAACTGAAGTTGGATAAACATCAACCAAACTTTCTGAGTCCAGCCATAGCAGCAGTAAACAAATGTGCAGCACTAACGTGGAGAGCAGAGAGTTTTGTAACGAGGTATGGGACATTGAAATGCAAAACGGTGTCAAGTTAGAAAAAAAATGACTTCTCGTTGAAGGAATCAGCTCGGGAATGGTACATGGATATGGAGTATAAAAGTCCATCCACATCCTCCACATCACCCACTCCTCTTAGTTCATGGTTAATAATTATTATCTAGAAAATCAAATAACTCTGGGAATAATAGCAACTGTATAGATTGAGGTGGGTTTCTCTTTCTTTTCTTTGGGGAGGAGGAGGGATGGGGTGGGGAGAAAATAGATTAAAGGTTTGGGATCATTTTGTATTCTATTGTTATAAGATATTCTCTTTATTGAGTTAATGCTTGTATTGATGTAAATGATAAACAAAAAAAGATGTGGGACTGAAACAGGATTTTTTTGGTTTTGTGTGAAGGTGAGGCCATTTTGGCAAGACATCACTGAAAAATTAACCAGGATAACAGGAGTGGCTTTCACAGGTGGCCCAGACTGCTATCTACTAGGTAATGTGATGGACGTCAGCAACAAATTGAACAAATATAAAATCTCATTGATAAAAATAGCATTGGCTGGAGCAAAGAAAAGTGGCGCGATCACTTGGACGTCGGACTCCCCTCGACTTATCACAGAACGGACGGCAGAAATGGACAGCTGGAAACCCATGGCAAAAGTCACATCTAACAAAAAGAACAAATATGACACATTTGTAAAGATCTGGCAGCCAGACCTGGACCACATTGGGGCCCAAATACAGTCATAAAAAAGAAAAAGGACTATAAATGCAACTATTATATTTATTTAAGCGTGGTTTCCCCAATTGGATACTATATATTTAAAAGATATATCAACTCTGATGGTGAGTGAATTCATTTGTTTGGAATGGGGGAGGGAGGGAGGGACCATTTTGCTTTTGTTGATTGTTTGTAAGAAACAGTTTCATATATTATGATATTGAAAAATTTATGAAGGATATTTTTGAAAAAAATTGTAAATAAATATGTTCATTCCCCAGGGCTGAACCTGGCTCCTGGTGGTCAAGGAGGTCCTACGCGCCCCATAGCTGCCTGGGGATGGGGATGTAGGCCTGGTCAGCGTCGTCATATGTTGGAGGTTTGCGTGGAGTGGTGGGTGTTTCTGCTGGTGCCAGGTCCCTGGTTGAGACGGTTTTCTCCCTGCCACTGCCGAACCTAACGTAGGTGTAGTTATGGTTCGCATATAGGAGAAAGAACTGCTTGACCAGGGCTTCGGCCTTGTGTGTCCATACGTGCTTACGCAGGAGCACCGGTCCCTGAAACGTGAGCCATGCTGGTTGGGACATTCCAGATGCAGACTTCCTGGGGATTGAGAACAGACGTTCATGAGGGGTCTCGTTGGTAACTACCAAATGGCATGGAGCACTTCGGGCTGGGCGTCCTGCCTGTACTCAATGGCTCACCCTTTTGACTTGAGATCCAGGAGGACTGCCTTCCAGAACACCCCATTTTTGTGTTCCACGCCCATTGCCTCTCGGGTTATAACTCGTCATGCAACTGGTCGCGATTCCCCTCGCTGTCAGGTACTGGCGCAGCTCGTCACTCATGAAACTAGACTTCTGGTCACTGTGGATGAAAACGGTGTAGCCAAACATAGTGAAGATCTGCCCCAGGGCCCTGATGATGGTGGCCATGGAGGTGTCCGTGCAAGGGATAGCAAAAGGGGAGTGTGAATACTTGTCCACTACAGTGAAGAAGTAGATGTTTCGGTTCATGGAAGGCAGGGGCACTTTGAAGTCTATTCCAAGACACTCGAAGGGCCGAGTGGTCTTTACAACATGGGCCTGTGGCGCATGGAATAAAAGGGGTTTGCACTCTGCACAGACCCAGCAGGCTTCCTAGTGAGGATATGTCCCAGTGAGGATCAAAGGAAAGGCTGGAAGTGATAGGGAGCCTTGGTGTTTGAGGAATATTAGAAATTTGGTTAGGAGAAAGAGGGAGGTGTATAAGAGGTATAAAGAGCAGGGAGCGGAGAAATTGAAAGAGGACTATAAGGAGTGTAGAAAAAATCTTAAGAAAGAAATTAAAAAGGCCAAAAAGGGGCACAACGAGGCTTTGTCAGGCAGAATAAGAATAAATCCAAAGGGTTTCTAAAGGTACATTAAAAGTAAAAGATTAGTCAGGGATAAAATTGGACCCTTTGTAGATAGGGAGGGTAGGCTATGTGAGAAGTCAGAGGAGATGGGGGGAATTTTAAATGATTTATTTTCCTTGGTATTCACTAGGGAAAAAAATATTGCACCAGTTGAAGTAAAGAAAAATAGTGGGGTGGTCATGAATCATATAAGGATAACCGAGGAGGAAGTGATGGCAGTGTCAATAAAGATAAAGTTGGATAAATCTCTGGGTCCAGACAATGTATTCATAAGGACACTCAGGGAGACTAGTGTACAGATAGTGGGGACATTAACAGAGATATTTCGGATATCACTGGTCATGGGGGTTGTGCCAGAGGATTGTGGGTGGCTCATGTTGTTCCGCTGAATAAGAAAGGGTCCAAATGTAAGTCTGGAAATTATAGACCTGTGAGTCTGATGTCTGTGGTGGGTAAGTTGATGGAAAGTATTCTGAGGGATGGCATTTACAAATATTTGGAAGAACAGGGATTGATAGGTCGTAGTCAGAGTAAGAGATTAGTAACACTGATCATTGTGAGAGATCAGTATCACTGATCTAAAAGAAAAGTGAGGATTGTGAGAGATGAGTAAAACTGATATAAAATATGAAGATGAGGAAACTAATATAGATATATGGGTAAATGAATAAAGCCAGTATGAATAGGATAAGAAATGGATATTAGAATGTAGGAAGCAGAATCAGTCTGAGTAAGATAAGAATCTTTTAGTCTTTAGACAGAATCAGCAAGTTCACCATATGAATGAGATAAGGATAGACAATAGATAGAATGTAGGAAGTAGAGTTAGTCTGAATAAGATAAGGGTCTCCAAGCCCTAGACAGAACCAAGTTCTGCATATGAAATTAGTAAGCCCTAGACAGTATTAGCAAGTTCTGCATATGAAGAGGCTGTAGCCCTGAGAGTTGGGAAGGTGTAAATTAAAACAAAGACAGGTTTGTGAATAAGGACAATGAGGTTAATGACATGATGTGACACCGACAGGATACCCCCCTGGTGCTCACAGAAACAGCATGTAGGCAGGCAGGATTGCCTAATGCCAAACCTATCCAGGAGGCAGAAGAATGTAAGGGGGAGGGTATTCCTATACTGAAATAAACTGTATAAAAGTTGGGTGAGCCCCAGTATATGTGTGTATTTCCAGGGTAAGGAGAAGCACCCAACTTTGCATCGTTGTATAATAAATGTTCTTTGTTCTCAATTTTTGTCTCGAGCCATTTCTGTGAAGGTACTTCTGTTTCTAACATCAGCATGGTTTTGTCAGGGGTAGATCATGCTTTACAAACCTTATAGAGTTTTTCGAGGGGGGTATAATGAAAGAATTAAACTGTGTTCTTACTTCTGCAGCTGCAAGGCTGAGAACTTGTTTGGAATCAGCAGACATAATCTAAATTCCACCATGAGCCCAGGATGGATATTTAGTAAACACCCACATGGGGCCCTGGGATGCAGTTGAATAGAAAGACATTATCTAATTTACACTTATGAGGCCCAGAGTAGTTTACATTTGTTGGTCACAGACTGTCAGGAGACCTTGAAGATAATTAAACCATTTGTTCAAAGAAATAGGATTTGAGGTAAACAACTTTTGGGGTTATATGAGCCATGGTCCCACTGCTGAAGTGAGAGATTCTCCAAGAGGTGACAACATCTCTCACCAAGAGGAAGATAATAAACATTTGTTCAAAAAGATAAGATCTGAAGTAAACAACTTTTAGGTAATATAAGCCCTGGTCCCACTGCTGAAGAGAGAGACTCTGGAAGAGGTGGCTACATCTCTCAGCAAGAAGAAGAACTTCAAGAGTCCAGCTAACATCCCGGTCGAGGGAGGTAGAGAAGCTGCTACCGGCGCCCCGACAACCTACTACAAGTGTTCAGTCGTTGCCTCGCTTCGGCAGTTGGGACCAGTCCAGGCGTTGATAAGTATAATTGGGAAGGGTTTACATATTGTAGTGTGAATTCAGCTTTGGATTGAGTAATAAAGACTTGGATAAATTGAATTGCTCTCGGTGTGTGTGTGTCTATTTTTTTTCGGTAGCTGAAACACTGTGACCAAGCTAAAATGAACAAAATGAGAGGTATAAGTTTACCCAAGACAGGGGGTTACAAAAAAGATTGATGAAGGGAAGGCTATTGACGTTGTCTATTTAATCTTCAGTTAAGCTTTTGACAAAGTTCCCCACCGGAAGTTAGGTAAAAATGTAGAGGCATTAAGGTATAAATAAGGAAGTAGTGAAATGGATTCAGCAATGGTTGGATGGGAGGTGTAGAGTGTAGTGGTAGAAAATTGTTTGTCAAATTGGAGGCCGGTGACGAATGGAGTTCCTGTGGGATTGTTTCTGGGTCCACTATTGTTTGTTATATATATTAACGATCTGGAAGAAGGGGTGGTGAATTGGATAAGTAAGTTTGCAGATGATACAAAGATTGGTGGTATTGTGGATAGTGAGGAAGATTTCCGTAGCGTAAAAATAGATATAGGAAGGTAGAGGAGTGGGCTGAGAAATGGCTGATGGGATTTAATACGGATAAGTGTGAAGTGAAGCATTTTGGAAAGGCAAATCTAAACAGGTCATATACATTGAATGGTAGACAACTGAGGAGTGCAAAGCAACAAAGGGATTTAGGAGTTATGGTATATAGTACCCTCAAAGTTGATACTCAGGTAGATAGAGTGGTGAAGAAGGCATTTGGAATGTTGGCCTTCATAAATCGGACTATTGAATTTAAGAGTTGGGATGTTATGATGAAATTGTACAAAGCATTGGTGAGGCCAAATTTGGAACTACAAACAAAATAGAGAGAGTGCAGAGAAGGTTCATGAGAATGTTGACAGGATGTCACGGTTTGAGTTACAGAGAAAGGTTGAGCAGCCTGAGGCTTTTATTCTCTGGAGCGTAGAAGATTGAGGGGGGGATTTGATGGAGGTGTTCAAGATTTTAAAAGGGACAGAGAGAGTCAACGTGGATAGGCTTTTTTCAATTAAGAGTGTGGGATATTCAAACCAGAGGCCATGATAGAGGAATTAAGGGATATGGGGAGAAGGCAGGTAGGTGGAGTTAGGTCATAAATTGTGCTGGCTTCCTGCTGGGAAGATCACATTCAGAGAGTACAGTTTTGTGTTGGACGTGAAGATGAATGGAAGATAGTAAATTCTGTGACAAAGCGCCGTCCAACTTATGACACATTGACATCCTTCACCTTGCTGGAGAAAGGGTTAAGCTACCGTAAACCAAAAGTTAACAATGCATAGTGATTCCCAAAAGTGGGCGCTGCCTCCCCTGTATGGGAATTTAAGAGACCCTTAGACAGGCACCTAGATTAGCGAAAAATAGAGGGTCACAAGGTAGGAAGAGTTTAGTATTTTATTTTGGAAGGAATATATGCGTCTGCACAACATTGAGGGCATAAGGGTCTCTACTGTGTTGTAGTGTTCCATATTCTAAGGACACCATTCTTTTCACCTCCAAAGAATAGGCACCTGACCTGGCTTGCCTTCTTTATAAAATAAATGATTTGCATTTGTATAAGTGGAGAATATACTGTGGTGAAATGCTATTACAGCTCTAGGTCACCAGGACCACCACCTGACTACCTCATATATAAAGCCGACCAGTCCTAGGCTCCTCCATTCTGACCTAGGCTTGCACAGAGTCAAGAACTTGCTTTATATATTTGTCTATTAAAACTAGCATTTAACTTGCACTCTGTCTCGTGTGGTTGATCTTAGTCACAATTTAATAGACTAACTGGGATGAAAGCTTCTTCTGCCCTCGTCCACCCCTCGACTCCACCGAGGCTCCTTATCACTTCCAGCCTTTCCTTTGATCCTCACTGGGACATATCCTCACTAGGAAGCCTGCCGGGTCTGCACAGAGTGTAAACCCCTTTTATTCCATGCACCACAGGCCCATGTTGTAAAGGCTACTCGGCCCTTTGAGTGTCTTGGCATGGACTTCAAAGGGGCCCTGCCTTCCTTGAACCGAAAAGTCTACTTCTTCACGGTAGTGGTCAAGTATTCACACTCCCCTTTTGCTATCCCTTGCATGGACACCTGCACGGCCACCATCATCAGGGCCCTGGGGCAGATCTTCACCATATTTGGCTACAACGTTTTCATCCACAGTGACCGGGTGTCTAGTTTCATGAGTGATGAGATGTGCCAGTACCCGACAGTGAGGGGCATCGTGACCAGTTGCACGACAAGTTATAACCCGAGAGGCAAAGGGCATGGAACACAAAAATGGGGTGTTCTGGAAGGCAGTCCTCCTGGATCTCAAGTCAAAAGGGTGAGCCGTTGAGTACAGGCAGGACGCCCAGCACCGAAGTGCTCCATGCCATTTGGTTGCTAGCAACGAGATCCCTCATGAACGTCTGTTCTCAATCCCCAGGAAGTCAGCGTCTGGAATGTCCCACCCAGCATGGCTCACGTTCCCGGGACCGAAGCCCTGGTCGAGCAGTTCTTTCTCCTATATGCGAACCATAACTTCGCCTACGTTAGGTTCGGCAGTGGCAGGGAGGACACTGTCTCAACCAGGGACCTGGCACCAGCAGGAACACCCACCACTCCACGCCATCCTCCAACCGAGGACGACGCTGACCAGGCCTACATCCCCATCCCCAGGCAGCTATGGGGTGCGCAGGACTTCCTTGACCACCAGCTTCAGCCCTGGGGAACGAACATATTTATTTACAATTTTTTTCAAAAATATCCTTCATAAATTTTTCAATATCATAATATATGAAACTTTTTCTTACAAACAATCAACAAAAGCAAAATGGTCCCTCCCTCCCTCCCCCCTTCCAAACAAATGAATTCACTCACCATCAGAGTTGATATATCTTTTAAATATATAGTATCCAATTGGGGAAACCACGCTTAAATAAATATAATAGTTGCATTTATAGTCCATTTTCTTTTTTATGACTGTATTTGGGCCCCAATGTGGTCCAGGTCTGGCTGCCAGATCTTTACAAAAGTGTCCTATTTGTTCTTTATGTTAGATGTGACTTTTGCCATGGGTTTCCAGCTGTCCATTTCTGCCGTCCGTTCTGCGATAAGTCGAGGGGAGTCCGACATCCAAGTGATCGCGCCACTTTTCTTTGCTTCAGCCAATGCTATTTTTATCAATGAGATTGTATATTTGTTCAATAAGTTGCTGACTTCCATCACATTACCTAGTAGATAGCACTCTGGGCCGCCCGTGAAAGCCAATCCTGTTATCCTGGTTAATTTTCCTGGTTAATGATGTCTTGCCAAAATGGCCTCACCTTCACACACAGCCACCGCGTGGCCGGTCGAAAATGTCCTGTCTCAGTCCCACATCTTCTTTTGTTTATCATTTACATCAATACAAGCATTAACTCAATAAAGAAAATATCTTATAACAACAGAATACAAAATGATCCCCAAACATTGATCTATTTTCTCCCCACCCCATCCCTCCTCCTCCCCAAAGAAAAGAAAGAGTAACCCACCTCAATCTATACAGTTGCTATTATTCCCAGAGTTATTTGATTTTCTAGCTAATAATTATTAACCATGAACTAAGAGGAGTGGGTGATGTGGAGGATGTGGATGGACTTTTATTCTCCATATCCATGTACCGTTCTCGATCTGATTCCTTCACCTAGAAGTCATTTTTTTTATAACGTGACATCCCTCGTTACAAAACTCTCTGCTCTCCACGTTAGTGCTGCACATTTCTTCATTGCTGCTATGGCTGGACTCAGAAAGTTTGTTTGATGTTTATCCAACTTCAGTTTTTTATTTGCTTCATATAAATGACCAAGCACAAATATTCTCGCATCCTTTTGAATTTTTATCTTCCTAATTTGTCCTAATAATATACTGAAATACTTCCAAAATCCTTCCACTTTTACACAGGTCCAAACCAAATGGAAAAAAAAGTCCTGATCACCTCATTACATTGAAAACATTTCTTGGAATAATTGGAGATAAGTGCATTTAATTTATATGGAGTATAGCAGAATTGATGTGGAGAATCCTATTTTTGTATCTGGCATTAATCGTATTTGTAACACTCTTGACACAATCTTGACCCTATTTCTTCATGAATTTGTATATTTCAATCTTCCTTCCCCCTTTGTTTTGATTTATATAAATCCTTTTCCCCATATTATATTTGATGTCTATAAAATCTCCTTCCCACAACTGAAACACATTTCTGATATTTAGGTCATTTCTCTGCGGTAAGATAGAATTGATGTAAAATATTCGACTGAACCAGTTCATGTCCTGCATTTCTAATTGATGTCGTGCTGTCCTTACACCAATATGACCAGCTGCTTTCTGAAATCATCCCATCCAAGTCCGACTCCCATCTTTCTCCTGACCTCTGCTATCCTGGCTTTGAATTTTCTCTCTGGAGAGCATCGTACATTTCATTGATAAATTTGGGTGTATTCCCCATCCAGACTCTTTGTTCCATTTCACTAATTTTAGGTGGGGTCAATGTTGGCCCCCATCTTTCTCTGAAGAATGATCTAAGCGGGAGAAAACAGAAGAAGGTCCCACTGGTAACTCCGTATTTGTGTTTAACTGTCTGAAGAATTTCTTCTGTGTAGCAGTCTTCAAAATATCTTTTGTGTCATGACACAAATTTAATATTCTATTGCCTTTGTTTATATTTTGATACACTGGTACTTTTCTTGAGATCCCTACCTTTGCTTTCTAAACATACATTAAATTCTTGTCATGTTCTGATCGGATGTATCTGTCTTTTTTCTAGTGATTTGACTCTTCACTTATTGATAAAATACTTTGCTTCCCCTCCTGCATTGTTCTCAGGTTCGTGTGGGTCCCACAGGTTAAGAACCAGACCAAAGCAGAGGAACAAAACACACGTTTATTTCGGGGATGGAAACAAGACAACAGGGTCAATGTGTTAGGCAAACTTCAACACACAGAGTACGCAGGGAGTAAATATACACTTCCAATAACAAGGGAGAAACCGACAGAGACTGGGGAAATTTACATGAATGTACACATTGAACAGTCAGGATCAAGGTTATACTTCAAACGCTCACCCCTTAACCAGTAGGGACACGGCTCTTGCTACCTGACCTCGAGACTCACCCCAACCCAGTGTGGAAGGTGATACTTACAAACCACAAGTATTTGAAAGAGGCAGAACAAAGGGGCACAAGGTCCTTATTAATTCTGGGGGCAGTGCTGGGAGGGCCAATCACTCAGGGCAGGCGGGGCTCCACTGGCTGCTGTGGATAATGGCTTGAAGTCAAGAAGTGCAGGGGCTCAGCAGGGGTCAGTTGAGGTCATTCACCTGGGCCAATTGGGTGAAGGTCAGGGCTGAGTCTGGCCAGGCTGCCTGGACAGCAGCTCCTGGTGATTTAGGTGGGCCAATCGCAAGGGTCACCTTGATGGCTTGGGGTGAGTCTTTGACTGAACAGGAGCACAGCAGCACCACATGGTATTGGACGCTGCCTCTCCATTACGCACACACACAAGTGAATGCACATACACACACACACACATGCACACACACACACACACACACACACACACACACGCGCACACACACACACACACACACACACACACACACACACACACATGCACGTACGCCTGCATACTCATGAATTCGTGCACAAACACGTACTCACTAATGCACTCACAGACTCTCACACACAATTGCATAAATCAAGATGAAAGCGGGCATGTGTTTCGGGCAGAAAAATAGATCAAAATGATTGGAAAATGTTACGTAAAGATAATGGTGGCCCACAAGTGCGGAGATCAGGCCGACACAATGTGCGGTAATAAACAGCGGCATAACTCACTAACCTGATCCCCAGCATTGGGAACGAGCGCATTTGGAAGCTGGGGTAGTACAAGACCGACAGCCCTAAAATGGGGCTGGTCAGGCTGCCCAGCTAACAGAGCAACACCAGGCTGGGGAAGAAGGAGATTCGTATGCAAGAATGTTCCCGCAGGCGTGAATCCCGTTTGTTATTCATACGGCTGATGTCAGCCAATCAACCCAACGGTGGGAACTCCAACTGTATAAATGGAGCCTTTCCAGCCTCAATAAAGGCAGAGCTTCAACTCCCAGGGCTACAACTCAAATTATTAATACCAATTATTTTTAACGCCTCAAAAATTAAATACATTTAATATCTTCAGAATTATGTCTTAGATGTGATAAAGAGATAGGTTCTTTTTGTCATTTGACTTGGACATGTCTTAAGGTTCAGCCATTTGGGATATAAATTAAAGTAGTTTTGGAGAAAATATTAAGGATAAACCCATTCGATCCAATGTTAATTTTGAGGGGAAATATATCGAAGGAAATGAAGGTTTACAATGTCTCAAAATGAATTTTTATGATCATCTTCAGGAGGTGCTTGAAGGAAATGTATACCCATGATTCGGAGATGGGGGGATGGATTTGGGGATGCAGAGCTGGGATCTCGAAATGAGATCTTGTATTCCTCTGGAAAAATAACATTGTTTACATGATAAATATCACTTTGGTTTGGAAAATATGGAGCCCATAGTTACAAGAGGTTGTTTTTCCAAAGCTCTCAATAGCTCGCCCTGGTGGAGATTCTCGGTTTCACGGTGGTTTGTTTGAATTTTTTCTTTTTTCTTTTAGGTCAACTTGCGAGGGAGTAAGGTGCTGGCTAGTGAGGGGTTGGGGGGGTGATTGTGGGGAGGGACGGTTGATGGTGGGAATGGTGAGGTGATTGTGGGGAGGGAGAAGTGATGAGGAGAAGGGGTTTGGGGAGGGAGGGGTGATGGGGAGGGAGGGTTGGTGGGGAGGGAGGAGGTGCTGGGTAGAGAGGGGAATGGTGAGGGAGGGGGAGATGGGGATGGAGAGGTGATGGTGAGGGAGGGGTTGGTGCTGAAGAAGGTGCGATTGGGTTGAGGGAAAGATGGTGAGGGAGGGATTGGTTAGGAGGGAGGGGTGATGGGGAGGGAGGAGTTGATGGGAAGTGGGGAGGGAGAGGTGATGGGAAGGGTGGGGTTGGTGGGGAGGGAGGGGGTAATTGTGAGGGAGGGGGAGATGGTGAGGGAGGTGTTGGTTTGGACAGAGGGAGGAGTTGGTGGGTAGGGAGATGTTGGTTTGGAGGGAGGGGTGCTGGGAAGGGCGGGATGATGGGGAGGGAGGGGTTGGTGGGGGGATGTGTTGGTAGCGAGGGAGCGGGTGATGGGAGGGCTGGATTGGTGAGGAGGGAAGAGGTTGATGATAAGGTTGGTTGGTGGATAGGGAGGAGGTGATGGAGAGGGATGGGGTGATGGGGAGGGAGGGTGTGCAGGGTAGGGAGGGGTGCTGGGTAGGGAGGGGTGATGGGGAAAGAGGGGTTGGTGGGGAGGGAGGGTATGATGGGGATGGATCGGTTGGTGAAGAGGGGTGTTTGATGGGGAAGGGGATTGGTGGAGAGGGAGGAGGTGATGGGGTGGGAAGGGTGCTGTGGAGGGAACAGTTGATTAGGAGGGAGGGCGAGATGGTGAGGGTGGGAGAGGTGATGTGAAGGGGGTGATGGGGAGGGAGGGGTTGGTGCAGAGTAAGGGGTTGGTGGAGAGGACGTTCCTGCAAGAGATTGCTGGCAAGGTCAACTTGATAATAGTATGTGCTGGCTGCCCATTCCTCCACTCTTAGTCCTGCCCTTGTGACCCTGGGCCATAAAGGTTGAGTCCCCTCTCCTTCCCGCTCATTCCTAGCCTTGGACCCAGGCCAGCAGTCTCTCATACAATAAAGCCTATCGTTCCTGTCAGTCTTTGTCTGAGTCATTATTGGGGTTACTGAGAGCGCTAGATTTGTGCTAGATTTTGGAGGTCTCTGGTAATGGAAAAATTGTTGCACCCAGAATGGCTAGAAGTTGACCTCCAAGTCCCAGGTGCTTTGATGCTCTTCAAGCAGTGGATAAACTGCTTCAATAACTTCCTCATCACTGCTGCTCAGGTGGTCGACTCCAACAAGCAGAAATTAAAAATACTCAGGCATGAGTCGGCCAGTTGGCCTTTCTGACCATCCAAGGCAGTGCGACATACAACGAGGCGATGGCTGAGCTACGGGTGCTGTACAAGACTAAAGTGAATGTGGTATACCCCCGTTAGCTGCTGGCATCCAGAAAACAACAGACTGGAGAGTTCGTCTGGTCCCTGGTCACACTACGAAAAGACTGGGGAAACCCTTGGCCAATGCGCGGAAGAACTGATTTTAGATGCCTACATATCAGGTCTGAAGTCTGATTATATCCGGCAATGACTCCTCGAGGAGGACTCACTCCCACTCAAAAGGCTATCGACTCAATCAGAACCTTAAATTAGGCCCAGTGCCATGCATTGTGTATAGGAACATAGGAACAGAGGAAGTAGGAACAGGAGTAGGCCAAAAATGGCCCATCGAGCCTGCTCCGCCATTCAATACAATCATGGCTGATCTAATTTAGGACCTAACTCCACGTACCTGCCTTCTCCCCATCTGCCCTAATTCCTCTATCATTGTAAAAATGTATCTAACAGAATTTTAAATATGTTTCATGAAGCAGCCTCAACCACTTCCCTGGTTAGGGAATTCCAAACATTCACTACTCTCTGGGAAAAACTATTTTTCCTCACCTCTGTCCTAAATCTAATCCCCCGAATCTTGAGACTGTGTCCTCTCATTTTAGTTTCCCTGGCCAGCTCAAAAATCCTTCCGACATCTATCCTATCCATACCCTTGATCGCGGACAGAAATGGGCCAGCTCCGTATGTTCCACCTGAAGGGCCTTCAGCCTGTGACTCTGCATCGGGGGCTACCGACCCAACTATGGCTGCAATCATGCTATAGGCATCGTTGAGATGCATCTTCTGTGGGCAGTCCAAGCATTTGCGATGTCTCTGCTCTGCGAGGGGGGGGGCTACATGTTCTGTCTGAGGGAAGAGGGGCCATTACCAGTAAGTCTGCAGCTCCCAACCACAGTCCGGGAGCAGCGCGGCATGCATTCCTGAGGAACTTCTGGTGCTGACCGTGTGCACAATAAGGGGAGTGCCATCCTGTTGGGCATCGCTCCCAACCTCAGCACTTGGGCCTACTGCCTCGATGACATCACTTCTGAAAGCCACAACACCATTTCCGACGCATTCTTCATCGAAAACTGTGTGGACAACATGGAGGTCACCATCTTGGCAAGGCCTCCCTGCCGACGACGACAATGAAGGAATGCCTATCCTTGCATCAGTCACCCTGAATCAAGACGGTCCTCGATCCCGATCGTGAACTCAAGGTGAATGGGCATAAAATGAACTGCCTTTTTGATAACAGAAGCACGGAAAACTTCGTGCACCCCGACATAGTCCAGAGACTCTCCCTTCCGGTCCGACCCATGACAGGGATTGTTTCAGTGGCTGCAAGGGACCAACAGACCAGTATCCGGGGATATTGTGTAGCGTCGCTTAGGGTGGTGGGGGGAAGTGTTATAATGATTTCATAAGGTTAATTAAGTTTCGCGCGCCGATCCTTCTGGGCCTCTACTTTCAGAGTCAGTTCAGGACTATGATGTTGACGTTCTGGGACCCCCAACCACCGCTGACCATCCAGATCCACCAGTTCCCAGCACCGCCTTGTGGTCCCAGCATGCAGCAACCAACACCGTGCTGCGGACTCAATACCCAGTCTTTGGCACCGTACTGCAAACTCACCACGCTATGGGTGCCCCCCATCACTGTTGGCAAACCTCACCACGGATTGTAAGCCAATCGCCACCAAGAGTAGGTGCTGTAGCTCGGAGGACATGCAGTTCAACGACCCCTGGCGAAGGGGATCATAGCCTCTAGCACCGGTTCCTGGAGGGCACAGGTCCTCTTAATCAGAGGTGTGGGCAATCCCTGGAAGGTAATTGATTATAGTCAGACCATTAACCGTTTTACCCAGTTGGACGCGTTCCCACTTCCCCATATAGCCAATAAGGTTGCTAAGTACAGAATTATTTCAACTATTGACCTCAAGTCATCCTACCATCAACTCCCCCTCCGTCCAGCTGATCAAATATATACAGGCTTTGAGGCGGACAGGAAGCTCTTTCACTTCCTGCGGGTGCCTCTCAGGGTTATTACGGTGTCTTCCTTTCAGATAGTGATGGAATGGATGGTGGAGGAACACGGGCTGACGGCAACATTTCCCCACCTTGACAATGTCACCATCTGCAGCCATGATCAGTAGGACCATGACACGAATCTCACAAAGTTCTTGTGTGTGGCCAAGTGACTCAACTTCATGTACAACAAGGACAAATGCATGCTCAACACGGAGCGCCTAGCCCTGTTTGTATGCTTCATTGCCACATGGTTTCATTGCCCCCAACCCAGACCACATGCAACCCTGTACCAAACTCCCTGAAGGCCCTTAAGAGTTGCCTGGGGCTGTTTACATATTATGCTCAATGGGTGCCCAGCTACGCTGATGAGACCCATCCAAACCTGGCTGCTTTTGACCAAATTAGAGGAGACCTCGCTAAGGCCACGATGCATGCCATGGATGAATCTGTCCCTTTTCAGATGGAGAGCGATGCCTCTGATGTGACACTGGCCAACACGTTAAACCAGGCAGGCAAGCCGGTAGCATTAATATCGCACCCTGCTCAGTCCCGAACTCTGGCACTCCTCTGTTGAGAAGGAGGCTCAAGTGATCGTTGAGACAGTGTACCACTGGTGACACTAAAAGATTTATCCTGTTGACTGACCAGAGGGCAGTGGCCTTCATGTTCAGTGCCAAACAACGAGGTAAAATCAAGAATGGTAAGATTCTGAGGTGGAGGATAGAATTGTCCACCTACAACTATGACATCTTGTACCAGCTGGGTAAGCTCAATGAACTTAGGATGCCCTAGCCCGATGGATGTGTACCTGCACGCATCTCAACAGTCTCCAGATCCTCCATGACCACCTATGTCACCCCAGAGTAACGAGGTTGTATCATTTGGTTAAAACACAAAACTTCCCATACTCCGTAGAGGATTTCCGGGCCACGACCAAACGCTGCCAAATCTGTGCCGAGTAAAAGCCTCAGTTCTACCGGCCAGAAAAGGCACACCTCGTCAAGGCCGTCCACCCTTTCAAACGACTCAGCATCGATTTCAAGGCCCCCTCCCGATGACAAATAGGAACGCCTACTTCCTGACGGTATTGGACAAATACTCCAGGATCCCCTTTGCAAACCCCTGCCCAGATATGACCTCAGCTACGATCATCTAGGCCCTGAGCAGTATCTTCACTCTGTTTGGGTACCTCGACTACATCCATAGTGACCGAGGGACCTCGGTCATGAGTGAAGAGCTGCGACAGTACTTTTTGGCCAGAGGCATAGCCACCAGCTGGACCACTAGCTATAACCCCAGAAGTAATGGCCAGGTGGAAAGCAAGAATGGCACCGTCTAGAAGGCGACATCGCTGGCACTCAGATCTAAAAATTTGCCGATATCCCGCTGGTAGAACGTCTTGCCCAAAGCACTTCATGCCATCTAATCTTTACTTTGCACTGCTACTAACACCACCCTGCGTGAATGCCTCCATGGTTATCCTAGGAGATCAGCGAATGCTTCTTCCTTCCCTCCCTGGCTGACAATTCCAGGGCAGGTTCTGCTTCGGAAGCACGTTAGGGGCCATAAGACGGACCCACTGGTTGAAGCGGTGCACCTTATACATGCAAACCCTCAATATAACCATATAACTACTTATAGCACATAACAAGCCAGTTCAGCCCTACTAGTCCATGCCGTAACAAATCCCCACCCTCCTAGTGCCACTGAGCAGCACCCAGTCCATACCCATCCAGTCCTCTCCTCTCCATGTAACTATCCAGTCTATCCTTAAATGTAACCAATGATCCGGCCTCAACGATGTCCATTCCACATCCCTACCACCCTTTGCGTAAATAAATTTCCCCTCATGTTCCCCTTATAATTTTCCCCCTTCAATATTAAACCATGCCATCTAGTTTGAATCTCCCCCACTCTTAATTGGAAAAAGCCTATCCACATTTACTCTGTCTGTCCCTTTTAAAATCTTAAACACCTCTATCAAGTCCCTCCTCAATCTTCTACGCTCCAGAGAAAAAAAGCCCTAGTTTGCACAACCTTTCCCTGTAACTCAAACCTTGAAATCCTGTCAACATTCTCGTGAACCTGCTCTGTACTCTCTCAATTTTGTTTATATCTTTCCTATAATTTGGTGACCAAAACTGTACACAGAACTCCAAATTTGGCCTCACCAATGCCTTGTACAATTTCATCATAATCTCCCTACTCTTAAATTCAATACTCCGATTTATGAAGGCCAACATTCCAAATGCCTTCTTCACCACACCATCTACCTGAGTATCAGCCTTGAGGGTAATATTTACCATCACTCCTAAATCCCTTTGTTCCTCTGCACATCTCAATAGCCTCCAGCCTTCCTAAATCACCTTTTAATTTACGGTAATCTTCCTCACTGTCCACAACACCACCAATGTTTGTATCATCCGCAAACTTGCTTATCCAATTCTCCACCCTTACTTCCAGATCGTTAATATAAAAAACAAACAATAGTGGACCCAGGACCGATCCCTGAAGAACTCCACTAGTCACCAGCCTCCAATTGGACAAACAATTTTCTACCATTACTTTCTGACATCTCCCATCGAACCATTGTTGAATCCATTTCACTACCTCCTTATTTATACTTAATGCCTCCATCTTTTTTTCTAACCTCCTGTGGGGAACTTTGTCAAAAACTTTACTAAAGTCTAAATAGACAACATCCACAGCTTTCCTTTCATCAACCTTTTTTGTAACCCCCTCAAAAAACTCAATCTGGTTTGTCAAGCATGATCTACCCCTAACAAAACCATACTGATTACTCCCTATCAATCCCTGTACCTCCCAATATTTGTAAATACCATCCCTCAGAATACTTGCCATCAACTTGCCCACCACAGACGTCAGACTCATGGGCCTATAATTCCCTGGTTTACATCTGGACCCCTTCTTAAACAGTGGAAACACATGCGCCAACCTCCAATCCTTTGGCACTACCCCCGTGGCCAGTGACATCTTAAATATCTCTGTTAATGGCCCCACTATCTGTCCACAAGCCTCCCTGAGTGTCCTTGGGAATATTTTGTCCGGTCCCGGAGATTTATCCATCTTTATCTTTTTCAAAACAGCCATCACTACCTCCTCGGTTATCCTTATCTGCTTCATGACCTCACCACTATTTTTCTTTACTTCAACTGGTTCAATATTTTTTTCCCTAGTGAATACCGAGGCAGAGAAATCATTCAAAATTTCCCCCATTTCCTCTGACTTCTCACTCAGCCAACCCTCGCTATCGACAAGGGGTCCAATTTTATCCCTCACTAATCTTTTACTTTTAATGTACCTTTTGAAACAGTTTGGATTTATTTTTACTCTGTCTGCCAAAGCCTCTTCATGCCTTTTTTTGACCTTTCTAATTTCTTTCTTAAGATTCCTTCTACACTCCTTGTAGTCCTCCTTCAAATTCTAAGCTCCCTGCTCTTTATACCTCTTGTACACCTCCCTTTTTCTCCTAACCAAATTTCCAATATTCCTCAAAAACCAAGCTTCCATATGACTTTCAGCCTTTCCTTTGATCCTCACTGGGACATATCTACTCTGTACCCTCAAAATTTCTTTTTTGAATATCCTCCATTTTTCATTTGCATCCTTACCTGAAAATATCCTGTCCCACTCAATACTCCCCGTACCTGGATGGCCACAAGGACACTGTGCCAATACCAGACCTGGCAAGGGCTGAAGACCCTGAGACCGCCTTGCTGGCTACTGACCACGCCGCACTGCGATCGTGCAGCATCAGAGCACGACACTGGAGCCTAAGTTGCTTGCCTTGCAGCCAGACGTCCAAGCATCTACCCCCCATGCAACAGTGGAGGAGCTCCCAGCAGTCCGGGAGTACACCGCTGACACCCCTTTTCAGACAGTCCCTGCAATGGATGCTCCCCTCCCCGGAGGAGCACCATACGAACACGCTGGCCCTAAGGCAGTCTGGCAGACAGAGGAGGGTGCCTGAGCGGCTTAAGCTCAAGCTCAAGGGTAGCCAAACTTGCTTAATGTAAAAGCCACAAATGATAAAGCTCAAATGCTTGAGAGTCAGTTGCAGGAGAACAAAATTCCCACAGACATTTTCATTGTTACATCCACATTTTGTAACAAAAATATTATATCAATGTTCAGAAATGGCTGTTAAATGCCATCATATTTATTCATGCCTGCTGTTTCTAAACTGTTAATTTGTATTAGTTTCAGTTATCATAAAGACACAAACATGTTAAAAAAGGAGAGATATTTTAATCAGATTCCACCCTACAAAATCAGTCATTAAAATCATATCTTTTTATGACTAAAATAAAATTCTACAAATATCAGGCTATTAAAGACGCAAGTCGGCAAGTCGGGCAAGCGAGGTGGTGGGGTGACCGGCAACTTGAGTCGGCCATATGGGAGGGGTAGAGTCCAGCAGTGAGAGTCGGCTGGGCGAGGGTGGGGGGAGACTGGCAGCGCAAATCGAACAGGTGGGGGGGGGAATCAGAATCACGAGTCGGCCGGGCGAGTGGGGGGGAAATGGCAGCGCGTGTCGTGTGGGCAAGGTGGGTGGAGACCAGCAGCGCGAGTCGGCTGGGTGGGGGTCGGGAGACCAGCTGCGCAAGTCGGCCGGGCGAGGGTGGAGGGAGACTAGCAGCACGAGTCATCTGGATGAGGGGGGAAACTGGAAGCGTGAGTCGGGCGGTTAAGTGGGGAGACCGGCAGCGTGAGTCGGGGGTGGGAGACTGGCAGCGAGTCACATATTAAAGGTGAAAGAGCCGCATGTGGCTCGCTAGTTGCGGTTTGGCCACCCCTGCTCGAGCTGATGGTGGGGGCGCAGGTGGGTGGGTTTATCCTAATGCTGTTGTATTACTGTACTGTTGCTGTTACTATGGTTGTGGTGTCACCCGCGGGTGTTGATTGTGTTCCGGTAGGTTCCATTTTTTTAAAGGGGGGTAATTGTACTGATATGATTGTATGTTCTGGCTGCCCTTCCCTCCGGGTGTCCTTCCACCTTGGCTCCTCCCTTAGTCCTGCCCAAGTGACTCTAGCCCATAAAGGTTGAGACCCCTCTCCTTCCCACTCATTCCTCGCCTTGAACCCAGGCCAGCAGTCTCTCGTGCAATGAAGCCTAATGATCCCCTCTGTCTTTGTTCGAGTCATTATTGGGGCAACTGAGACCTCCCAATAATGATCTATTAAAAAGAATGGAAAGAACGGGAAGATGTGACAAAGCATCTTACGAAATAAAAATAAGAATAAATAAAGAGTTGGGGTCGCAAAATCAGGGGAATGGGACAAGTAAGACGACGAGTGGAACAGCTTTTGATAGGTTAATTAAACAGTTGCTCAGTTAAATGACCAATTGAATTAACAAAGGAAGGTTATGTACACAAAGAAATGCATAAAAAAAGGTCGTTGTATATCAGTAAGTGTGCCTTCTCTGAAGGAGACCCGATCTTGCAAGAATGTTGAATAAAAGGTTTCCTCACTTCACCCACTGACTCTGTGAGATGATTTCATCAGTAAGCTGGGTTTCTCACAGGAATCAGTTACAATTTAATTCTCTTTTCTTGTCCAAATATAATTAAAAACTACTTTTGTTTAAGTAACCCTGTGCTGTGGTGCCTATCTATTGCTGCTGGATTTTGGGGTCCTCTGGACTCCGTAACAATATGTACTGGAAAGGAGTAATTCATGTTCTGTTCTGTGATTTTAAATAAATATTAAGAAAGAGAGAAAGTGTTCGGCCTGTTCAAGAAAGGCGAGGCTGCCTGTTTCAGTGTGTCATTGTGAGATGGTGAGATGAATGGTATGTGGCGGCGCACACCCTCATGGCGAACCGGTCCCGCTTGTATCGCCACATGGAGGGGCAGCCGTGGGGAAATGATATCATCAGAGGTTTGTCTCTGACTCCAGGGTCCCTTCCAGCGCCCACCCTGGGCAGCGATTATGATGTCACAATGTACCAGGTGACTGAGCTCCTGCTGCCCTTATAGGGTCACGCTGAATTTGAATTCAAACTGTCGTTAACGACCCTCAAGGTGGTGGCTGTGTTTCTCCCACTGCTCACACCCCCACAGTGGTGACCCCGACCTGCCCAGATGTTTCTCTGGACTCAAAACACCATGGATTGAGCAGAGGTTAACACAGTCTCCATCAAGCATCCCCCCGTGGTCTGGGCAGGTGTAAGCACAGTTTCAACTCCGCAACTTCTCCTCAGATGCCACAATGTTCTATCATGTCGTGAGCGCTCTGGACTGACATATGGTGGCGAGGGTGGACGACATCATCCACCACCCTCTGGCTACGGGCAAGGACACCGCCTTTAAAGACCTGCTGCTTGGAACTTCTGGGCTAACTCCTCAGCAATGGGCTTCCACACTCCTTCACCTAGATGAGCTTGGGGACCGTAGTCTGTCAGCGCTGATGGATGAAATGCTGGCCCTGGTGGAAGACCACAAGCCTTGTTTTCACTTCCGCCAGATATTCCTGGGACAGAAGCTTGAGGTCATCCAGCTACTCCTCACAGATGAAGACTTCTCGAACCTGAGGAGAGCAGCAGACCGTGCTGATGCTCTCTGGTGAACAAAGAGGGAGGACGAGGCAACCCTCATCCAGGTGGCACGACCAGGAGCCAGCCAACCGCAAGCCACTCCCAAGACCAAACCAGAGGTTGGCCAGTTGACCTGATAATTCTATCACCAGTGCTGGGGAGCGCAAGCTCGTAAGTGCAGCCAGTCCTGCGGGTTTAAGGGAAATGAGCATGACAGCTGCCGTTGATGGATGCGACGGTTGGCTACACAAACAGCCTCCTCTGTGTGACAGGCAAATACACCGGCCGCTGATTCCTGGTGGACACAGGGACTGAGCTCAGTATCCATTCCCCCCACCACAGCATTAGAGACTCGCACCCAATCTCGAGGTCCAACACTACGGTCGGCCAATAGCTCCACCATTAGGATCTATGGCACCCGCAGGGCACAGGTCCAGATCTGGAAGGAGAAGATTCCACTGGAAGTTCATCCTAGCCACTATGGGCACTGCGCTCTTAGTGGCCGACTTCCTCAGAGCTCACGGCCTACTGGTTGACACAAAGGGTAAAAGGCTGGTCAACAAATGAACATTCCACTCCACCCGACTGGACACAGCAGAAGCCCACAGGCCTGAAATTGCTGCCATAGCCGCTGCCAGGAATAAGTTCGATGTGATCCTCCACAAATTCCCCACTGTCTAAGTTCCACAGTTCAATGCTGCCCTGCCCCAGCATGGGTTCTTCCACCTCATCACCACACAGGCCCAGACAGCTGACACCTGAGAAGCTCCAGCAAACAAAGGAGGAGTTCTCCAGGCTCCAGGAACTGGGAATCATCCGGTGCTCGGACAGCGCATGGTCATCACTGCTCCAAATGGTCCCAAAGTCATCCGGAGTCTGGAGACCATGTGGTGACCATCGTTTGAATGATGCAACCACCCTAACAGGCACCTGGTTCCCCACATACAGGACTTCTCCACCACTTCCGTGGCATGTGGGTCTTATCCAAAGTTGACCTCGTACAGGGATACCATCAGATCCTGGTGAATACAGATGGCATGGTTAAGATGGCCATTGTCACCCCTTTCGGCCTCTTTGAGTTCCTGCATATGTTCTTCAGTGTAAAGAATGTGGCCCAAATGTTCCAATGCCTCATGGACGCAGTTGGAAAAAAACCTGGACTTTGTGTTCATTTACCCGAATGATATTCTAATTGCTAGTTGCAACTGCGATGAACACAGAACCCACCTCTGCACACTCTTTGTCCAGCTGGCGGTCTTTGGCCTCACGGTCAATGCAGCCAAATGCCAATTTGGCAAGGAGTCCCTCCAGTTCCTGGGACACACCATTTCGGTGGGTGGGGCCACTCCAGCACCAGAGAATGTAGCAGCTGTTCAACCTTCCACCCAAAAGGGCCTCCAAATGTTCACGGGGATGATGAATTTTTACCATCATTTCATTTCTGGAGCCGCATGCACCATGTGCCCATTGTTTGCACTCATGGCCACAAAAGAAAAGACTTTATTGTGGTCAGAGGAGGCAGTCAGGGCTTTCATCGTGACAAAGGAGGCTCTCGTGAGTACTGGTGCACCCATGGCCAGAGGCAACACGGTGCTCTCTATGGACGCCTCAGCTACGGCAGTGGGGTTTTCTGGAACAGTGGCTCGATGGACAATGGTGCCTACTGGCATTTTTCAGCAAGCAGCTGCGCCCGCCAGAGCTCAAATATGGTGACTTCAACCCGGAGCTCCTGGCACTGTATTTGGCCATCCAGGATTTCCGCTACTTCCTCGAGGGTAGTCTGTTCACAGACTTCACAGATCACAAGCCCCTCATTCAAGCACTGGTGATGCCGAAGGATCCGTGATTCGCCAGACAGCTATGCCACCTCTCGTATGTGTTTGAGTTCATGACCAACATCCAACACTGGGATGGAAAGGACAATGTAGTGGCAAAAGTGCTCTCCTGTCCAGCTATCAACACTCTCGCACCTGGCCTGGATTATGAGCAACTGGCTCAGGCACAGAGGAATGACGCAGAGTCACAGGACTTGTGGACCACCATCTCGGGCTGCAGGTGCACAGCAGCCCGGACACATTGCTCTGTGACATCTCATCAGGGCACGTCACGCTCGGTAGCCCCGCCGCACTGGAGGGTGAAGGTCTTCAGTCTGATCCATGACCTCGCTCACCCAGTGGTAAACACAACCATGTAGTTGGTCACGGAGTGGTTTGTGTGGCACGGGCTGAAGAAAGAGGTGGCGTATCTGGCCAGGAACTGTACCAGGTGCCAGATATCCAAGGTCCAGTGACACACGTGCCCCCATCCAGAACTTCGACCCGGCAGTTCGCAGATTTCAACATTGATATGGTCAGACCTCTGCCAGTGTCCAAGGAGACTCGTTACCTTCACAGGGTGATGGATCAGGCCACAAGGTGTCCGGAGGCCTTCCCAATTAAGAAGGAATCGCGGAGACGTGCACCAGGAATCTGGTCAGCCAATGGATCACCTGCTTTAGAGTCCCGGCGCACATCACTAGTGACAGAGAGGCAGTTCACATCTGCCCTGTGGACTCAGATGGCAAAGCTCCTGGGGGTCAAGCTCCACCATACCACAGCATACAATCTGCAGTCCAATGGGTTGGTAGATAGGTTCCACAGGTACCTGAAGACATCGCATATGGCCAGGCTCTCTGAACCAGACTGGGCAGACGAACTACTCTGGATCCTCCACGGGATTAGGACGGCCCCCAAGGAGGACCTGCAGGCTTCAGCAGTAGAGATGGTCTATGGCGCACTGCTTTCCCTGCAGGGTGAGTTTTTCAGCCCAGGCCCTGAAACCTACTCAGGCAAATGGTCTCACTAGCTCCCCCACCACGACACCTGGCCGTTTAATCTCCCAAAGAGCTCGACTTCGCCCAGTTCATTTTTGTGCAGAGGGGACCACAAGGTGCACCACTACAGCGACCGTACAAAGTTATACAAAGTCTTGCAACAAGCCGGCAGAACCTTCACCCTGGACATTGGGGGGAGAGAGGAACTTTTTTGGTGGACCGTCTGTAG
This sequence comes from Narcine bancroftii, assembly GCF_036971445.1. Taxonomy (NCBI): domain Eukaryota; kingdom Metazoa; phylum Chordata; class Chondrichthyes; order Torpediniformes; family Narcinidae; genus Narcine; species Narcine bancroftii. The sequence continues at coordinate 49,070,969 of NC_091481.1, read as the reverse complement.
GTGGGTCGCCTGGACATGTCACAGCAATTGCAGACGGCCGTTTCCAAGCTCCAGGTCCGGCCGCCAAAACAACAGGATGCGTAGCCGGTTCTTGGGGGGGGGGGGGGCAGGGTTGTGTGGCAGCGCACATCCTCATGGCGAACCGGCCCCACTTGTATCGCCACCTGGTGGTGCTGCCATGGGAAAATTGCATTGTCAGAGGTTTCTTTCTGACTACAGCATCCCTTCCAGTGTTCACTCTGGGTTGGTGGGCAGAGAAGTGTGGTGGGGAGGGAGGGGTGATGGGTAGGAAGGGGTTGGTGGGCACAAAGTGGTGATGGGGAGGGAGGAGTTGATGGGGATGGTGGGGTGGTGGGGGGAGTGGGTGATGGGGAGGGAGGGGTGGTGGGGAGGGAGTGGTTGATGGGGAGGGAGGGGTTGATGGGGAGGGAGTGGTTGATGGGGAAGGAATGGTTGATGGGGTGGGAGGGGTGATGGGGAGAGAGGGGTTGATGAGGAGGGCAAGTTGACCAGTTGTTTGTTGTCTCCCGTGGGGCGAGGAGATGCAGTCCTCGTGCTGCATCTTTTGCCGCTTTGTCTGCAAATGCATTACCCACTGTGACAGGATCCTTACCCACTAGTTTGGGCGTCACATTTAATGACAGCCAGGGAATTGGAAAGGGAAATAGTTTCTATTAAGTTCAGGACAAAGAGTGAATTTTTGATTGGGTTGACTGCGGTTGTGAGGAATCCCCTGTATTGTCATAGAGCCCCAAATATTATGCCACCCCAAAGCATATCGGGTCGAATAGTTCTGCCTGCTGGGCAGAGGTGTGTGCCTGGAAGGTGGCTGCTTCAATGATTTTAGATGTCCCTTAAGTGACAGGATACCCAGAATTTTTTTTTTTTCGCAACTGGGCGAAGACACCCGAGTGCAGGTGTCATATCTGCTTTTACCTCCACGTATAGCAGTTCATTCTCTCCGCACATCTCCTTTCTGCATTCTCATCTTCCACAAACCAGGTTTCTGCTGTTGGCATTGGTTTGTCCTTTAAATCAGGTCTTGTTCCTACGAGAAGTTTATTGCTGTGCAGACAGTTTTGTTCAGGGTTGTCCAGTTCCATTGGTGGTGGTGGGGTGGGGGGAGGGGGGGTGAGCGTTGAGTAAGACAGAAGGGTTGATCGTAGTGTAATTGTAAAAAGTCAAGTCGGGGTTTGACAGAAGTGAGATTTTGTAGCAGTTCAGCCTTGTAAAGTGTAAGGTGTTCACCTTACAACCTTGTGTAAGGTGCCAATGATTATGTCGATGTCAGCAGTGAAGCCACCTAGTGCTGCTTATAAACTTTAAATTGCTGATGGAACATGGTGTTTGGGCAACCGAAATCATGGCAGGTAAGGCAGGTTGAATCTGGGTGCATGGAGGGAGCCCCTGGGCTACGGGGTCTAGTTGAACAGAAAAATATGCCACAAGTCTCCATACATTCCCACGATACTGTGTCTGAACCACTGTCACACTTTCCTCTTTTAAGGTGACAAACAGCTAAAACTGACGGTCAAATAGTGGGCGTCCCACAGCCGGGGCAGAAACTGGGGATATTTTTAGTGCCTGAAAGGCACCATATGTTCAAATAGTTTAAAATTGACTTGGTTGAAACGCAACCAGCTGCCCTAAAACAATACCCAAGAGTCAGATAATATCCTTCCAATGAAAACACTGTAGCTAATCTCAGCATAAGCCCTTGTTACCATATGCACTGTCTTGGATTCTTTGCCTGGTTCTTTTTCTCTCGGCAGGGACTGTCGGACTCTGGCTTTAACTTACTCTTAATTTAGTCTATGTGTAGTCTGAGTCCAGCGTGTTCTTTGAATGAAGTGATAGGAGAAGGTATTCGGTTCAACAGTCAATTTATTACACAGCACAAGAATAAAACTTAACAGAGCTCTGGGTCACTCATTAGTTCATAGGTCACCTGCACAGTGAGCTACTCCCCAAGACTGACCCCTATTGTCCAGTTGGTTCAGTTTATATAGGTCAACCTTATCATACAGAACAAAAGTTGTCTTACTTTCTGGATCTTTTTGCATCAGGGTTATCACAAGTCATCTCCTGTTTTGCAGATATCTGGGGTGTAGCACTCCCATCTTAATCCTCCAGGCCAGACTATCCTGTTGTGTTGATCAGAAATTAATTCATCCCCAGATATTTCTAATCACCATTCTGTTCTTGTCTGGCCAATTTCTGCTGTTCTCTTTAACACCTCCTCCTGCCTTAATCTTCCTCCTAGACTGGTTTTCCATTCCCTTTGTTTCTTGCAGGCCATTCTTTGTTCTGATCTGGCCTGTGTCTCCTGTGCTACTCACCACCTCCTTTAGTTTGAGCATTCCTCCTAAATCGTTTTATGCATTTCCTCTCCCTGTATTTTGGAGAGACAATTTTGCTCAGCCAACTTTGCTCCATGCTGTGATTGCCACTTAATCACATTCCTTTTTCCCTGAACCATGCAGTAAATATACACTTATTAATTAATCATTTATTTCATACTGTTTTAACCCCTAGATTCCAACAGGACCCAGATCAATCTCGTATGAGGGACCACAATGCGAAAGAGTTCGGGCTCAAGGGTCCGAAGGTGCACTGCTGCTCCGTCCGATGTCCCAGTGACCTTGTGGCCACTTACACCATACATAGTGATCTTCCCAGCGAGAGATTACCGACTCCGCCAATGTTATAGTTTAGTCCTGTCAAGGGACAAGAAGTACAACCAAACCACAAAGTCCAACACACAGAGAATTGATTTGAGTCCTGCTAGTGGGAATGAGCAGTAATTAGGGTTGGGTCGACAAGGTCACCTCCCCAGTACTGCTGAACCTCATTCAAAGTACAAGGTTACAGAATACAATATTGAAGACATTTTGGTGCATTTGATTAAGTGACCATTTCTTTGAGGGGATTGTTTCAAGCTGAGGTGTTACAGTCAGTGTTTTGTTATTTGTAAAGACAGGAAAATGGTTATCATAAAATTGGCTTTCTATAATGCAAAGATATGGATTCGTGGCAGACATGATCAAGAGGGGCCTTTAAGATAGTGTGAGCCCAGCACTTGGCACATGTCAATGTTGCTTCCCCAGTAGTATAGTCATGATTTTGAACAGGGTTAGTTGAATTAAAGACACTGGAGCAAAGTCATCAGGGCCCTTGCTCTGCTCCCTCTGCAGGCTTTTGATGTTTCCACATTCTCTTTGACAAGCTTGTCGTGCCATCAGCTGTTTTTGGGCGGGAACCCATTTATGAATGGGCTGCGTCTGACAGCTGGTTATGTGTAACAGCAGGGAATAGTGTTATTGTGCAGAGGACCAGGAGCTGGCTTTATGGAAGAGGTGATAAATATTTAAAAGTCTGCACTATCTTTCAGAATGGGGTTATAATAACATCTTAACTCTTATACCCAGCACATTCACTTCATTACTTTGTCAACCAATACCACAGATCAGGTGGACAGTCAGAACCTTTGTCCTTACGATAATGATGTTCCATTCTAGAGGGCATGGAATGAAGATGAGAGAGGGGAGAGGATGGAAAGTTTAAAGGAGATGTGCAGGCAAAGTTTTGATTTTGTGGAGAGCATGAACTGCCAGACGTAGAGGTAAAAGCAGATATGCACCCATTTTATAAAGTTAACATTCCATATTTTATTAAAGGTTAAAATAGACATTTTAGACAATTATACACTTTCTATGCAGAGTTGATGGGCACCATAATGTTGATGTTCTAAGTCAGGCAATGGAGATGCCCTAGGATGGGGCACTATAACGTTCTTCAATGAAGCAATGGTCTACATGGACAGCAGCACATTCTCCAGGTCATTGCTACCCGGTTCAAGATGTTTGTAATGAGAATCCACCATGGTCTTATCGGTGTATCCTCCTCCCATGCAATCCGAACTGGATGTTCTCTGGGATGACAGTGACCTGAACTCCCTGAGTCTTCCAGGATGATGGTGAAATCTTCATCCTCTTCTGCGATCGTAGTAATTTTTTCAATGGTGTGATGAGACGGGTAGTATATTGGGGAAATTTTATTTCCTCGATGGCATGATCAGATGTGTCTGAAAGTAGTTGAAGATAGCTGATAATCAGGTAATCCATCAACTTGCCCACTGCACGATGTTTATATAGTGAATGGGGATTGTGATGTGACTGAAAGCAGCCAATGAAAACCCAAAGAAAATCTCCTTTTAAGATGCAAAAGCTGCCTGATGTTGATATATTATTAGTTATATGTTTATAAGTTGAGGAAACCCCCAAAGAAAATCTCCTTTTAAGTTGTAAAAGCTGCCTGACCTTACAGTTCTACACGACGAGTGACTAGACTTTAGACATGGTACAGATATTCAAAGATGCACCATTCCTAGAACCATCTCACAATTCAAGCTCTGAAACAGGCAGCCTGGCCCTTCTAGTCCAGGCCAAACACTTTCTCTCTTTCTTAATATTTATTTAAAATCACAGAACAGAAAATGAATTACTCCTTTCCAGTACATATTGTTACGGAGTCTAGAGGACCCCAAAATCCAGCAGCAATAGATAGGCACCACAGCACAGGGTTACTTAACCAAAAGTTGTTTTTAATTATATTTGGACAAGAAAAGAGAATTAAATTGTAACTGATTCCTGTGAGAAACCCAGCTTACTGATGACTTCATCTCACAGAGTCAGTGGGTGAAGTGAGAAAACCTTTTATTCAACACTCTTGCAAGATCGGGTCTCCTTCAGAGAAGGCGCTGATATACAACGACCGTTTTTTATGCATTTCTTTGTGTTCATAACCACTCCTTTGTTAATTTATTTGGTCATTTAACTGAGCAACTGTTTATTTAACCTATCAAAAGCTGTTCCACTCGTCGTCTTGAAGCCCGTCCTTGTTTACTTTTCCCATTCCCCTGATTTTGTGACCCCAACTCTTTATTTATTTTTATCTTTATTTGGTCAGATACTTTGTCATATGTTCCCGTTCCAATCTTTTTAATAGATCATTGTTGGGCGGTTTCAGTTGCCCCAATAATGACTCAGATAAAGTCAGAGGGGAACGATAGGCTTTATTGCACGAGAGACTGCTGGCCCGGGTCCAAGGCTAGGAATGAATGGGAAGGAGAGTGGACTCAACTTTTATGGGCCAGAGTCACATGGGCAGGAATAAGGAAGGAGCCAAGGTAGAAAAACAGCCGGAGGGAGGGGCAGCCAGCGCATACCATCATATGTACAATTAACCCCCTTTAAAAAAATGGAACCCACCGGAACACAACACCCGAGGGTGACACCACAACCATAGTAACAGCAACAGTACAATAACACAACAGCAGCAGGACAAAACCCAGCAAACCCGCCCCACCCTCCCCACCCCAGCATCAGCTCGAGCAGGGGTGACCAAACCGCGACTAGTGAGCCACATGTGGCACTTTCACCTTTAATATGCGACTCGCTGCCAGTCTTCCACCCCCCAACTCGCACTGACAGTCTCCCCAACACCCCCACCCTGACCCGTTCTGCTGGTCTCCACCCATCTTGCCCACACAACTCGCGCTGCCGTTTCCCCCCCTCGTCCGGCCGACTCGTGATGCAGGTCCCCCCACCTCACCTGGACGTCTTGCGCTGCCAGCCTCCCCCTACCCATCACCCTGCCTGTTTCCCCCCACCCTTGCCCAGCCAACTCACACTTCTGGTCTCCACCCCTCTCGCCCGGCCTACACGCGCTGCCGGTTTCTTCCCCCCAACTTCAATTTGCCGACTCGCGCTAACGGTCACCCCACCCCCTCGCTTGCACGATTTGCATCTTTAATAGCCTGATATTTGTAGACTTTTATTTTAGTCATAAAAAGATATGATTTTAATGACTAATTTTGTAGGGTGAAATCTGATTAAAATATCTCTCCTTTTTTAACATGTTTGTGTCTTTATGATAACTGAAACTAATACAAATTAACAGTTTAGAAACTGCAGGCATGAATAAATATGATGGCATTTAACAGCCATTTCTGAACATTGATATAATATTTTTGTTACAAAATGTGAATGTAACAATAAAAACGTCTGTGGGAATTTTGTCCTTCTGCGACTGACTCTTAAGCATCTGAGCTTTATCGTTTGTGGCTCTTACATTAAGCAAGTTTGGCTACCCTTGAGCTTGAGGTTAAGCCGCTCAGGCGCCCTCCTCTGTCTGGCAGAGTGCTGTAGGGCTGGTGTGTCCATATGGTGCTCCTCCGGGGAGGGGGCTGACAGGGTAGCATCCATTGCAGGGACTGTCTGAAAAGGAGTGTCAGCAGTGGACTCCCGGACTTCTGGGAGCTCCTCCACAGTTGCATGGGGGCAGATGCCTGGACATCTGGCTGCAAGGCAGGCAGCTCAGGCTCCAGTGTCATGCTCTGATGCTGCACGATCGGGTGCGCAGCGTGGTCAGTAGCCAGCAAGGCGGTCTCAGGGTCTTCAGCCCTTGCCAGGTCTCAAATTGGCACAGTGTCCTCGAGGCCATCCGGATACCTCACAAAGGCGTATTGAGGGTTTGTATGTATGAGGTTAACCACTTCAACCAGTGGGTCCGTTTTAGGGCCCCTGATGTGCTTCTGAAGCAGAACCAGCCCTGGGGTGGTCAGCCAGGAAGGGATGGAGGAACCATTCGCTGATCTCCTAGGAATAGCAAGGAGGCATTCATGCGGGGTGGTGTTTGTAGTGGTGCAAAGTAAAGATCAGATGGCGTGAATGGCTTTGGGCAAGACATCCTGCCAGCGGGATATTGGCAAATTTTTAGATCTGAGGGCCAGGGATGTCACCTTCGAGATGGTGCCATTCTCTATTTCCACCTGGCCATTACCTCTGGGTTTATAGCTGGTGGTCCAGCTGGTGGCTATGCCTCTGGCCAAAAAGTACTGTCGCAGATCCTCGCTCATGAGCGATGTGCCCTGGTCACTATGGATGTAGTCGAGGTACCCGAACAGAATGAAGATACTGCTTAGGACCTTGATGACCATAGATGAGGTCATATCTGGACAGGGGGTTGAAAAGAAGATCCTGGAGAATTCATCCACTACCGTCAGGAAGTAGACATTTCTATTTGTCATCGGGAGGGGCCCTTGAAATCAATGCAGGTGTCATATCTACTTCCTCGCAGAGATAGATGAGTACTCCCATTTTCCCTTCGCCATACTGTGCCCACCCATTTGAAAGGGTGGGCAGCCTTGATGACTTGTGCCTTTTCTGGCTGGTAGAACTGAGGCTTACACTCGGCGCAGATTTGGCAGCGTCTGGTCGTGGACCAGAAATCCTCTACGGAGTACGTGAGGTTTCACATTTTAACCAAATGATACAACCTCGTGACCTTGGGGTGACATAGGTGGTCTTGGAGGATCTGGAGATGGTTGAGATGCGTGCTGGCACACGTCCCTTGGGCTAGGGCATCCGGGGGGTCATTGAGCTTACCCAGCTGGTACAAGATGTCATAGTTGTTGGTGGACAATTCTATCCTCCACCTCAGAATCTTGCCATTCTTTATTTTACCCCATTGTTTGATACTGAACATGAAGGTCAGTCAACAGGGTAAATCTTTTAGCGGCCAGGTAGTGTCGCCAGTGGCACACTGTCTCAACGATCGCTTGAGCTTCCTTCTCGACGGAGGAGTGCTGGAGTTCGGGACTGAGCAGAAAAATGCTACCGGCCGGCCTGCCTGGTTTAACGTGTGGGCAAGTGCTACATCGGAGGCATCGCTCTCCATCTGAAAGGGGACAGATTCTTCCTTGGAATGCATCGTGGCCTTAGCGATGTCTCCTCTAATTTAGTCAAAAGCAGCCAGGGCATCTTCCGATAATGATCGTACGAGTTAGGGGGTGGGTCTCATCGGCGTAGCTGGGCACCCATTGAGCATAATATGTGAACAGCCGCATGCACCTCTTAAGGGCCTTCAGGGAGTGATCTGGGTTGGGGGCAATGAAACAACGTGGCAATGAAGCATCCAAAAATGGCCAGGCACTCCGTGTTGAACACGCATTTGTCCATGTTTTACGTCAAGTTGAGGGACTTGGCCGTACACAAGAACGTTGCGAGATTCGTGTCATGGTCCTGCTGGTCATGGCCGCAGATGGTGACATTGTCAAGGTGGGGAAACATCACCATCAGCCCGTGTTCGTCCACCATCCATTCCATCACTATTTGAAAGGCAGAAACACCATTAGTAGCCCTGAGAGGCACCCGCAGGAAGTGAAAGAGTTTCCTTTCCGCCTCAAGGCCTGTATATATTTGATCGGCTGGACATTGGGGGAGTTGATGGTAGGACGACTTAAGGTCAACAGTCAAAAAAAATTCTGTACTTAGCGACCTTATTGACAAAGTCGGCTATATGGGGAAGTGGGTATGCGTCCAATTGGGTAAAATGGTTTATGGTCTGACTATAATCAATTACCATTCAGGGCTTGCCCACACCTCTGATCAATAGGACCTGTGCCCTCTAGGAACTGGTGCTAGGGGCTATGATCCCCTTTGCCAGGGGTTGTTGAACCTCAGACTGGATGAACTGCATGTCCTCTGAACTATAGCGCCTACTCTTGTTGGTGATTGGCTTACAATCTATGGTGAGGTTCGCGAACAGTTACGGGGGCACCCATAGCATGGTGAGGTTGCAGTATGGTGCTGGAGACTGGGTACTGAGTCTGCAGGACGGTGCTGGTGACTGTGAGCAGGGACCACAAGGCAGTGCCGGGGACTGGTGGATGTAGATGGTCAGCGGTGGTTGGAGGCCCCGGAACGTCAACGTCATGCTCCTGAACTGACTCTGAAAGTAGAGGCCCAGAAGGATCGGCGCACTGAGGTGAGGCTTAATTAACAATACGAAATCATAATAACACTTCCCCCCACCACTGTAAGCGACACTATACAATATCCCCGGATACTGGTCTGTTGGTCCCTTGCAGCCAATGAAACCATCCCTGTCATGGGTCGGATTGGTAGGGAGAGTCTCTGGACCATGTCGGGGTGCACAAAGCTTTCCGTGCTCCTGTTATCAAAATGGCAGTTCGTTTTATGCCCATTCACCTTGATCCACATCATGGAGTTCAAGATCGGTTGAGGACTGACTTGATTCAAGGTGACTGATGTAGGATAGGCATCCCTTCATCGTCGTCGTTGGCAGGGAGGCCTTCCCAAGATGGTGACACCTATGTTGACCACGCAGTGTTCGATTAAGAAGAAGGTGGAAATCGAGTCATGGCAGTTAAAAGTGACATTTTCGGGGCGGTAGACTGAGGTGCTGTGGTTGGGAGCAATGGCCGACAAGATGGCGCTCCCCTGATGGCGTACATGGTCAGCACCAGATGTTCCTCAGGAATGCACACCGCACTGCTCCCAGACTGTCGTTGGGACTTGCAGACTTACTGGTAATGGTCCCTCTTCCCACAGACTGAACATGTAGCCCCCGCCTCGCAGAGCAGAGGCGTCGCAAATGCTTGGACTGCCCACAGAAGTTGCATCTCGACGATGCCAATGGCGTGATTGCAGCCATAGTCGAGTTGGTAGCCCCCGATGCAGAGGTCCTTCTGGTGGAACATACGAGCTGGCCCACTTCTGCCCGTAATCAACACTGCATGGTGCTGGGCTGAGTTTAAGCTTCTGATTGAGTCCATAGGCTTTTGAGTGGAAGCGAGTCCTCCTCGAGGAGTCATTGCCGGATATAATCCAACCTCAGACCTGACACGAAGGCATCTGAAATCAGTTCTTCCACCCATTGGGTCAGGGATATATTGGCCGTGGATTTCCCCAGTCTTTTCCTAGTGTGACCAGGGACAAGACAAACTTTTCAATGGACTCACCAGGCTGTTGTTTTCTGGATGCCAGCAGCTAACGGGGTTATACCACATTCACTTTAGTCTTGTACTGTGCCCGAGGCTCAGACATTGCCTCGTTGTAGGTCGCACTGCCTTGGATAGTCAGGAAGGCCCATTGGCCGACTCCTGCCGGTGTATTTTTAACTTCTGCTTGTTGAAGTTGACTACCTTAGCAGCAGTGTCGAGGAAGTTATTGAAGCAGTTCATCCACTGCTCGATGAGCACCAAAGCACTTGTGTCTTGGAGGTCAACTAGCCATTCTGGGCACATCAATTTCTCCATTACCAAAGACCTCCAAAATACATTGTTGGGCGCTCTCAGTAACCCCAATAATGACTCGGACAAAGACTGACGGGAACGATAGGCTTTATTGTATGAGAGACTGCTTGCCCAGGTCCAAGGCTAGGAATGAGCGGAAAGGAGAGGGGACTCGACCTTTATGGCCCAGGGTCACAAGGGCAGGACTAAGGGTGGAGCCAAGGTAGAAGGACACCCGGAGGAAAGGGCAGCCACATATCACTATAATCAAGTTGACCTTGCCTGCAATCTCTTGCAAGAACTGTCCTTCCTTTGTATTCTAGCTGACACCCCCCACCCTCTGCCCAAACTTTCTTCTTTCACATCTTGTCTCTGAACAGCCGTTGTTAACACTGATTATTACATTTTGCTGAAACATCACTTTGGATAATTCTCACAGTTCCCCCTTTGGAAGTCCGGACCATGACTGAGGCATGCCAGGGCTCCACGGAATACAAGCTTCGCATCTTCTGCCCAACCCAGGCCCACATTGTGAAGGACACTCGGCCCTTCAAACACCTCAGTATTGACTGCAAGGGCCCCCTGCCTTCCATGAACTGGAACGTCTACTTCCTCGCAGAGATAGATGAGTACTCCTATTTTCCCTTCGCCATCCTGTGCTCAGACACCTCCACAGCCACGTTCATCTGACACAGATCTTCACTCTGTTCGGCTACCCCGCCTTCATCCACAGTGACCAGTGGTCTAGCTTCATGATTGAGGATCTGCGGCAGTACCTGACAGCGAGGGGCATCACAACTAGTCGCGCGACTAATTACAACCTGAGGGGCAAAGGGCAGGTAGAATGTGAGAACAGAGTGATCTGGAAGGCAGTTTTCCTGGCCCTTAAGCCAAAAGACTGATCCGTGGACGACTGGCAGGATGACCACCCACCAATCCCTTACTCCATACCAACCCCTCCCTCCCCATCACCCCTGCCTCCACACCAACCACTCCCTCCACAGCACCCCTCCTACCCCATCACCTCCTCCCTCCCCACGAATCCCCCTCCCCATCATGCACTCCCTCCCCACCAATCCCCCTTCCCCATCACCCCCTTCCTCCTCACCAACCCATCCATCCCCATCAAACCCTCCCTCCCCTCCAACCCCTCTGTCCCCATCACCCCTCCCTACCTAGCACCCCTCCCTACCCTGCACCTCCTCCATCTCCATCACACCTCCCTCCAAACCAACCCCCTCACCATCTCCCTATCCCTCCCCATCACCCCATACCTCTCCATCACCTCCTCCCTCCCCAACAATCCCCCTCCTTCCCCAGTACCCCTCCCCACCAAACCCCTTTCATCATCAACCTCCTCCCTTATCACCCCCACCATCCCTACCAACACCCCCCACCCTCCCTCCGTCCAAACCAACACCTCCCTCACCATCTCCCCCCCCCACAATCACCCCCTCCCTCCCCATTAACCCCACCCTCCCCATCTCTCCCTCCCCATCTCCCCGCACTCGCCATCAACTCCTCCCTCCCCATCACTCCTCCCTCCTAACCAACCCCTCCCTCACCATCTGTCCCTCAATCCAATCACCTCCCGCACCAACCCTTCCCTCTCCATCACCTCACCCTTCCCACCATCACCCCTCCCTCCCCACCATCACCCACCATCCCCACCAAATCCTCCGTAAACAGCACCCCCTCCCTCCCAAGTTGACCTAAAAGAAAAAAGAGGAAATTCAAACAAACCGCCGTGAAAATGTGAATCTCTACCAGGCCCAAAGTGATATTTATCATGTAAACGATGTTATTTTTCCAGATCTCATTTTGAGATCCCAGCTCTGCATTCCTAAATCCATCCCCCATCTCCGAATCATGGCTGCACATTTCCTTCAAATACCTGAAGATGATCATAAAAATTCAAATTGAGACTTTGTAAACCTTCATTTTCATCGATATATTTCCCCTCAAAATTAACATTGGACTTAATAGAAATTTATCCTTAATATTTTCTCCAAAACTACTTTAATTTAATGACTGAAACTCAAGACATGACCAAGTCACATGACAAAAAGAACCTATCTCTTTATCACATCTAAGATATAATTATGAAGATATTAAATCTATTTAATTTTTGAAGGTGTTAAAAAGAGTTGATGGAAAAATGATTTTGTACAAATCTGTGGGTAACATTAATAATTTGGTTGTTGCCCTGGGAGTTGAAGCTCTGCCTCTATTCATGCAAATTTATCAATGAAATGTACGATGCTCACCAGAGAGAAAATTCAGAACCAGGATAGCAGATGTATGGAGAAAGACAGGAGTTGGACTTGGATGTGACGATTTCAGAAAGAAGCTGGTCAGATGGGTGTAAGGACAGCATGACATCAATTAGAAATGCAGGATATGGACTTGTTCAGTCTAATATTTTACTGCAATTCTATCATGCCCAAGAGAAATGACCTAAATATCAGAAATGTGTTTCAAATGTGGGAAGAAGATTTTATAGACATGAAATACATTATGGAGAAAATCATTTATATCTATTGAAACAAAGGTGGAAAGAAGATTGAAATATATAAATTCATGAAGAAATAGGGTCAAGATTGTGTCAAGAGTGTTACAAATACGATTAATGCCAGATATAAAAATACAATTCTCCGCATCAATTCTGCTATATTCCGTATAAATTAAATGGACTTATCTCCAATTATTTGGAGAAATGTTTTCAATGTAATGAGGTGATCATGACTTTTGTTTCCATTCGGTTTGGACCTGTGTAAAAGTGGAAGGATTTTGGAAGGATTTCAGTATATTATTAGGACAAATTATGAAGATAAAAATACAAAAGGACGGAGAATATTTGTGTGGTCATTTATATGAAGCAGATACAAAACTGAAGTTGGATTAATATCAAACAAACTTTCTGAGTTCAGCCATAGCAGCAGTGAAGAAATGTTCAGCACTAACGTGGAGAGCAGAGAGTTTTGTAACGAGGGATGGGACATTGAAATGCAAAACGGTGTCACGTTAGAAAAAAAAAGACCTCTAGTTGAAGGAATCAGATCAGGAACGGTAAATGGATATGGCGAATAAAAGTCCATCCACATCCTCCACATCACCCACTCCTCAGTTCATAGTTAATAATTATTAGCTAGAAAATCAAATAACTCTGGGAATAATAGCAACTGTGTCGATTGAGGTGGGTTACTCTTTCTTTTCTTTGGGGAGGAGGAGGGAAGGGGTGGGGAGAAAATAGGTTTGGGATCATTTTTTATTCTGTTGTTATAAGATATTCTCTTTATTGAGTTAATGCTTGTATTGATGTAAATAATAAACAAAAAAAGATGTGGGACTGAGACAGGAACTTTTTGACAGGCCACATGGTTGTGTGTGAAGGTGAGGCCATTTTGGGAAGACATCACCAAAAAATTAACCAGGATAACAGGAGTGGCTTTCACAGGCGGCCCAGAGTGCTATCTACTAGGTAATGTGATGGAAGTCAGCAACAAATTGAACAAATATAAAATCTCATTGATAAAAAGACTGGAGCAAAGAAAAGTGGCGCGATCACTTGGACGTCAGACTACCCTCAACTTATCGCAGAATGGACGGCAGAAATGGACAGCTGGAAACCCATGGAAAAAGTCACATCTAACATAAAGAACAAATATGACACTTTTGTAAAAATATGGCAGCCAGACCTGGACCACATTGGGGCCCAAATACAGTCATAAAAAAGAAAAAGGACTATAAATGCAACTATTATATTTATTTAAGCGTGGTTTTCCCCAATTTAAAAGATATATCAACTCTGATGGTGAGTGAATTCATTTGTTTGGAAGGGGGGAGGGAGGGAGGGACCGTTTTGCTTTTCCTGATTGTTTGTAAGAAAAAGTTTCATATATTACGATATTGAAAAATATGTTAAGGATATTTTTGAAAAAAATCATAAATAAATATGTTCGTCCCCAAGGGCTGAAACGGGCCCCTTGTAGTCAAGGAGGCCCGACGCGCCCCATAGCTGCCTGCGGATGGGGATGATTGCCTGGTCAGCATTGTCCTGGGCTGGAGTGTGGTGTGGAGTGATGGTGCCAGGTCCCTGGTTGAGATGGTGTCCTCCCTGCCACTGCCGAACCTAACGTAGGTGTGGTTCACATGTAGGAGGAAGACCTGCTCGACCAGGGCTTCGGCCTTGTTTGTCCGTATGTGGTTACGCAAGAGCACTGGTCTCGGGAACATAAGCCATGGGACATTCCAGATGCCGACTTCCTGGGGAATGAGAACAGACGTTCATGAGGGTGTCATTGGTAGCCGTACACAGCAGTGACCAAATTACATGGAGAGCCTCGGGCTGGGCATCCTGCCAGTACTCAATGGCCCACCCTTTCGACTTGAAAGCAAGGAGGACTGCCTTCTAGACCACCCCATTTTCATGTTTAACTTGCCCATTACCTCTTGGGTTATAACATGTCGTGCGTCTGGTCGCGATACCCTTCGCTGTCAGGTACTTGCACAGCACGTCACTCATGAAACTAGAGACCCAGTCACTGTGGATGAAAGGTATGTAGCCAAACATGGTGAAGATCTGCCCCAGGGCCTTGATGACAGTGGCTGTGGAGGTGTCCGTGCAAGGGATAGCGAAAGGGGAGTGTGAGTACTCGTCCACGACCGTGAGGAAGTAGACATTTTGGTTCGTGGAAGGCAGGGGTCCTTTGAAGTTCTTGCCAAGACACTCAAAGGGCCTAGTGGCCTTTACAACATGGGCCTGTGGAATACGGAAGAAATGGGGTTGACACACCGCACAGACCCGGCAGGCCTTGGTCATGTCCCTGGCGTCCCTGATGGTAATGGCAAGTTCTGGGACTTAATAAAGTAGTACAACCTGGTGACACCTGTATGGCAGAGGGACTCATGCAATGTCTGCAGCTTGTCATTGTGCATAGATGCACAGATACGAGAGAGAGAGCATTTGGGGAGTCGTTAAACCTCCCGGTGAGGTACTGGATGTAGGTTGCCAGCTCGATTCTCCAGCGCAGGATCTTGTTGTTCTTGATCTTGCTCTTATGGGTAGTGTTAAACATGAATGCAACGGCCCTCTGGTCCATGAGGAGAGGGAATCTCCTGCCGGCTAGGTAGTGGCGCCATTGGCGGACCGCGTCCACAATCGCCTGGGTCTCCTTTTCAATGGGGGAATGCCCTAGCTCAGAGCCGTGGAGGGAGCTAGAGAAGAAAGCGATGAGGCGCCCCCCCTTGGTTAAGTGTAGCGGCGAGGGATACCTCAGAGGCATTTCTCTGCACCTGGAATGGGGATTCCTCATCCACGGCCTGCAACAAGGCGTCTGCGATGTCATGCCTGATGTGGATGAAGGCTGCCTGTGCCTCAGGTGGGAGGGGAAAAGTTGTAGCTTGGGCTAGTAGGTGGACCTTGTCCAAGAAGCGAGGGACCTACTGCGAGTAATAGGAGAATAGGGGGCTATTAGCGTGTGGAGGAGAGGTAACTCCATTAATGGGCGCATTCTTTCTGGATCTGGGCTGACGACACCATGGGCCACAGTGATGAGGTGGGTGGTGCTAGACACACACTTCTTCTTGTTGTAAGTGAGGTTCAGCTCCCCAGCCATCTGGAGGAATTTTTCAAGGTTAGCATCGTGGTCCTACTGGTCCCAGCTGCAGATAGTGACATTATCCATATACGGGAATGTCACCTTTAGCTTGTGTCGCCTACCTTGCGATCCATCTCCTGCTGGAAGACGGAGATCCCGTTCATGACCCCAAAGGGAACTCGGCGGAACGGGTACAGGCTCCCGTCTGCCTCGAAGGCGATGTAGGGCTTGTCCTTCAGGTGGATGGGGATTTGGTAATACGCCGACTTCAGGTCAATCATGGAGAAAAGCCGGTAGTAGGCTATCTCATTGTCCATGTCGACGATCCTCGGCAGGGGCTAGGCATCCAGTTAGGTGTACCGGTTAATGGTCTGGCTGTAATCCAAGACTATTCTCGGCTTACTACCCCATTCAACCACCAGGACTTGGGCTCTCCAAGGGCTGTTACTGGGCTCTATGACACCTTCCGCCAGGAGTCGCCGCACCTCCGCCTTGATGAAATCTCTGTCTGTGGAACAATAGCGCCTAATTCCGGCGCTGATCGGCTTGCAGCCTTGTATAAGATGTGGGAAGAGCGCAGGTGGGGTGATGCGATTGGCCGTAGTTTGGCAGGACTGCTAGGTTGACATGCTGTGTAACGTAAGTGCAGGTTGTGTCCGCCGAAGGTAAGGGTGATACTCTGCATGTGTCACTGGAAATTGAGGCCCAGGAGGACTGGGACGCAGAGTTTGGGCATGACCAGGAACCTGAACCCTGTGTATGTCTCCCCTCCCACAGTTATATCGGCCAAGCAGCGCCTGAGGGTACCAACATTCATATCCTTGGCGGCGAGGGCGATCGAGCAGGTGGTGGGATGGACTTTTAATGTCAGGGATTGGGCCACATTCGGGTGAATGAAGCTCTCTGTGCTGCCACTGTCAAACAGTTTCTTTGTTACCTGCCCATTGACTTGCATGACATTCATAGAGCTCCTAAGGTCGTGAGGGATGTCACTGGTCAGCGTGGTGGCAGCCAGGACCATCTCAGGGTCAGAGACATCGCTCTCCAGTTATGGCATCTGGAGGCTTGGGGAGCGTTGGTAGGGTGGCCTGGTCATTGCTCGTGTTGACCACGTCAACGTTGGTTATGGAGTGTGGCATGCAGCAGCTGATGATGTCTGGAGTCATGGAGAGCGTCAGGTGGGCGGCCTGAACATTACCTGTGTTGACTATGTCATTCTCATTGTCATCTGGGGCCGCTTGTGTCAGCCGCTGCCTGGCCCGAAATGTCGGCGTCACATGGGTGCCTGCTGTGTGGCTGGCCTCCTTCCCCAGCCATGCTCATGTCACTGGTGGAAGTGACATCGTTGGGGCTGCCACATTATGCCAGCCAGAAATGATGTCACACCATGAGCCAGAAGTGATGTTACTGCAGTTCTGGGCGAGCGGCGCTGGCGAGGGCTGTGGCTGGTCCAGGTATTCGGGGCACACGCTGCAATCGTCGCTGGTAGAGCCAGATGCTGCACCATCAGAGTTGTGGAAGGCAGAAGTTGTAGCGGGGAAATTGGCACCGCCCCACTCACGCATGTGGAGGGGTGCGCGGGCGAGGTGGGGAGGTCATAGAGGGCCGCTGAGCTGCCGGCTGGTTCTGAGAGGCACACTTTAGTAAAGACACCTTTCTTGCTGCATCGGGAACAGTACTGGTTCCTAGCCGAGCAGTGTTGGCGTGATCGTCAGTCTGACCCACACCAGGACCCACAGTACTTATAGGAATGCTGGGCGCCTGCTGCAGCGACGTTCTCCTCCCCAGCTCGGTCTATGGCTGTAGCTGCAGTGTGAGAGGGCCATGAAGGAACAAGGGTGAACCTGGAATCAAAGGCTTCGATGTGCATGTTTGCAGTTTCCAGGGCTTGGACCATTTGCTCTGTCTTGGTCAGGGCGTAGATATTATCTTCCACCAACTTCTGCTGGATGGCCCACGAATGTAGCCCTCGGACGAAGGCGCTCTGGATCAGCCTTCCCCGGGTTCAGCCAGACACGGTCGGGCCAACTCTCATAGATGTCCCAGGTAAGCCATCTCCCTGGGTTGCTCTGCTTGGGTGTTGAAGAGGTACCTTGCTCAGACCGCATTCATGGGGGAGCTTGTACAAGTTCTTGAAGGTGTCCATTGTGCTCTTGCACATGGAGCAGCCTTTGGTTGCCTGGAAGGCGTGGGTACGCATCTTTGACAGGAGTAGGACCGGCCTCTTCCGATCTGAGTCCAGGATGCCACCTGCATTGGCCTCGATGATTGCCTCGAGCACGTGCTGCCAGATCTCGAAGCATGTTTTGGCTTCTGCGTGGCGTGGGTCAACTTCGGGGAGCAGGCAGGAACAGATGTGGAACTGATGGAGAACTGTGGGAAACAGATCTGACACAGTTTACCACTGTTAAACATTCTCCCGAATGTGCACCTGGAGTCACAGTTCATCACTATTAAGCCTTCTCCCGACAGTGAACCTGGAGTAACAGAATCTTAAACAGTTCATCACTGTTAAAACTTCTCCCCACTATGAACCTGGTCTAACAGTATCCGACACAGCTAATCACTGTAAAACCTTCTCCGCACAGAGAACCTGATGTAATATTATCTGATACTGTTAAACCTTCTCCCCACTGTGAAACTGAGGTCCCATTATCTGACAAGTTCATCACTGTTAAACATTCTCCGCACAAAGATCCTAGTGTAATACTATCAGACGCAGCCCATTACAGTTAATCCTTCTCCCCACTGTGAACTTGGTGCAACAGTATCTGACACAGTTCATCACTGTTAAACCTTCTCCCCACAATGAATCTCGTGTAACAGTATCCGACACAGTTAATCACTGTTTATCCTTCTCCGCAGAGAGAACCTGGTGTAATAGTATCTGACACAGCTCATCACTGTTAATCATTCTCCCCACTGTGAACTTAGTGTAACAGTACCTGACACAGTTCAGTTCATCACTGTTAAACCTTCTCCGCACCGTTAACCTGGTGCAACATTAACTGACACAGTTCATCACTGTTAAACTTTCACCCCACTTTATCCTGGGGTCGCAATAATTTACATAGTTCATCAATGTTAAACCTTCTTGCCACAGTGAATCTCGTGTAACAGTATCTGACTCAGTTCATCACTGTTAAACCTACGCCTACTCTGAGCCTGGTGTAACAATATCTGACAGAGTTAATCACTGTTAAACATTCTCCGTACTGTGAACCTGGTGTAACAGTATCTGAAAAGGTTCATCACTCTTAAACCTTCACCCCACTATGAACCTGGTGAAAGAGTATGTGATACAGTTAATCACTGCGGAACCTTCTCCCCACTGTAAACCTGGTGGAACTGGTTGTGATAAAGTTCATCACTGTTAAAAATTCTCCCGACAGTGAACCAGGTGTAACAGTATATTAAACAGTTAATCACTATTAAACCTTCTCCAAACTGTGAGACTGGTGTAACAGTATCTGACACCGTTCATCACTATTATACATTCAACCCAGTGTAAACCTAGTGTAACAGTATCTGACTAAGTTCAGCACTGTTAAACCTTCTCCGCACTGTGAAACTGAGGTCACTGTGTCTGACACAGTTTACCACTGTTAAACATTCTCCCGAATGTGTCCCTAGAGTCACAGTATCAGACCAAGTTCATCACTGTTAAACTTTCTCTGCACTGTGAAACTGGTGTCAAAGTATCTGACACAGTTCAGCACTGTTAAACTTTCTCCCCACTTTATCCTGTTGTCACAGTACCTTAAACAGTTCATGAATGTTAAAACTTCTAGCCACATTGAATCTCGGGTAACAGTATCTGAATCAGTTCATCACTGTTAAAGCTACGCCTTCTGTGAGCCTGGTGTAACTATATCTGACACAATTAATCACTGTCAAACATTCTCCGCACAGTGAACCTGGTGAAGGAGTATGTGATACAGTTCATCCCTGGTGAACCTTCTCCCCACTGTGAACCTGGTGTAACTGGATGTGACAAACTTCATCATGTTAAACCTTCTCCCCAAAGTGAACCTGGTGTAACAGTATATTAAACAGATCATCACAGTTAAACCTTCTTCAAACTTTGAGCCTGGTGTGATAGTATCTGACACGGTTCATCACTATTATACATTCACCCCACTGTAACCATGGATACCCACTCTTTCCCACATTTCCAAATCTGTTTCCCACTTTTCCCCACTGTTCCCCCATTCTCCACAGTTCGCCATCTGTTCCACTCTCTACGCCATTGCACCAAACACTTTTCCACAGTTCTTCAATGTTCCCCAATTTTAACCAGGTGATCCCACACTGTTCCCGACTGTTCCCCACAGTTTCTCTCTTTTCCCCACCTTTTACACAATTTTGACCACCGTTCGCCGCATTCCCCACTGTTCCACTTTGTGCCCCACTGCTCCAAACTTTTCTCCACTGTTCCCCCGCTTTCCGCACTTCGCAATCTATTCCCCACTGCTCTTCACTATTCCACTTTGTTCACCACATTTCTGCAGTTTTCCCAGTTGCCCATCTGTTCCCTCTGTTCCTCAATGTTGCCATTTGTTGCCCACTATTGTCCACTTTTCCCCAACTGTCCCCAAGGGTTTCCCACTATTCCCCACTATTGTCCACCTGTCACACTCTTTTGACCACTGTTCCCCACGTTCTCCACGGTTCACCATCTGATCCCAACTGCTCTCGCCTGATACCCGCTGATCCCCAGTGTTCACCATTGATCCCCTCTCTTCCCCATTATTTCGCAATCTGTTTTCAACTGTTCCCCACGGTTCCTGTCAGATCTCCACAGATACCCACATTTCTAAAATGTTCCCCACTGTTCTATAGCTATTCCCGAACTGTTTCCCTTTGTTACCCCACTGTTCCTCAATGTTCCGCTCTGTTGCCCACTATTCTTGACTTTTCCCCAGCTCTTCCCCAAGCGTTTCCCACTGTTCCTCACTATTGCCCACCTGTCAAACTCCACGGTTCACCATCTATTAACGACTGCTCTCCCCTGATACTCGCTGAACCCCACTGCTCCATATTATTCCCCTCTGTTCCCCACTGTCGTCCATCAGTTCTACATCTGTTCCTGCCTGCTTCCCATTATTCTCCTCCATTCCTCATTGTGTTCTGCAGTGTTCCCCACGGTTCCACTCTGTTCACCATTTGTTTCTCACTGTTCCCCACCTGTCCAAAACAGGTTCACCAGAGGTCCCCACTGGTCCCCAGCAGTTCCCAACCATTTAATCAATGTACCAGACTGGTATCTATCAGTTTTCCATCCGTTCTACAGTTTCCCACTGCTCCTCACCTGTTCCCCAAATGTTCCCCAAATGTTCCCCTCCAGTTCCCAACGGTTCCGCAGCTTTTCCTCCCAAGTTCCCCACTGAGACTCGATGTTCCCCCACTGTTCCCCATGGATCCCAAATATACCCCTCATTTCCCAATCTGTTTCCCACTTTTCCCCACTGTTCACCCATTCTAAACAGTTCACTATCTGTTCTCCACTATTATTTACTTCTGTCCCCCAATGTTTCGCAGTTTTTTCCACTTTTCCCCATCTGTTCCCTCAGTTCCTCATTGTTCGCCCTCTACTCCCCACTATTCCCAACAATTCCCCAATGTTCTGCAGTGTTCCCCATGCTTCCAATCTGTTCCCCATTTCTTCTTCACTGTTCCCCACCTGTTCAAAACAGGTTATCCAGAAGTGCCCACTGTTCCCCAGCAGTTCCCCACCATTTCACCGCTGTTCCCTACTGTTCCCCACACTTCCCCACTGTTCACCATTAGTGCCCCATCTGTTCTTCACCGTTCCACACCTCCTCCTCTTTCCTCATTGTTCCCCCTGCTCCACATTATTTCTCCACGCTTCCCCACTATTCACCACATTTCACCATCGCTTTCCCACCAGTTCCCCACTGCACCCAAGCATTTTCCACAAATTCCAACCTGTTCACAATTTCCCCCACAATTCCCCTCATTTCCCAATCTGTTCCCCACTTTCCCCACAGTTAATCACATTTCCCCAGGTTCTCTACTGTTCGTCATCTGTCCCCACCCTTCTGCAGCAGTACCCCACCATTGCTACACTCTTTCCCACAGCTCCTCACCTGTTCCCCACTGTTCATCATCTGTTCCCTACTGTTCCACTGTTGTTTCCCACAAGTTCCACACAGTTCCCCTTGGATCCCCACTGTTCCCCGCATTTCCCAATCTGTTTCCCCATGTTCTCCTCTGTTCACCATCTGTAAACAGCTGCTCTCCCCTGATTCTCTCTGAGCCAAACTGTTCCACATTATTCCCCTCTGTTCCCCACTGTTCTCCATCAGTTCCACATCTCTTCCTACCTCCTCCCCACTATACCCCTCCATTCACCATTGTTCTGCAGTGTTCCCCAAGGTTTCACTCTGTTCACCATTTGTTTCTCACTGATTCCCACCTATTCAAAACAGGTTCACTAGAAGTCCCCACTGTTCCCCAGCAGTCCCCAACCCCACCACCCCCGCCATTTCACCAATGTTCCCCACTGGTATCTATCAGTTCCCCATCTGTTTTTCAGTTTCACACTGCTCCTCACCTGTTCCCCACTGTTCGCTATCTGTTCCCTACTGTTCCACAGCTGTTTCCCACAAGTTCCACACGGTTCCCCATGGATCCCCACTGCTTCCCTCATTTCCCAATCAGTTTCCCACTTTTCACCACTCTTCCCCCGTTCTCCACATTTCGCCATCTGTTCCACTCAGTACCCCATTGCTCCACACTGTTTCCACATTTCTTCAATGTTCCGCAATTTTAACCAGCTGATCCCAAACTGTTCCCCACTGTTCCCCATTGTTTCTCTCTGTTCCCCACCTTTCACACAAGTTTGACCACTGTTCCCTGCATTGCCCACTGTTCGCTCTCTATTCCTCACTGCTCCCCACTATTCCACTGTTCAACATTTTTCTGCAGTTTTCCCCGGTTCGCCATCTGTTCCCTCTGTTCCTCAATGTTGCCATCTGTTTCCTTCTGTTGCCCACTATTCACCACTTCTCCCCAGCTGTCACACACTTTTGACCACTGTTCCCAACATTCTTAACGATTCACCATCTGTTCCACACTGCTGTCGCCTGATACCCTCAGATCCCCAGTGTTCACCATTGTTTCTCATTATTTCACTATCTGTTTCCAACTCTTCCCCACTGTTCCTCTCATTTTCCCACTGATCCCTTCATTTCGTCAATGTTCCCCACTGTTCTCCAACTGTTTCCGAATTGTTTCCCTCTGTTACCCCATTCTCGACGGTTCGCCATCTGTTTCCTACATTGCTCTCCACTGTTCTGCTCTGTTCCCCACTTCTCCCCTCTGTTCTACACTGTTGTGCAGTGTTCCCATCTGTTTCCCCCTATTCCACTCTGTCCCCTCTGCTCCCCATTATTCCCCATTGTTCCCCGCTGTTCTCCAGTGATCTGCAGTTGTCCCTGCTGTTCCCATAATTTCTCTCCATTCTTTAATGTTCAGTCCCTGTTGCGCTCCATCCACGAGCTGTTCCCGAGATGTTCACCAAATGTTTTCCAATGTTCCTCACTGTTCCCCACCTTCCACACAATTTTGACCACTCTTTCCCACGATTCGCCATCTTTTGACCACTGCTCTCCCCTTTGACGCTCTGTTCCCCACTGTTATGAATTATTCCCCTCTGTTCCTCATTGATCCCTACATTTCTTCACTGTTTCCCATTCTTTAACAATGATGCCTACATTTCACCACTTATTTCTCCAATATTCTCCACCGTTCTCCAGCAGTTCCCGATCTTTTTCTCTCTGTTACCCCTTTCTCGATTGTTCGCCAACTGATTCCCTCCGTTCCCCTGTGCTCCCCGAGGGAAACAGTGGGGAACAAGTGGCGATCTATGGAGAACGGGTGGAACATTGGATAAGAGTGGATAAATGTGGGGAAACGATAAGAAACATTGGGCAATATGGTGGAGCAGTGGAGAAAAGAGGTCCCCAGCAGTTCCCCACCATTTAATCAATGTACCCAACTGGTATCTATCAGTTCCCCATCTGTTCTACAGTTTCCCACTGCTCCTCACCTGTACCCCAACTGTTTCCCAACTGTTCCCCACCAGTTCCAAACGGTTCAACAGCTTTTTCTCCCAAGTTCCCCACTGACTCGATGTTCCCCCACTGTTCCCCATGGATCCCAAATGTTCCCCTTATTTCCCAATCTGTTCCCCACCTTCCCCACAGTTACCCACATCCCCGGGTCCTCCACTGTTCGTCATCTGTCCTCACTCTTCTGCAGCAATTCCCTACCATTGCTCCACTGTTTTCCACTGCTCCCCACCTGTTCCCCACTGTTTTCCATCTGTTCCCTACTGTTCCATAGCTGTTTTCTACAAGTTCCACAATGTTCACATGGATATCCACTGTTTCCCTCATTTACCAATTATTTTCCCATCTTTCCCCACTGTTCACCCGTTCTCCACAGTTCGCCATCTGTTCCACTCTCTACGCCATTGCACCACACTGTTTTCCACAGCTCATGTCCCCCAATTTTAACCAGCTGATCCCACACTGTTCCCCACTGCTTCGCTTTTTTCGCCACGTTTTAGACAATTTTCACCACTCTTCCCCACATTCACCACTCTCCCACACAGTTCCGCACTTCTCCCCACTTTTCTGCACTGTACCCCCGCTACACAGTTCGCTATCCAGTCCCCACTGCTCCCCACTATTCCCCTGTTCACCACTTTTCTGCAGTTTCCCCAGTTCCCCATTTGTTCCCTCTGTTCCTCAATGTTGCCATCTGTTGCCCACTATTCTCCACTTTTCCCCAGCTATCCCCAAAGGTTTCCCACTGTTCCCCATTATTGTCCACCTGTCACACTCTTTTGACCACTGTTCCCCACGTTCTCCATGGTTCACCATCTGATCCCCACTGCTCTCCCTGATTCCCTCTGATCCCCAGTGTTCACCATTGTTCCCCACTCTTCCACATTATTTGGGGAACATATCAGGAACAGCTGGTGGATAGGGTGCACTGAACATTAAGGAATGGAGAGAAAAGATTGGAACAGCATTTGAAACTGCAGAACAGAGGAGAACAGCGGGGAGCAGAGTGGAATAGGGGGGGGGAACAGATGGGAGCACTGCGCAACAGTGAAGAACAGAGGGGAGCAGTGGGGAACAGAACAGTACAGTGGGGAGAACTGGAGAACAGTGGGAAACAGGGTGATCAATGGAGAATGGGGTAACAGAGGGAAACAGTTCGGAAACAGTTGGAGAACAGTGAGAACATTGAAGAAATGTGGGGATCAGTGGGGAACTGAGAGGAAGAGTGGGGAACAGTTGGAAACAGATTGCAGAATAATTAGGCTGGGGAACAATGGTGAACACTGGGATCAGAGGGTATCAGGGGAGAGCAGTGGGGATCAGATTATGAACCTTGGAGAACGTGGGGAACAGTGATCAAAAGAGTGTGACAGGTAGACAATAATGGGGAACAGTGGGAAACATTTAGGGACAGCTGGGGAGAAGTGGAGAATCGTGGGCAACAGATGGCAACATTGAGGAACAGATGGAACAGATGGGGAATTCGGAAAACTGCAGAATAGTGGTGAACAGGTTAATAGTGGGGAGCAGTGGGGAATGGATAGGAAAATGTGTAGCGGGGGTAGACTGGAGAAAAGTGGGGAGCAGTGCGGAACACTGTGGGACAGTGGAGAATGTGGGGAAGAGTGGTCAAATTGTCTAAAAGGTGGGGAACAAAGTGAAGCAGTGGGGAACAGTGTGGGATTAGCTGGTTAGAATTGGGGAACATTGAAGCACTGTGGAAAACAGTGGGGTGCAATTGCGTAGAGAGTGGAACAGATGGCGAACTGTGGAGAATGGGGGAACAGTGTGGAAAAGTGGGAAAAAATTGGTAAATGAGGGAAACAGTGGAACATTGTGGAACTTGTAGGAAACAGCTGTGGAACAGTGGGGAACAGGTGGGGAGCAGTGGGAAACAGTGGAGCAATGGTAGGGAATTGCTGCAGAAGTGTGAGAAAATATGACGAACAGTGGAGAACCTGGGGAAGTGTGGGTAACTGTGGGGAAAGTGGGGAACAGATTGGGAAATGAGGGGAACATTTGGGATCCATGTGGAACAGTGGGGGAACATCGAGTCAGTGGGGAACTTATGAGAAAAAGCTGCTGAACCGTTGGGAACTGGTGGGGAAGTGTTAGGGAACAGTTTGGGTACAGGTGAGGAGCAGTGGGAAACTACAACAGATATGGAACTGATAGATACCAGTTGGGAATTTTGATTAAATGGTGGGGAACTGCTTGGGACCTCTTTTCTCCGCTGCTCCACAATATTCCCTAACGTTCCTTATCGTTTCCCCTCATTTATCCACTGTCATCCAACGTTCCACCCGTTCTCCATAGTTCGCCAACTGTTCCCCACTGGTTCAATCGTGGAGCATGGGGAACGGTGGGAAACAGATGGTGAACAATCGAGAAAGGGTTAACAGGGAGAAACAGATTGGGAACAGCTGGAGATCGGTGGAGAACATTGAAGAAATTTGGGGATCAGTTTACCAGCATTGGTAAACAATGGGAAACAGTGAAGAACTGTAGGGATCAATGGGGAAGAGAGGGGAATAATTTGTAACAGTGGGGAACGTAGTGTAAAAGGGGATGGCGAATCGTGGGAAAGAGTGGTCAAATGTGTGTGGAAGGTGGGGAACAGTGAGGAACATGGGAAAACATTGGGTGAACATCTCGGGAACAGCTCGTGGATAGAGCGCAACAGAGATTGAAGATTATGGAGTGGAGAGAAAAAATGGGATCAGCAGGGAAAACTGCAGAACAGTGGAGAACAGCGTGGAACAAAGGGGAATAATAGGGAGCAGAGGGGAACAGAGTGCAATAGTGGGGAACAGATGGGAACAGTGCACAACAGTGTAGAACAGAGGGTAGAAGTGGGGAACAGAGCAAAAATTGGGGAGAAATGTAGGAAACAGAAGGCGAACAGTCGAGAATGGGGTAACAGAGAGAAACAATTCAGAAACAGCTGGAGAACAGTGTGGAACATTGACGAAATGAGGGGATCAGTGGGGAAATGAGAGGAACAGTGGGGAAGAGTTGGAAACAGATGGTGAAATAATGAGAATCAATGGTGAACACTGGGGATCTGAGGGTATCAGGCGAGAGCAGTGGGAAACAGATGGTGAACCGTTAAGAACGTGGGGAACAGTGGTCAAAAGTGTATGACAGCTGGTGAGAAGGGGAGAATAGTAGGCAACAGAAGGCAACAGATGGCAACATTGAGGAACAGAGGCAACAGATGGGGAACTGGGGAAAACTGCAGAAAAGTGGTGAACAGAGGGAATTAGTGGAGAGCAGTGGGGAACAGAGAGGAATAGTGGAGAATGCAGGGAACAGTGGGTAACAGTGATCAAAAGTGTGAACAGAGGCAACAGATGGGGAACTGGGGAAAACTGAAGAAAAGTCGTGAACAGAGGGGAATAGTGGGGAGCAGAGTGGTATGGATACCGAACTGTGGAGCGGGGGTACAGTGCAGAAAAGTGGGGAGCAGTGGGGAACAGATTTGAACAGTGGGAAATATGGGGAACAGTGGTAAAAATTATGTAAAAGGTTGGGAACAGAGAGAAACAGTGGGGAACAGTGGGGAACAGTGTGGGATCAGCTGGTTAAAATTGGGTAACATTGAAGAACTGTGGAAAATAGTGTGGTGCAATGGCGTAGAGAGTGCAACAGATGGCGAACTGTGGAGAACGGGGTAAAAGTGGGAAACATATTGGGAAATGAGGGAAACAGTAGGTATCCATGGGGAACATTGTGGAAATTGTGGGAAACAGCTGTGGAACAGTAGGGAACAGATGGTGAACTGTGAGGAACAGGTGAGGAGCAGTGGGAAGCTGGTGAAAAGATGGAGAACTGATAGTTACCAGTGGGGAACATTGATGAAATGGGGGTTGGGGGGGACTGCTGGGGAACATTTGAAACTTCTGGTGAACCTGATTTGACGAGGTGGGAAACAGTGAGGAACAAATGGGACACACTGCCGAACAAATGTGAATGGAGGGGTATAGTGGGGAGCAGGCAGGAACAGATGTGGAAATGGTACCCACTGGTACCTATCATTTCCCCATCTTTTCACCAGTTTCCCACTGCTCCTCACCTGTTCCTCACAGTTTGCCATATGTTCCCTACTATTGCACAGCTGTTGCCTCTGTTACACACTTTTGATCACTGTTACCCACTGTTCCCCTCATTCTCCACTATACCACTCTGTTCCCCACTGCTCCCCATTAATTCCCTCTGTTCACCACTTTTCTGCAGTTTTCCCCAGTTTCCCATCTTTTGCCTCTGTTCCTCAATGTTGCCATCTGTTGCCCACTATTCTCCACTTTTCCCATCTTTTCACCAAACGTTACACACTGCTCCTCCTTATTCCCACCTGTCACACTCTAAAGAAGGTTTAACAGTGATCAACTTTGACAGATACGGTGAACCCGGTTTCACAGTGGGAAGAAGGTTTAATATTGATGAACTGTGTCACATACTGTTACACTAGGTTCACAGTAGGGAAAATGTTAAACAGTGATTAACTGTTTCTGACAGTGTTACACCACGTTCACAGTGGGGAGAATGTTTAACAGTGATGAACTCTGTAAGGTACTGTGACCCCAGGATAGAGTGGGGAGAATGTTTAAGAGTGATGAACTCTGTAAGGTACTGTGACCCCAGGATAAAGTGGGGAGAATGTTTAACAGTGATTAACTGTGTCAGTTACTGTTACACCAGTTTCGCAGTGGGGAGAACATTTAACAGTGAGGAACTATGTCAGATGCTGTTACACCAAGTTCATAGTGAGTAGAAGGAGCTGCGATAGATAGTATTACACCAGGATCTCTGTGCGGAGAATGGTTAACAGTGATGAACTGTGTCACATACTGTGTTACACCAGGTTCACAGTAGGGAGAAGGTTTAACAGTAATGAACTATTTCAGATACTGTTACACAAGGTTCACGGTTCGGATCAGGTTTAACAGTGATGCACTGTGTCACATACGGTTACACCAGGATCTCTGTGCGGAGGAGGTTAAACAGTGATGAACTGTGTCAGATGTTGTTGTACAAGTCTCACAGTAGTGAGAAGTTTTAACAGTGATGAACTTTGTCAGGTACTGTGACCCTAGTTTCACAAAGGGGAGAAGGTTTAACAGTGATGAACTGTGTCACATACTGTTACACCAGGCTCACTGTGGGGAGAAGGTTTAACACTGATGAACTTTGTCAGATACTGCGACCCCAGTTTCAAAGTGGGGAGAAGGTTTAACATTGATATACTGTGTCACAGACAGTTAAACCAGGTTTACAGTGGGGAGAAGGTTCAACTGTGATGAACTGCGTCACAAACTCTTACAACAGGTCACAGTGGTGAGAAGGTTTAACAGTGATGAACTTTTTCAGATACTGTTAACCATGTTCACAGTGGTGAGAAGGATCAACAGTGATGAACTGTGTCATATACTGTGACCCCAGTATCACAATGGGGAGCAGGTTTAACGGTGATGAACTGTGTCATATACTGTGACCCCAGTATCACAATGGGGAGCAGGTTTAACAGTGATGAACTGTGTCACATTCTGTTACACCAGGTTCACAGTGGGGAAAATGTTTAACAGTATTTAACTGAGTCTGATAGTGTTACACCAGGCTCACTGTGGGGAGAAGGTTTAACACTGATGACCTTTGTCAGATACTACGACCCCAGTTTCAAAGTTGGGAGAAGGTTTAGCATTGATGAACTGTGTCACAGACAGTTAAACCAGGTTCACATTCGGGAGAATGTTTAACAGTGGTGAACTGTGTCAGATACAGTGTCCTCAGTCTGAGAGTGCGGAGAAGATATACCCGTGATGAAATTAGTCAGATACTGTTACACTAGGTCTGGTCCGGACAGGGAGTGGGAGGCGGCGGCCCCAGTCCGGGCACAGGGAGAGCAGCAGCGGCCCCGGCCCCGGTCCGGGCGAAGGGTAGACGGCGGCGGCCCCGATCCGGGCAGGAGCAAGGGGGAGACGGCGGCCCCGGCCTCGGTCGAGTGGGGCTGGTGAAGGCCCCGATCCGGGCAGAGAGTGGGAGGTGGCGGCCCCAATCCAGGCACAGGGTGAGCTGCGGCGGCCTCGGCCCCGGTCCGGGCAGTATGGACCGACCTAGGAGGGGAGGCAGGCCCCTCCAGCCCGGGTAAGAAACCTGCATAGGAGAAGGCCACTCCGATATAAAACCTACGACCCAAGGACCTCGCTGCCACGTCCCAGCTTGCTTGGCCACGGCACACGAACCATGGGTGTAAAGGGTGGGGCCAGTACTGTGCGCACTGCACTCCACCTAAAAGCTCCTTTGAGCAGGCCCGAGGACAGGTCCACGTCCTCCCCCTCCACGTCCTCCCCCTCCACGTCCTCCCCCTCAAAAGATGCTCACAAACTCAAGCTAGCATGCTGGAACATCAGAACCATGCTAGACAAGGCTGACAGCCACCGACCTGAACGTCGGTCTGCCCTCATTGCACATGAACTCCTCAGACTTGACATCGACATAGCCGCTCTCAGTGAAGTCCGCCTGGCAGATGTAGGCAGCCTCCAAGAACGCGGCGCGGGCTACACACTCTACTGGTCTGGAAAGCCTTCGGATGAACGACGCCTATCTGGTGTAGGCTTCATGGTCAAGAGCTTCATTGCCTCCAAATTCGAAAACCTTCCGACAGGCCTCTCGGACCGAATCATGTCCATGCGACTCCCACTTCAAAACAAGCGTCACATCACCCTCATCAGTGTCTATGCTCCAACCCTCCAGGCGGAACCAGCAGAAAAGAACAAGTTCTACACCGACCTGCGCAACCTCATCCAACGTACCCCTACAGCCGACAAGGTTGTCATCCTGGGCGACTTCAACGCTCGTGTCGGCAAAGACTCAGAAACCTGGCCAGGAATCCTGGGCAAGCATGGCGTCGGCAAGTGCAACGACAATGGGCGCCTCCTGTTGGAGCTCTGCGCAGAACAGCGACTTGTCATTACAAACACCCTTTTTCAGCAGAGGGACAGCCTTAAGACCACCTGGATGCATCCCCGATCCAAACACTGGCACCTCCTGGACTACATCCTGGAGCGAGAAAGTGACAAACAAGATGTGCTCCACACCAGGGTCATGCCTAGCGCGGAATGCCACACTGACCACCGGCTGGTTCGCTGCAAGCTCAACCTTCACTTCAAGCCAAAGCCCAGGAACAATAAAGCCCCCAGAAAGAGGTTCAATGTTGGAAACCTGCAGTCAGACGAAGCGAGAGGAAACTTCCAGGCAAACTTCAAAGCAAAGCTCGACGTTGCAACCCGCCTCACGGACCCGTCCCCTGAAACCCTCTGGGATCAGTTGAAGACTACCATACTGCAATCCACTGAAGAGGTACTGGGCTTCTCCTCCAGGAAAAACAAGGACTGGTTTGACGAAAACAGCCAGGAAATCCAGGAGCTGCTGGCAAAGAAGCGAGCTGCCCACCAGGCTCACCTTACAAAGCCGTCCTGTCCAGAGAAGAAACAAGCCTTCCGTCGCGCATGCAGCCATCTTCAGCGCAAACTCCGGGAGATCCAAAATGATTGGTGGACTAGCCTCGCCAAACGAACACAGCTCAGCACGGACATTGGCGACTTCAGGGGTTTCTACGAGTCTCTAAAGGCTGTGTACGGCCCCTCACCCCAAGTCCAAAGCCCGCTGCGCAGCTCAGACGGCAAAGTCCTCCTCAGCGACAAGATCTCCATCCTCAACCGATGGTCAGAACACTTACAATCTCTTTTCAGTGCCAACCGCTCCAGCTCCCTCAACAGCCCCTAAGGCTAGAGCTGGATGAGGTTCCCACCCTGGATGAGACATATAAGGCAATCGAACAACTGAAAAGTGGCAAAGCAGCAGGTATGGATGGAATCCCCCCAGAAGTCTGGAAGGCTGGCGGCAAAACTCTGCATGCCAAACTGCATGAGTTTTTCAGGCTTTGTTGGGACCAAGGTAAACTGCCTCAGGATCTTCGTGATGCCACCATCATCACCCTGTACAAAAACAAAGGCGAGAAATCAGACTGCTCAAACTACAGGGGAATCACGTTGCTCTCCATTGCAGGCAAAATCTTCGCTAGGATTCTACTAAATAGAATAATACCTAGTGTCGCCGAGAATATTCTCCCAGAATCACAGTGCGGCTTTCGCGCAAACAGAGGAACCACTGACATGGTCTTTGCCCTCAGACAGCTCCAAAGAAAAGTGCAGAGAACAAAACAAAGGACTCTACATCACCTTTGTTGACCTCACCAAAGCCTTCGACACCGTGAGCAGGAAAGGGCTTTGGCAAATACTAGAGCGCATCGGATGTCCCCCAAAGTTCCTCAACATGATTATCCAACTGCACGAAAACCAACAAGGTCGGGTCAGATACAGCAATGAGCTCTCTGAACCCTTCTCCATTAACAATGGCGTGAAGCAAGGCTGTGTTCTCGCACCAACCCTCTTTTCAATCTTCTTCAGCATGATGCTGAACCAAGCCATGAAAGACCCCAACAATGAAGACGCTGTTTACATCCGGTACCGCACGGATGGCAGTCTCTTCAATCTGAGGCGCCTGCAAGCTCACACCAAGACACAAGAGAAACTTGTCCGTGAACTACTCTTTGCAGATGATGCCGCTTTAGTTGCCCATTCAGAGCCAGCTCTTCAGCGCTTGATGTCCTGCTTTGCAGAAACTGCCAAAATGTTTGGCCTAGAAGTCAGCCTGAAGAAAACTGAGGTCCTCCATCAGCCAGCTCCCCACCATGACTACCAGCCCCCCCCCACATCTCCATCGGGCACACAAAACTCAAAACGGTCAACCAGTTTACCTATCTCGGCTGCACCATTTCATCAGATGCAAGGATCGACAATGAGATAGACAACAGACTCGCCAAGGCAAATAGCGCCTTTGGAAGACTACACAAAAGAGTCTGGAAAAACAACCAACTGAAAAACCTCACAAAGATAAGCGTATACAGAGCCGTTGTCATACCCACACTCCTGTTCGGCTCTGAATCATGGGTCCTCTACCGGCACCACCTACGGCTCCTATAACGCTTCCACCAGCGTTGTCTCCGCTCCATCCTCAACATCCATTGGAGCGCTTTCATCCCTAACGTCGAAGTACTCGAGATGGCAGAGGTCGACAGCATCGAGTCCACGCTGCTGAAGATCCAGCTGCGCTGGGTGGGTCACGTCTCCAGAATGGAGGACCATCGCCTTCCCAAGATCGTGTTATATGGCGAGCTCTCCACTGGCCACCATGACAGAGGTGCACCAAAGAAAAGGTACAAGGACTGCCTAAAGAAATCTCTTGGTGCCTGCCACATTGACCACCGCCAGTGGGCTGATAACGCCTCAAACCGTGCATCTTGGCGCCTCACAGTTTGGCGGGCAGCAACCTCCTTTGAAGAAGACCGCAGAGCCCACCTCACTGACAAGAGGCAAAGGAGGAAAAACCCAACACCCAACCCCAACCAACCAATTTTCCCTTGCAACCGCTGCAATCGTGTCTGCCTGTCCCGCATCGGACTTGTCAGCCACAAACGAGCCTGCAGCTGACGTGGACTTTTTACCCCCTCCATAAATCTTCGTCCGCGAAGTCAAGCCAAAGAAAGAAGAAGGTTTACAGTGGGGTGAATGTATAAGAGTGCTGAACTGTGTCAGATACTAGTGCACCAGGTTCACTGTGGGAAGAAGATTTAACACTGATAAACTTTGTCAGATACTGCGACCCAGTTTCAAAGTGGGGAGAATGTTTAATAATGATGAACTGTGTCACAGACTGTTAAACCAGTTTCACTGTGGGGAGAAGGTTCAACAGTGAAGAATTTTGTCACATACACTTACAGCAAGTTCACAGTGGGGAGTAGAATTAACAGTTATGAGTTGTGTCAGATTGTATTACACCATGTTCACAGTGGAGAGAAGGTTCAACAGTGATTAACTGTCTCAGATATTGTTACACCAGGTTCACGATGCGGAGATGGTTTAACAGTGATAAACTGTGTCAGATACTGTTACACAAGGCACACAGTGGTGAGAAGGTTTAACAGTGATGAACATTTTCAGATACTGTGACCCCAGTTTCAGAGTTCGGAGAAGGTTTAACAGTGACGAACTGTGTCACATGCTATTACACCAGGTTCACGGTGGTGAGAAGGATCAACAGTGATGAACTGTGTCATATACTGTTACCCCAGTATCACAATGGGGAGCAGGTTTAACAGAGATGAACTGTGTTAAATTCTGTTACACCAGGTCACAGTGGGGAAAATATTTAACAGTGATTAACTGTGTCTGATAGTGTCCCACCAGGCTCACTTTGGGGAGAATGTTTAACAGTGATGAACTGTGTCAGATACTGTGAACCCAGTTGCACAGCGCGGAGAACGTTTACCCGTGATGAATTTAGTCAGATACTGTTACACTAGGATTACAGTGGGGTGAATGTATAATAGTGATGAACGTTGTCACATACTGTTACACCAGGTTCACTGTAGGGAGAATGTTTAACAGTGATGAACTCTTTCTGATCCTGTGACCCCAGTTTCACAATGGGGAGAATGTTTAACAGTGATGAACTGTGTCAGATCCTGTCACCCCAGTATCACAATGGGGAGAAGGTTTACCCGTGATGAACTTAGTCATTTACTGTTACACTAGGGATAGTGTGGGGTGAACGTATAATAGTGATGAACGGTGTCACATACTGTTACACCAGGTTCACTGTGACCCATGTTTCAAAGTGGGGAGAAGGTTTAACATTGATGAACTGTGTCACAGACAGTTCAACCAGATTCAAAGTGGGGAGAAGGTTCAACAGTGATGAACTGTGTCATATACTGTTACCCCAGTATCACAATGGGGAGCTGGTTTAACAGTGATGAACTGTGTCACATTCTGTTACACCAGGTTCACAGTGGGGAAAATGTTTAACAGTGATTAACTGTGTCTGATAGTGTTACACCAGGTTCACTGTAGGGAGAAGGTTTAACACTGATGACCTTTGTCAGATACTGCGACCCAGTTTCAAAGTGGGGAGAATGTTTAATATTGATGAACTGTGTCACAGACTGTTAAACAAGTTTCACTGTGGGGAGAAGGTTCAACAGTGAAGAATTGTGTCACATACACTTACAGCAAGTTCACAGTGGGGAGTAGGATTAACAGTTATGAGTTGTGTCAGATTGTATTACACCATCTTCACAGTGGAGAGATGGTTCAACAGTGATTAACTGTCTCAGGTACTGTTACACCAGGTTCAGGATGCGGAGATGGTTTAACAGTGATAAACTGTGTCAGATACTGTTACACAAGGCACACAGTGGTGAGAAGGTTTAACAGTGATGAACATTTTCAGATACTGTGACCCCAGTTTCAGAGTTCGGAGAAGGTTTAACAGTGACGAACTGTGTCACATGCTATTACACCAGGTTCACGGTGGTGAGAAGGATCAACAGTGATGAACTGTGTCATATACTGTTACCCCAGTATCACAATATCACAATGGGGAGCAGGTTTAACAGTGATAAACTGTGTCAAATTCTGTTACACCAGGTCACAGTGGGGAAAATATTTAACAGTGATTAACTGTGTCTGATAGTGTCCCACCAGGCTCACTTTGGGGAGAATGTTTAACAGTGATGAACTGTGTCAGATACTGTGAACCCAGTTGCACAGCGCGGAGAAGGTTTATCCGTGATGAATTTAGTCAGATACTGTTACACTAGGTTTACAGTGGGGTGAATGTATAATAGTGATGAACGTTGTCACATACTGTTACAACAGGTTCACTGTAGGGAGAATGTTTAACAGTGATGAACTCTTTCTGATCCTGTGACCCCAGTTTCACAATGGGGAGAATGTTTAACAGTGATGAACTGTGTCAGATCCTGTGACCCCAGTATCACAATGGGGAGAAGGTTTACCCGTGATGAACTTAGTCAGATACTGTTACACTAGGGATAGTGTGGGGTGAACGTATAATAGTGATGAACGGTGTCACATACTGTTACACCAGGTTCACTGTGACCCATGTTTCAAAGTGGGGAGAAGGTTTAACATTGATGAACTGTGTCACAGACAGTTCAACCAGATTCAAAGTGGGGAGAACGTTCAACAGTGATGAACTGTGTCATATACTGTTACCCCAGTATCACAATGGGGAGCTGGTTTAACAGTGCTGAACTGTGTCACATTCTGTAACACCAGGTTCACAGTGGGGAAAATGTTTAACAGTGATTAACTGTGTCTGATAGTGTTACACCAGGCTCACTGTGGGGAGAAGGTTTAACACTGATGAACATTGTCAGATACTGAGACCCCAGTTTCAAAGTGGGGAGAAGGTTTAACAGTGATGAATTGTGTCAAAAACACTGACACGACGTTCACAGTGGGGAGAATGTTTCACAGTGATGAACTGTTTCAGATACTTTTACACCATGTTCACAGTGAGGAAAATGTTTAACAATGATTAACTGTGCCACATAGTGTTCCACCAGGCTCACTTTGGGGAGAATGTTTAACAGTGATGGACTTGGTCAGATACTGTGACTCCAGATTCACATTCGGAAGAGTGCTTAACAGTGGTGAACTGTGTCAGATACAGTAACCTCAGTTTGAGAGTGCGGAGAAGGTTTACCCGTAATGAACTTAGTCAGATACTGTTACACTAGGGTTAGTGTGGGGTGTATGTATAATAGTGATGAACGGTGTCAGATATTATTACACCAGGTTCACTGCAGGGAGAAGGTTTAACACTGATTAACTTTGTCAGATACTACAACCCCAGTTTCAAAGTGGGGAGAAAGTTTAACATTGATGAACTGTGTCACAGACAGTTACACCAGGTTCACAGTGGGGAGATGGTTCAACAGTGATGAACTGTTTCAGACACTGTTGCAACATGTTCACATGGGCAGAAGGTTCAACAGTGATTAACTGCTTCAGATACTGTTACACGAGGTTCATGGTGCGGTGATGGTTTAACAGTGATGAGCTGTGTTAGATACTGTTAGACCAAGTTCACAGTGTGGAGGAGGATAAAAGTTATCAGCTGTGTCAGATAGTATTACATCATATTCACAGTGGGGAGAACGTTCAACAGTGATTAACTGTTTAGGATGCTGTTACACCAGGTTCACGATGCGGAGATGGTTTAACATTGATGAACTGTGTCAGATACTGTTACACAAGGCTCACAGTGGTGAGAAGGTTTAACAGTGATGAACTTTTTCAGATACTGTTACACAAGGCACACAGTGCGTACAGCGTTTAACAGTGATGAATTGTTTCAGATTGTTTCACAATGGGAAGAATGTTTAACCGTGATGAACTTGGTCAGATACTGTGACTCCAGATTCATATTCGGGAGAATGCTTAACAGTGGTGAACTGTGTCAGATACAGTAACCTCAGTTTGAGAGTGCGGAGAAGGTTTACCCGTAATGAACTTAGTCAGATACTGTTACACTAGGGTTAGTGTGGGGTGTATGTATAATAGTGATGAACGGTGTCAGATATTATTACACCAGGTTCACTGCAGGGAGAAGGTTTAACACTGATTAACTTTGTCAGATACTACAACCCCAGTTTCAAAGTGGGGAGAAAGTTTAACATTGATGAACTGTGTCACAGACAGTTACACCAGGTTCACAGTGGGGAGATGGTTCAACAGTGATGAACTGTTTCAGACACTGTTGCAACATGTTCACATGGGCAGAAGGTTCAACAGTGATTAACTGCTTCAGATACTGTTACACGAGGTTCATGGTGCGGTGATGGTTTAACAGTGATGAGCTGTGTTAGATACTGTTAGACCAAGTTCACAGTGTGGAGGAGGATAAAAGTTATCAGCTGTGTCAGATAGTATTACATCATATTCACAGTGGGGAGAACGTTCAACAGTGATTAACTGTTTAGGATGCTGTTACACCAGGTTCACGATGCGGAGATGGTTTAACATTGATGAACTGTGTCAGATACTGTTACACAAGGCTCACAGTGGTGAGAAGGTTTAACAGTGATGAACTTTTTCAGATACTGTTACACAAGGCACACAGTGCGTACAGCGTTTAACAGTGATGAATTGTTTCAGATTGTTTCACAATGGGAAGAATGTTTAACCGTGATGAACTTGGTCAGATACTGTGACTCCAGATTCATATTCGGGAGAATGTTTAACATTGGTGAACTGTGTCAGTTACAGTAACCTCAGTTTGACAGTGCGGAGAAGGTTTACCTGTGATGAACTGAGTCAGACATTGTTACACTAGGGTCAGTGTGGGTGAATGTATAATAGTGATGAACGGTGTCGCATACTGTTACACCAGGTTCACTGTAGGGAGAAGGTTTAACACTGATGACCTTTGTCAGATACTGCGACCCCAGTTTCAAAGTTGGGAGAAGGTTTAGCATTGATGAACTGTGTCACAGACAGTTAAACCAGGTTCACATTCGAGAGAATGTTTAACAGTGGTGATCTGTGTCAGATACAGTGTCCTCAGTCTGAGAGTGCGGAGAAGATATACCCGTGATGAAATTAGTCAGATACTGTTACACTAGGTTTACAGTGGGGTGAATGTATAAGAGTGCTGAACTGTGTCAGATACTAGTGCACCAGGTTCACTGTGGGAAGAAGATTTAACACTGATAAACTTTGTCAGATACTGCGACCCAGTTTCAAAGTGGGGAGAATGTTTAATATTGATGAACTGTGTCACAGACTGTTAAACCAGTTTCACTGTGGGGAGAAGGTTCAACAGTGAAGAATTTAGTCACATACACTTACAGCAAGTTCACAGTGGGGAGTAGAATTAACAGTTATGAGTTGTGTCAGATTGTATTACACCATGTTCACAGTGGAGAGAAGTTTCAACAATGATTAACTGTCTCAGATACTGTTACACCAGGTTCAGGATGCGGAGATGGTTTAACAGTGATAAACTGTGTCAGATACTGTTACACAAGGCACACAGTGGTGAGAAGGTTTAACAGTGATGAACATTTTCAGATACTGTGACCCCAGTTTCAGAGTTCGGAGAAGGTTTAACAGTGACGAACTGTGTCACATGCTATTACACCAGGTTCACGGTGGTGAGAAGGATCAACAGTGATGAACTGTGTCATATACTGTTACCCCAGTATCACAATGGGGAGCAGGTTTAACAGTGATGAACTGTGTTAAATTCTGTTACACCAGGTCACAGTGGGGAAAATATTTAACAGTGATTAACTGTGTCTGATAGTGTCCCACCAGGCTCACTTTGGGGAGAATGTTTAACAGTGATGAACTGTGTCAGATACTGTGAACCCAGTTGCACAGCGCGGAGAACGTTTACCCGTGATGAATTTAGTCAGATACTGTTACACTAGGATTACAGTGGGGTGAATGTATAATAGTGATGAACGTTGTCACATACTGTTACACCAGGTTCACTGTAGGGAGAATGTTTAACAGTGATGAACTCTTTCTGATCCTGTGACCCCAGTTTCACAATGGGGAGAATGTTTAACAGTGATGAACTGTGTCAGATCCTGTGACCCCAGTATCACAATGGGGAGAAGGTTTACCCGTGATGAACTTAGTCATTTACTGTTACACTAGGGATAGTGTGGGGTGAACGTATAATAGTGATGAACGGTGTCTCATACTGTTACACCAGGCTCACTGTGGGGAGAAGGTTTAACACTGATGAACATTGTCAGATACTGTGACCCCAGTCTCAAAGTGGGGAGAAGTTTTAACATCGATGAACTGTGTCACAGACAGTTAAACCAGATGGACAGTGTGGAGAAGGTTGAACAGTGATGAATTGTGTCAAAAACTGACACGACGTTCACAGTGGGGAGAATGTTTCACAGTGATGAACTGTTTCAGATACTTTTACACCATGTTCACAGTGAGGAAAATGTTTAACAATGATTAACTGTGCCATATAGTGTTCCACCAGGCTCACTTTGAGGAGATTGTTTAACAGTGATGAACTTGGTCAGATACTGTGAATCAAGATTCACATTCGGAAGAATGCTTAACAGTGGTGAACTGTGTCAGATACAGTGACCTCAGTTTGACAGTGTGGAGATGGTTTACCCATGATGAACTTAGTCAGATACTGTTACACTAGGTTTACAGTGGGGTGAATGTATAATAGTGATGAACGGTGTCAGATGCTATTACACCAGGTTCACTGTGGGGAGAAGGTTTAACACTGATTAACTTTGTCAGATACTACAACCCCAGTTTCAAAGTGGGGAGAAAGTTTAACATTGATGAACTGTGTCACAGACAGTTACACCAGGTTCACAGTGGGGAGATGGTTCAACAGTGATGAACTGTTTCAGACACTGTTGCAACATGTTCACATGGGCAGAAGGTTCAACAGTGATTAACTGCTTCAGATACTGTTACACGAGGTTCATGGTGCGGTGATGGTTTAACAGTGATGAGCTGTGTTAGATACTGTTAGACCAAGTTCACAGTGTGGAGGAGGATAAAAGTTATCAGCTGTGTCAGATAGTATTACATCATATTCACAGTGGGGAGAACGTTCAACAGTGATTAACTGTTTAGGATGCTGTTACACCAGGTTCACGATGCGGAGATGGTTTAACATTGATGAACTGTGTCAGATACTGTTACACAAGGCTCACAGTGGTGAGAAGGTTTAACAGTGATGAACTTTTTCAGATACTGTTACACAAGGCACACAGTGCGTACAGCGTTTAACAGTGATGAATTGTTTCAGATTGTTTCACAATGGGAAGAATGTTTAACCGTGATGAACTTGGTCAGATACTGTGACTCCAGATTCATATTCGGGAGAATGTTTAACATTGGTGAACTGTGTCAGTTACAGTAACCTCAGTTTGACAGTGCGGAGAAGGTTTACCTGTGATGAACTGAGTCAGACATTGTTACACTAGGGTCAGTGTGGGTGAATGTATAATAGTGATGAACGGTGTCGCATACTGTTACACCAGGTTCACTGTAGGGAGAAGGTTTAACACTGATGACCTTTGTCAGATACTGCGACCCCAGTTTCAAAGTTGGGAGAAGGTTTAGCATTGATGAACTGTGTCACAGACAGTTAAACCAGGTTCACATTCGAGAGAATGTTTAACAGTGGTGATCTGTGTCAGATACAGTGTCCTCAGTCTGAGAGTGCGGAGAAGATATACCCGTGATGAAATTAGTCTGATACTGTTACACTAGGTTTACAGTGGGGTGAATGTATAAGAGTGCTGAACTGTGTCAGATACTAGTGCACCAGGTTCACTGTGGGAAGAAGATTTAACACTGATAAACTTTGTCAGATACTGCGACCCAGTTTCAAAGTGGGGAGAATGTTTAATATTGATGAACTGTGTCACAGACTGTTAAACCAGTTTCACTGTGGGGAGAAGGTTCAACAGTGAAGAATTTTGTCACATACACTTACAGCAAGTTCACAGTGGGGAGTAGAATTAACAGTTATGAGTTGTGTCAGATTGTATTACACCATGTTCACAGTGGAGAGAAGTTTCAACAATGATTAACTGTCTCAGATACTGTTACACCAGGTTCAGGATGCGGAGATGGTTTAACAGTGATAAACTGTGTCAGATACTGTTACACAAGGCACACAGTGGTGAGAAGGTTTAACAGTGATGAACATTTTCAGATACTGTGACCCCAGTTTCAGAGTTCGGAGAAGGTTTAACAGTGACGAACTGTGTCACATGCTATTACACCAGGTTCACGGTGGTGAGAAGGATCAACAGTGATGAACTGTGTCATATACTGTTACCCCAGTATCACAATGGGGAGCAGGTTTAACAGTGATGAACTGTGTTAAATTCTGTTACACCAGGTCACAGTGGGGAAAATATTTAACAGTGATTAACTGTGTCTGATAGTGTCCCACCAGGCTCACTTTGGGGAGAATGTTTAACAGTGATGAACTGTGTCAGATACTGTGAACCCAGTTGCACAGCGCGGAGAACGTTTACCCGTGATGAATTTAGTCAGATACTGTTACACTAGGATTACAGTGGGGTGAATGTATAATAGTGATGAACGTTGTCACATACTGTTACACCAGGTTCACTGTAGGGAGAATGTTTAACAGTGATGAACTCTTTCTGATCCTGTGACCCCAGTTTCACAATGGGGAGAATGTTTAACAGTGATGAACTGTGTCAGATCCTGTGACCCCAGTATCACAATGGGGAGAAGGTTTACCCGTGATGAACTTAGTCATTTACTGTTACACTAGGGATAGTGTGGGGTGAACGTATAATAGTGATGAACGGTGTCTCATACTGTTACACCAGGCTCACTGTGGGGAGAAGGTTTAACACTGATGAACATTGTCAGATACTGTGACCCCAGTCTCAAAGTGGGGAGAAGTTTTAACATCGATGAACTGTGTCACAGACAGTTAAACCAGATGGACAGTGTGGAGAAGGTTGAACAGTGATGAATTGTGTCAAAAACTGACACGACGTTCACAGTGGGGAGAATGTTTCACAGTGATGAACTGTTTCAGATACTTTTACACCATGTTCACAGTGAGGAAAATGTTTAACAATGATTAACTGTGCCATATAGTGTTCCACCAGGCTCACTTTGAGGAGATTGTTTAACAGTGATGAACTTGGTCAGATACTGTGAATCAAGATTCACATTCGGAAGAATGCTTAACAGTGGTGAACTGTGTCAGATACAGTGACCTCAGTTTGACAGTGTGGAGATGGTTTACCCATGATGAACTTAGTCAGATACTGTTACACTAGGTTTACAGTGGGGTGAATGTATAATAGTGATGAACGGTGTCAGATGCTATTACACCAGGTTCACTGTGGGGAGAAGGTTTAACACTGATTAACTTTGTCAGATACTACAACCCCAGTTTCAAAGTGGGGAGAAAGTTTAACATTGATGAACTGTGTCACAGACAGTTACACCAGGTTCACAGTGGGGAGATGGTTCAACAGTGATGAACTGTTTCAGACACTGTTGCAACATGTTCACATGGGCAGAAGGTTCAACAGTGATTAACTGCTTCAGATACTGTTACACGAGGTTCATGGTGCGGTGATGGTTTAACAGTGATGAGCTGTGTTAGATACTGTTAGACCAAGTTCACAGTGTGGAGGAGGATAAAAGTTATCAGCTGTGTCAGATAGTATTACATCATATTCACAGTGGGGAGAACGTTCAACAGTGATTAACTGTTTAGGATGCTGTTACACCAGGTTCACGATGCGGAGATGGTTTAACATTGATGAACTGTGTCAGATACTGTTACACAAGGCTCACAGTGGTGAGAAGGTTTAACAGTGATGAACTTTTTCAGATACTGTTACACAAGGCACACAGTGCGTACAGCGTTTAACAGTGATGAATTGTTTCAGATTGTTTCACAATGGGAAGAATGTTTA
The DNA here is from genome assembly GCF_036971445.1 of Narcine bancroftii. Taxonomy (NCBI): domain Eukaryota; kingdom Metazoa; phylum Chordata; class Chondrichthyes; order Torpediniformes; family Narcinidae; genus Narcine; species Narcine bancroftii. The sequence goes on along the minus strand of NC_091481.1, from coordinate 49,027,760 downwards.
ACCGTGATGAACTTGGTCAGATACTGTGACTCCAGATTCATATTCGGGAGAATGTTTAACATTGGTGAACTGTGTCAGTTACAGTAACCTCAGTTTGACAGTGCGGAGAAGGTTTACCTGTGATGAACTGAGTCAGACATTGTTACACTAGGGTCAGTGTGGGTGAATGTATAATAGTGATGAACGGTGTCGCATACTGTTACACCAGGTTCACTGTAGGGAGAAGGTTTAACACTGATGACCTTTGTCAGATACTGCGACCCCAGTTTCAAAGTTGGGAGAAGGTTTAGCATTGATGAACTGTGTCACAGACAGTTAAACCAGGTTCACATTCGAGAGAATGTTTAACAGTGGTGATCTGTGTCAGATACAGTGTCCTCAGTCTGAGAGTGCGGAGAAGATATACCCGTGATGAAATTAGTCTGATACTGTTACACTAGGTTTACAGTGGGGTGAATGTATAAGAGTGCTGAACTGTGTCAGATACTAGTGCACCAGGTTCACTGTGGGAAGAAGATTTAACACTGATAAACTTTGTCAGATACTGCGACCCAGTTTCAAAGTGGGGAGAATGTTTAATATTGATGAACTGTGTCACAGACTGTTAAACCAGTTTCACTGTGGGGAGAAGGTTCAACAGTGAAGAATTTTGTCACATACACTTACAGCAAGTTCACAGTGGGGAGTAGAATTAACAGTTATGAGTTGTGTCAGATTGTATTACACCATGTTCACAGTGGAGAGAAGTTTCAACAATGATTAATTGTCTCAGATACTGTTACACCAGGTTCAGGATGCGGAGATGGTTTAACAGTGATAAACTGTGTCAGATACTGTTACACAAGGCACACAGTGGTGAGAAGGTTTAACAGTGATGAACATTTTCAGATACTGTGACCCCAGTTTCAGAGTTCGGAGAAGGTTTAACAGTGACGAACTGTGTCACATGCTATTACACCAGGTTCACGGTGGTGAGAAGGATCAACAGTGATGAACTGTGTCATATACTGTTACCCCAGTATCACAATGGGGAGCAGGTTTAACAGTGATGAACTATGTTAAATTCTGTTACACCAGGTCACAGTGGGGAAAATATTTAACAGTGATTAACTGTGTCTGATAGTGTCCCACCAGGCTCACTTTGGGGAGAATGTTTAACAGTGATGAACTGTGTCAGATACTGTGAACCCAGTTGCACAGCGTGGAGAACGTTTACCCGTGATGAATTTAGTCAGATACTGTTACACTAGGATTACAGTGGGGTGAATGTATAATAGTGATGAACGTTGTCACATACTGTTACGCCAGGTTCACTGTAGGGAGAATGTTTAACAGTGATGAACTCTTTCTGATCCTGTGACCCCAGTTTCACAATGGGGAGAATGTTTAACAGTGATGAACTGTGTCAGATCCTGTGACCCCAGTATCACAATGGGGAGAAGGTTTACCCGTGATGAACTTAGTCATTTACTGTTACACTAGGGATAGTGTGGGGTGAACGTATAATAGTGATGAACGGTGTCTCATACTGTTACACCAGGTTCACTGTGACCCATGTTTCAAAGTGGGGAGAAGGTTTAACATTGATAAACTGTGTCACAGGCATTTCAACCAGATTCAAAGTGGGGAGAAGGTTCAACAGTGATGAACTGTGTCATATACTGTTACCCCAGTTTCACAATGGGGAGCTGGTTTAACAGTGATGAACTGTGTCACATTCTGTTACACCAGGTTCACAGTGGGGAAAATGTTTAACAGTGATTAACTGTGTCTGATAGTGTTACACCAGGCTCACTGTGGGGAGAAGGTTTAACACTGATGAACATTGTCAGATACTGTGACCCCAGTCTCAAAGTGGGGAGAAGTTTTAACATCGATGAACTGTGTCACAGACAGTTAAACCAGATGGACAGTGTGGAGAAGGTTGAACAGTGATGAATTGTGTCAAAAACTGACACGACGTTCACAGTGGGGAGAATGTTTCACAGTGATGAACTGTTTCAGATACTTTTACACCATGTTCACAGTGAGGAAAATGTTTAACAATGATTAACTGTGCCATATAGTGTTCCACCAGGCTCACTTTGAGGAGATTGTTTAACAGTGATGAACTTGGTCAGATACTGTGAATCAAGATTCACATTCGGAAGAATGCTTAACAGTGGTGAACTGTGTCAGATACAGTGACCTCAGTTTGACAGTGTGGAGATGGTTTACCCATGATGAACTTAGTCAGATACTGTTACACTAGGTTTCCAGTGGGGTGAATGTATAATAGTGATGAACGGTGTCAGATACTATTACATCAGGTTCACTGTGGGGAGAAGGTTTAACACTGATGAACTTTGTCAGATACTACGACCGCAGTTTCAAAGTGGGTTGAAGGTTTAACATTGATGAACTGTGTAACAGAGAGTGAAACCAGGTTCACAGTGGGGAGATGGTTCAACAGTGATGAACTGTTTCAGACACTATTGCAACATGTTCACATGGGCAGACGGTTCAACAGTGATTAACTGCTTCAGATACTGTTACACGAGGTTCATGGTGCGGTGATGGTTTAACAGTGATGAGCTGTGTTAGATACTGTTAGACCATGTTCACAGTGCGGAGGAGGATAAACAGTTATCAGGTGTGTCAGATAGTATTACATCATATTCACAGTGGGAGAACGTTCAACAGTGATTAACTGTTTCGGATGCTGTTACACCAGGTTCACGATGCGGAGATGGTTTAACATTGATGAACTGTGTCAGATACTGTTACACAAGGCTCACAGTGGTGAGAAGGTTTAACAGTGATGAACTTTTTCAGATACTGTTACACAAGGCACACAGTGCGTAGAACGTTTAACAGTGATGAATTGTTTCAGATTGTTTCACAATGGGAAGAATGTTTAACCGTGATGAACTTGGTCAGATACTGTGACTCCAGATTCATATTCGGGAGAATGTTTAACATTGGTGAACTGTGTCAGTTACAGTAACCTCAGTTTGACAGTGCGGAGAAGGTTTACCTGATATGAACTGAGTCAGACACTGTTACACTAGGTTCAGTGTGGGTGAATGTATAATAGTGATGAATGGTGTCGCATACTGTTACACCAGGTTCACTGTAGAGAGAAGGTTTAACACTGATGACCTTTGTCAGATACTGCGACCCCAGTTTCAAAGTTGGGAGAAGGTTTAGCATTGATGAACTGTGTCACAGACAGTTAAACCAGGTTCACATTCGGGAGAATGTTTAACAGTGGTGATCTGTGTCAGATACAGTGTCCTCAGTCTGAGAGTGCGGAGAAGATATACCCGTGATGAAATTAGTCAGATACTGTTACACTAGGTTTACAGTGGGGTGAATGTATAAGAGTGATGAACTGTGTCAGATACTAGTGCACCAGGTTCACTATGGGAAGAAGATTTAACACTGATAAACTTTGTCAGATACTGCGACCCAGTTTCAAAGTGGGGAGAATGTTTAATATTGATGAACTGTGTCACAGACTGTTAAACCAGTTTCACTGTGGGGAGAAGGTTCAACAGTGAAGAATTGTGTCACATACACTTACAGCAAGTTCACAGTGGGGAGTAGGATTAACAGTTATGAGTTGTGTCAGATTGTATTACACCATCTTCACAGTGGAGAGATGGTTCAACAGTGATTAAATGTCTCAGATACTGTTACTCCAGGTTCAGGATGCGGAGATGGTTTAACAGTGATAAACTGTGTCAGATACTGTTACACAAGGCACACAGTGGTGAGAAGGTTTAACAGTGTTGAACATTTTCAGATACTGTGACCCCAGTTTCAGAGTTCGGAGAAGGTTTAACAGTGACGAACTGTGTCACATGCTATTACACCAGGTTCACGGTGGTGAGAAGGATCAACAGCGATGAACTGTGTCATATACTGTTACCCCAGTATCACAATATCACAATGGGGAGCAGGTTTAACAGTGATGAACTGTGTCAAATTCTGTTACACCAGGTCACAGTGGGGAAAATATTTAACAGTGATTAACTGTGTCTGATAGTGTCCCACCAGGCTCACTTTGGGGAGAATGTTTAACAGTGATGAACTGTGTCAGATACTGTGAACCCAGTTGCACAGCGCGGAGAACGTTTACCCGTGATGAATTTAGTCAGATACTGTTACACTAGGTTTACAGTGGGGTGAATGTATAATAGTGATGAACGGTGTCACATACTGTTACACCAGGTTCACTGTAGGGAGAATGATTAACAGTGATGAACTCTTTCTGATCCTGTGACCCCAGTTTCACAATGGGGTGAATGTTTAACAGTGATGAACTGTGTCAGATCCTGTGACCCCAGTATCACAATGGGGAGAAGGTTTACCCGTGGTGAACTTAGTCAGATACTGTTACACTAGGGATAGTGTGGGGTGAATGTACAATAGAGATGAACGGTGTCACATACTGTTACACCAGGTTCACTGTGACCCATGTTTCAAAGTGGGGAGGTTTAACATTGATGAACTGTGTCACAGACAGTTCAACCAGATTCAAAGTGGGTAGAAGGTTCAACAGTGACGAACTGTGTCATATACTGTTACCCCAATATCACAATGGGGAGCTGGTTTAACAGTGATGAACTGTGTCACATTCTGTTACACCAGGTTCACAGTGGGGAAAATGTTTAACAGTGATTAACTGTGTCTGATAGTGTTACACCAGGCTCACTGTGGGGAGAAGGTTTAACACTGATGAACATTGTCAGATACTGCGACCCCAGTTTCAAAGTGGGGAGAAGGTTTAACAGTGATGAATTGTGTCAAAAACATTGACATGACGTTCTCAGTGGGGAGAATGTTTCACAGTGATGAACTGTTTCAGACACTTTTACACCATGTTCACAGTGAGGAAAAAGTTTAACAATGATTAACTGTGCCATATAGTGTTCCACCAGGCTCACTTTGGGGAGAATGTTTAACAGTGATGAACTTGGTCAGATACTGTGACTCCTGATTCACATTCGGAAGAATGCTTAACAGTGGTGAACTGTGTCAGATACAGTGACCTCAGTTTGACAGTGTGGAGATGGTTTACCCATGATCAACTTAGTCAGATACTGTTACACTAGGTTTCCAGTGGGGTGAATGTATAATAGTGATGAACGGTGTCAGATACTATTACACCAGGTTCACTGTGGGGAGAAGGTTTAACACTGATGAACTTTGTCAGATACTACGACCGCAGTTTCAAAGTGGGTTGAAGGTTTAACATTGATGAACTGTGTCACAGAGAGTGAAACCAGGTTCACAGTGGGGAGATGGTTCAACAGTGATGAACTGTTTCAGACACTGTTGCAACATGTTCACATGGGCAGAAGGTTCAACAGTGATTAACTGCTTCAGATACTGTTACACGAGGTTCATGGTGCGGTGATGGTTTAACAGTGATGAGCTGTGTTAGATACTGTTAGACCAAGTTCACAGTGTGGAGGAGGATAAACAGTTATCAGCTGTGTCAGATAGTATTACATCATATTCACAGTGGGGAGAACGTTCAACGGTGATTAACTGTTTCTGATGCTGTTACACCAGGTTCACGATTCGGACATGGTTTAACATTGATGAACTGTGTCAGATACTGTTACACAAGGCACACAGTGCGTAGAATGTTTAACAGTGATGAATTGTTTCAGATTGTTTCACAATGGGAAGAATGTTTAACCGTGATGAACTTCACGGTGCGGAGATGGTTTAACAGTGATGAACTGTGTCAGATACTGTTACGTAAGGCTCACAGTGGTGAGAAGGTTTAAAAGTGATTAACCTTTTCTGATACTCTTACACAAGGCTCACAGTGCGTAGCAGGTTTAACAGTAATGAAATATTTCAGATCGTGCGACCCCAGTTTCAGAATGGGGAGAATGTTTTACCGTGATGAACTTGGTCAGATACTGAGACTCCACAAGTTCACTTTCGGGAGAATGTTTAACAGTGGTGAACTGTGTCAGACACAGTAACCTCAGTTTGAGAGTGCGGAGAAGGTTTACCCGTAATGAACCTAGTCAGATACTGTTACACTAGGGTTAGTGTGGGGTGTATGTATAATAGTGATGAACAGTGTCGCATACTGTTACACCAGGTTCACTGCAGGGAGAAGGTTTAACACTGATTAACTTTGTCAGATACTGCGACCCCAGTTTCAAAGTGGGGAGAAAGTTTAACATTGATGAACTGTGTCACAGACAGTTACACCAGGTTCACAGTGGGGAGAATGTTCAACAGTGATAAATTGTGTCGAATACACTTACACCACATTCATAGTGGGGAGTATGTTCAACAGTGATTAACTGTTTCGGATACTGTTACACCAGGTTCACGGTGCGGAGATGGTTTACCCGTGATGAACTTAGTCAGATACTGTTACAATAGGGATAGTGTGGGGTGAACGTATAATAATGATGAACGGGGTCACATACTGTTACACCAGGTTCACTGCAACCCAAGTTTCAAAGTGGGGAGAAAGTTTTACATTGATGAACTGTGTCACAGACAGTTCAACCAGATTCACAGTGGCGAGAAGGTTCAACTGTGATGAACTGTGTCATATACTGTTACCCCAGTATCACAATGGGGAGCAGGTTTAACAGTGATGAACTGTGTCACATTCTGTTACACCAGGTTCACAGTGGGGAAAATGTTTAACTGTGATTAACTGTGTCTGACAGTCTTACATCAGGCTCACTGTGGGGAGAAGGTTTAACACTGATGAACATTGTCAGATACTGCGACACCAGTTTCAAAGTGGGGAGAAGGTTTAACATCGATGAACTGTGTCACAGACAGTTAAACCAGATGCACAGTGGGGAGAAGGTTGAACAGTGATGAATTGTGTCACAAACACTGACACGACGTTCACAGTGGGGAAAATGTTTAACAATGATTAACTGTGTCTTTTCGTGTTCCACCAGGCTCACTTTGGGGAGAAGGTTTACCCGTGATGAACTTAGTCAGATACTGTTACACTAGGGTTACAGTGGGGTGAATGTATAATAGTGATGAACGGTGTCACATGCTGTTACACCAGGTTCACTCTGGGTAGAAGAATTAACACTGATTAACTTTGTCAGATACTGCGACCCCAGTTTCAAAGTGGGGAGGAGGTTTAACTTTGATGAACTGTGTCACAGACAGTTAAACCAGGTTCACAGTGGGGAGATGGTTTAAAAGTGATAAATTGTGTCAGATACTGTTACACGAAGTTCACAGTGGGGAGAAGGATCACCAGTGATGAACTGTGTCATATACTGTGACCCCAGTATCACAATGGGGAGAAGGTTTAACACTGATGAACTTTGTCAGATACTGCGACCCCAGTTTCAAATTGGGGAGAATGTTTAACATTGGTGTACTGTGTAACAGTCAGTTAAACCAGGTTCACAGTGGGGAGATGGTTCAACTGTGATGAACTGCGTTTCAAACTCTTACAACAGGTTCACAGTGGTGAGAAGGATCAACAGTGATGAACTGTGTCATATACTGTTAACCCAGTATCACAATGTGGAGCAGGTTTAACAGTGATGAACTGTGTCACATTCTGTTACACCAGGTTCACAGTGGGGAAAATGTTTAACAGTGATGAACTGTGTCATATACTGTGACTCCAGGCTCACTGTGGGGAGAAGGCTTAACACTGATGAACTTTGTCAGATACTGCGACCCCAGTTTCAAAGTGAGGAGAAGGTTTAACATTGATGAACTATGTCAGAGACAGTTAAACCAGGTTCACAGTGGAGAGAAGGTTCAACTGTGATGATCTGCGTGACAAACTCTTACAACAGGTTCACAGTGGTGAGAAGGTTTAACAGTGATGAACTTTTTCAGATACTGTTACATCAGGTTCACAGTGGTGAGAAGGATCAACAGTGATGAACTTGTCATATACTGTTACACCAGTATCACAATGGGGAGCAGGTTTAACAGTGATGAACTGTGTCACATTCTTTTACACCAGGTTCACAGTGGGGATAATGTTAAACAGTGATTCACTGTGTCTGATAGTGTTACACCAGGGTCAATGTGGGGAGAACCTTTAACACTGATGAACATCGTCAGATACTAAGAGCCCAGTTTCAAAGTGTGGAGAATTTTAACATTGATGAACTGTGTTGCAGACAGTTAAACCAGGTTCACAGTTGGGAGAAGGATCAACAGTGATGAACTGAGTCATATACTGTTAAAGCAGGTTCACAGTGGGTAGAAGGTTCTACAGTGAAGAATTGTGTCACGTACACTTAAACCACGTTCACAGTGGGGAGAATGTTTAACACTGATGAACTGTTTCACATACTGTTACACCAGGTTCACAGTGGGGAAAATGTTTAACAGCGATTAACTGTGTCTGATAGTGTCCCACCAGGCTCACTTTGGGGAGAATGTTTAACAGTGATGAACTGTGTCAGATACTGTGAATCCAGTTGTACAGTGAGGTGCTAGTTTAACAGTGATGTACTTGGTCAGGTACTGTGACTCCAGGTTCACATTCGAGAGAATGTTTAACCGTGGTGAACTGTGTCAGATACTGTGACCTCAGTTAGACAGTGCGGAGAAGGTTTACCCGTGATGAACTTAGTCAGATACTGTTACACTTTGGTTACAGTGGGGTGAATGTATAAGAGTGATGAACCAGTTTCAAAGTTGGGAGAATGCTCAAAAGTGATGAATTGTGTCACATACACTTACACCACGTTCACAGTGGGGAGAATGTTCAACAGTGATTAACTGATTCTGATACTGTTACACCAGGTTCACGGTGCGGAGATGGTTTAACAGTGATGAACTGTGTCAGATACTGTTACGTAAGGCTCACAGTGGTGAGAAGGTTTAAAAGTGATTAAACTTTTCTGATACTGTTACACTAGGCTCACAGTGCGTAGCAGGTTTAACAGTAATGAAATATTTCAGATCCTGCGACCCCAGTTTCAGAATGGGGAGAATGTTTAACCGTGATGAACTTGGTCAGATACTGAGACTCCAAGTTCACTTTCGGGAGAATGTTTAACAGTGGTGAACTGTGTCAGACACAGTAACCTCAGTTTGAGAGTGCGGAGAAGGTTTACCCGTAATGAACCTAGTCAGATACTGTTACACTAGGGTTAGTGTCGGGTGTATGTATAATAGTGATGAACGGTGTCGCATACTGTTACACCAGCTTCACTGCAGGGAGAAGGTTTAACACTGATTAACTTTGTCAGATACTGGGACCCCAGTTTCAAAGTGGGGATGAACTTTGTCACAGACAGTTTCACCAGGTTCACAGTGGGAAAATGTTCAACAGTGATAAATTGTGTCGAATACACTTACACCACATTCACAGTGGGGAGAATGTTCAACAGTGATTAACTGTTTCGGATACTGTTACACCAGGTTCACGGTGCGGAGATGGTTTAACAGTGATGAACTGTGTCAGATACTGTTATGCAAGGCTGACAGTGGGAAAAAGGTTTAACAGTAATGCTCTTTTTCAGATCCTGTGACAACAGGTTTACAGTGCGGAGAATGTATAACAGTGATTAACAGTGTCAGATATTGTTACACCAGGCTCACAGTGGGGGGTGTATTTTTAACAGTGATGAACTGAGTCAGATACAATTACACCAGATTCTCAGTGGGGAGAATGTTTAACAGTAATGAACTGTGTCTGTTACTGTTACACCAAGTTCACAGTGTGGAGAACGATTAACAGTGATGATCTGCGTCAGATAGTTTGACACCAGGATCTATGAGCAGAGAAGGTTTAACAGTGATGAACCGTGTCAGATACAGTTGCACCAGATACACAGTGGTGAGAAGGATCAACAGTGACGAACTGTGTCATATACTGTTATCCCAGTATCACAATTTGGAGCAGGTTTAACAGTGATGAACTGTGTCACATTCTGTTACACCAGGTTCACAGTGGGGAAAATGTTTAACAGTGATTAACTGTGTCTGATAGTGTTACACCAGGCTCAATGTGGGGAGAACCTTTAATACTGATGAACATCGTCAGATACTAAGAGCCCAGTTTCAAAGTGGGGAGAATTTTAACATTGATGAACTGTGTCGCAGGCTGTTAAACCAGGTTCACAGTGGGGAGAACGTTCAACAGTGATGAACTGCGTCACATACTCTTACAACAGGTTTACAGTGGGGAGAATGTTTAACAGTGATGAACTGAGTCATATACTGTTACACCAGGTTCACAGTGGTGAGAAGGTTCTACAGTGAAGAATTGTGTCACATACACTTAAACCACGTTCACAGTGAGGAGAATGTTTAACAGTGATGAACTGTTTCAGATACTGTTACACCATTTTCACAGTGGGGAAAATGTTTAACAGTAATTAACTGTGTCTGATAGTGTCCCACCAGTCTCACTTTGGGAAGAATGTTTAACAGTTATGAACTGTTTCAGATACAGTGAACCCAGTTGCACAGTGTGGAGAAAGTTTAACACTGATGAACTTGGTCAGATACCGTGACTCCAGGTTCACATTCGGGAGAATGTTTAACAGTGGTGAACTGTGTCAGATACTGTGACCTCAGTTTGACAGTACGGAGAAGGTTTACCCGTGATGAACTTAGTCAGATACTGTTACACTAGGTTTCCAGTGGGGTGAATGTATAATAGTGATGAACGGTGTCACATACTGTTACACCAGGTTCACAGTGGTGAGAAGCATCAACAGTGATGAACTGTGTCATATACTGTGTCCCCAATATCACAATGGGGAGAAGGTTTGACAGTGAGGAACTTTTTCACATACTATTACACCAGGTTCACTGTGTTAAAATAGGTTTAACACTGATGAACTGTGTCACAGAGAGTTAAACCAGGTTCACAGTGGGGATAAAGTTCAACAGTGATGAACTGCTTCAGATAATGTTACACCATGTTCACAGTGGGCAGAAGTTTCAATAGTGATTAACTGTTTCAGATAAGGTTACACGAGGTTCACGGTGCGGAGATGATTTAACCGTGATAAACTATGTCAGATCCTGCGACCCCAGTTTCACAATGGGGAGAATGTTTAACCGTGATGAACTTCGTCAGATACTGTGGCTCCAGGTTCACATTCTGGAGAATGTTTAACAGTGGTGAACTGTGTAAAATACAGTAACCTCAGTTTGAGAGTGCGGAGAAGGTTTACCCGTGATGAACTTAGTCAGATACTGTTACACTAGGGATAGTGTGGGGTGAACGTATAATAGTGATGAACGGTGTCACATACTGTTACACCAGGTTCACTGCAGGGAGAAGGTTTAACACGGATTAACTTTGTCAGATGCTGCGACCCCAGTTTCAAAGTGGGGAGAAAGTTTAACATTGATGAACTGTGTCACAGACAGTTACACCAGGTTCACAGTGGGGAGAATGTTCAACAGTGATAAATTGTGTCGAATACACTTACACCACATTCACAGTGGGGAGAATGTTCAACAGTGATTAACTGTTTCAGATACTGTTACACCAGGTTCACGGTGCGGAGATCGTTTAACAGTGATGAACTGTGTCAGATACTGTTATGCAAGGATGACAGTGGGAAAAAGGTTTAACAGTAATGCTCTTTTCCAGATCCTGTGACAACAGGTTTACAGTGCGGAGAATGTATAACAGTGATTAACAGTGTCAGATATTGTTACACCAGGCTCACAGTGGGGGGTGTATTTTTAACAGTGATGAACTGAGTCAGATACAATTACACCAGATTCTCAGTGGGGAGAATGTTTAACAGTAATGAACTGTGTCTGTTACTGTTACACGAAGTTCACAGTGTGGAGAACGATTAACAGTGATGATCTGCGTCAGATAGTTTGACACCAGGATCTATGAGCAGAGAAGGTTTAACAGTGATGAACCGTGTCAGATACAGTTGCACCAGATACACAGTGGGGAGAAGGATTAACATTGATGAACTGTGTCGCAGACAGTTAAACCAGCTTCACAGTGGGGAGAAGAATGTATAATAGTGATGAACTGCGTCACATACTCTTACAAAAGGTTCACAGTGGGGAGAAGGTTTAACAGTGATGAACATTTTCAGATACTGTTACACCAGGTTCACAGTGGTGAGAAGGATCAACAGTGACGAACTGTGTCAGATACTGTTACGAAAGGCTCACAGTGGTGAGAAGGTTTAAAAGTGATTAACCTTTTCTGATACTGTTACACAAGGCTCACAGTGCGTAGCAGGTTTAACAGTAATGAAATATTTCAGATCCTGCGACCCCAGTTTAAGAATGGGGAGAATGTTTAACCGTGATGAACTTGGTCAGATACTGAGACTCCAAGTTCACTTTCGGGAGAATGTTTAACAGTGCTGAACTGTGTCAGACACAGTAACCTCAGTTTGAGAGTGCGGAGAAGGTTTACCCGTAATGAACCTAGTCAGATACTGTTACACTAGGGTTAGTGTCGGGTGTATGTATAATAGTGATGAACGGTGTCGCATACTGTTACACCAGGTTCACTGCAGGGAGAAGGTTTAACACTGATTAACTTTGTCAGATACTGCGACCCCAGTTTCAAAGTGGGGAGAAAGTTTAACATTGATGTACTGTGTCACAGACAGTTACACCAGGTTCACAGTTGGAAAATGTTCAACAGTGATAAATTGTGTCGAATACACTTACACCACATTCACAGTGGGGAGAATGTTACACCAGGTTCACGGTGCGGAGATGGTTTAACAGTGATGAACTGTGTCACATTTTGTTACACCAGGTTAACAGTGGGGAAAATGTTTAACAGTGATTAACTATGTCTGATAGTGTTACACCAGGCTCAATGTGGGGAGAACCTTTAACATTGATGAACAGTGTTCAGACAGTTAAACCAGGTTCACAGTGGGGTGAATGTTCAACAGTGATGAACTGCGTCACATACTCTTACAACAGGTTCACAGTGGGGAGAATGTTTAACAGTGATGAACTTTTTCAGATACTGTTACACCAGGTTCACAGTGGTGAAAGGATCAACAGTGATGAACTGAGTCTTCTTTGGCTTGGCTTCGCGGACGAATATTTATGGAGGGGGTAAAAAGTCCACGTCAGCTGCAGGCTCGTTTGTGGCTGACAAGTCCGATGCGGGACAGGCAGACACGATTGCAGCGGTTGCAAGGGAAAATTAGTTGGTTGGGGTTGGGTGTTGGGTTTTTCCTCCTTTGCCTTTCGTCAGTGAGGTGGGCTCTGCGGTCTTCTTCAAAGGGGGTTGCTGCCCGCCAAACTGTGAGGCGCCAAGATGCACGGTTTGAGGCGTTATCAGCCCACTGGCGGTGGTCAATGTGGCAGGCACCAAGAGATTTCTTTAGGCAGTCCTTGTACCTTTTCTTTGGTGCACCTCTGTCACGGTGGCCAGTTGAGAGCTCGCCATATAACACGATCTTGGGAAGGCGATGGTCCACCATTCTGGAGACGTGACCCATCCAGCGCAGCTGGATCTTCAGCAGCGTGGACTCGATGCTGTCGACCTCTGCCATCTCGAGTACTTCGACGTTAGGGGTGTAAGCGCTCCAATGGATCTTGAGGATGGAGCGGAGACAACGCTGGCGGAAGCGTTCTAGGAGCCGTAGGTGGTGCCGGTAGAGGACCCATGATTCAGAGCCGAACAGGAGTGTGGGTATGACAACGGCTCTGTATACGCTTATCTTTGTGAGGTTTTTCAGTTGGTTGTTTTTCCAGACTCTTTTGTGTAGTCTTCCAAAGGCGCTATTTGCCTTGGCGAGTCTGTTGTCTATCTCATTGTCGATCCTTGCATCTGATGAAATGGTGCAGCCGAGATAGGTAAACTGGATGAACTGAGTTATATACTGTTAAACCAAGTTCACAGTGGTAGAAGGTTCTAAAGTGAAGAATTGTGTCACATACACTTAAACCACGTTCACAGTGGGGAGAATGTTAAACTGTGATGAACTGTTTCAGATACTGTTACACCATTTTCACAGTGGGGAAAATGTTTAACAATGATTAACTGTGTCTTTCAGTGTTCCACCAGGCTCACTTTGGGGAGAATGTTTTACAGTGATGAACTGTGTCACAGACAGTTAAACCAGGTTCACAGTGGGGAGAAGGTTCAAAAGTGATGAACGGCGTCACATACTCTTACAACAGGTTCACAGTGGTGAGAAGGTTTAACAGTGATGAACATTTTCAGATTCTGTTACACCAGGTTCACAGAGGTGAGAAGGATCAACAGTGATGAATTGTGTCAAATACTGTTACCCCAGTATCACAATGGGGAGCAGGTTTAACAGTGAAGAACTGTGTCACATAGTGTTACACCAGGTTCACTGTGGTGAGAAGGATCAACAGTGATGAACTGTGTCAAATACTATGACCCCAGTATAACAATGGGGAGAAGGTTTGACAGTGATGAACTTTTTCACATACTGTTACAACAGGTTCACAGTGGGGAAAATGTTTAACAGTGATTAACTGTGTCTGATAGTGTTCCACCAGGCTCACTTTGGGGAGAATGTTTAACAGTGATGAACTGTGTCTGATAGTGTTACACTAGGCTCAATGTGGGGAGAACCTTTAACACTGATGAACATCGTCAGGTACTAAGAGCCCAGTTTCAAAGTGGGGTGAAGTTTTAACATTGATGAAAAGTGTTCAGACAGTTAAACCAGGTTCACAGTGGGGAGAATGTTCAACAATGATGAACTGCGTCACATACTCTTACAACAGGTTCACAGTGGGGAGAATGTTTAAGAGTGATGAACTTTTTCAGATACTGTTACATCAGGTTCACAGTGGTGAGAAGAATCAACAGTGATGAACTGAGTTATATACTGTTAAACCAAGTTCACAGTGGGTAGAAGGTTCTAAAGTGAAGAATTGTGTCACATACACTTAAACCACGTTCACAGTGGGGAGAATGTTTAACAGTTATGAACTGTTTCAGATACTGTTACACCAGGCCCACAGTGGTGAGAAGGATCAACAGTGATGAACTGCGTCACATACTCTTACAAAAGGTTCACAGTGGGGAGAAAGTTTAACAGTGATTAACTTTTTCAGATACTGTTACACCAGGTCCACAGTGGTGAGAAGGATCAACAGTGATGAACTGTGTCATATATTGTTATCCCAGTATCACAATGGGGAGCAGGTTTAACAGTGATGAACTGTGTCACATTTTGTTACACCAGGTTCACAGTGGGGAAAATGTTTAACAATGATTAACTGTGTCTTTTAGTGTTCCACCAGGCTCACTTTGGGGAGAATGTTTAACAGTGATGAACTGTGTCACAGACAGTTAAACCAGGTTCACAGTGGGGAGAATGCTCAAAAGTGAGGAAATGTGTCACATACACTTAAACCACGTTCACAGTGGGGAGAATGTTAAACAGTGATGAACTGTTTCAGATACTGTTACAACAGGTTCACAGTGGGGAAAATGTTTAGCAATGATTAACTGTGACTTTCAGTGTTGCACCAGGCTCACTTTGGGGAGAATGTTTTACAGTGATGAACTGTGTCACAGACAGTTAAACCAGGTTCACCGTGGGGAGAAGGTTCAAAAGTGATCAACGGCGTCACATACTCTTACAACAGGTTCACAGTGGTGAGAAGGTTTAACAGTGATGAACATTTTAAGATTCTGTTACACCAGGTTCACAGAGGTGAGAAGGATCAACAGTGATGAAGTGTGTCAAATACTGTTACCCCAGTATCACAATGGGGAGCAGGTTTAACAGTGATGAACTGTGTCACATAGTGTTACACCAGGTTCTCTGTGGTGAGAAGGATCAACTGTGATGAACTGTGTCAAATACTATGACCCCAGTATAACAATGGGGAGAAGGTTTGACAGTGATGAACTTTTTCACATACTGTTACAACAGGTTCACCGTGGGGAAAATGTTTAACAGTGATTAACTGTGTCTGATAGTGTTCCACCAGGCTCACTTTGGGGAGAATGTTTAACACTGATGAACTGTGTCTGATAGTGTTACACCAGGCTCAATGTGGGGAGAACCTTTAACACTGAAGAACATCGTCACGTAGTAAGAGCCCAGTTTCAAAGTGGGTTGAAGGTTTAACATTGATGAACGGTGTCACAGACAGTTAAACCAGATTCACAGTGGGGAGAAGGTTCAAAAGTGATGAACGGCGTCACATACTCTTACAACAGGTTCACAGTGGTGAGAAGGTTTAAGAGTAATGAACTTTTTCAGATTCTGTTACACCAGGTTCACAGAGGTGAGAAGGATCAACAGTGATGAAGTGTGTCATATACTGATACCCCAGAATGACAAAGGGGAGCAGGTTTAACAGTGATGAACTGTGTCACATTTTGTTACACCAGGTTCACAGTGGGGAAAATGTTTAACAGTGATGAACATCGTCAGGTACTAAGAGCCCAGTTTCAAAGTGGGGTGAAGTTTTAACATTGATGAATAGTGTTCAGACAGTTAAACCTGGTTCACAGTGGGGAGAATGTTCAACAGTGATGAACTGCGTCACATACTCTTACAAAAGGTTCACAGTGGGGAGAAGGTTTAACAGTGATTAACTTTTTCAGATACTGTTACACCAGGTCCACAGTGGTGAGAAGGATCAACAGTGATGAACTGTGTCATATATTGTTATCCTAGTATTACAATGGGGAGCAGGTTTAACAGTGATGAACTGTGTCACATTTTGTTACACCAGGTTCACAGTGGGGAAAATGTTTAACAGTGATTAACTGTGTCTGATAGTGTCCCACCAGGCTCACTTTGGGGAGAATGTTTAACAGTGATGAACTGTGTCACAGACAGTAAAACCAGGTTCACAGTAGGGAGAATGCTCAAAAGTGATGAAATGTGTCACATACACTTATATCACGTACACAGCGGGGAGAATGTTCAACCGTGATTAACTGTTTCGGATACTGTTACACCAGGTTCACGGTGCGGAGATGTTTTAACAGTGATGAACTGTGTCAGATACTGTTACGCAAGGCTCAGAGTGGTGAGAAGGTTTAACAGTGATGAACTTTTTCAGATACTGTTACACCAGGTCCACAGTGGTGAGAAGGATCAACAGTGATGAACTGTGTCATATACTGTTATCCCAGTATCACAATGGGGAGCAGGTTTAACAGTGATGAACTGTGTCACATTTTGTTATACCAGGTTCACAGTGGGGAAAATGTTTAACAGTGATTAACTGTGTCTGATAGTGTTACACCAGGCTCAATGTGGGTAGAACCTTTAACACTGATGAACATCGTCAGGTACTAAGAGCCCAGTTTCAAAGTGGGGTGAAGTTTTAACATTGATGAACAGTGTTGAAGACAGTTAAACCAGGTTCACAGTTGGAAAATGTTCAACAGTGATAAATTGTGTCGAATACACTTACACCACATTCACAGTGGGGAGAATGTTACACCAGGTTCACGGTGCGGAGATGGTTTAACAGTGATGAACTGTGTCACATTTTGTTACACCAGGTTAACAGTGGGGAAAATGTTTAACAGTGATTAACTATGTCTGATAGTGTTACACCAGGCTCAATGTGGGGAGAACCTTTAACATTGATGAACAGTGTTCAGACAGTTAAACCAGGTTCACAGTGGGGTGAATGTTCAACAGTGATGAACTGCGTCACATACTCTTACAACAGGTTCACAGTGGGGAGAATGTTTAACAGTGATGAACTTTTTCAGATACTGTTACACCAGGTTCACAGTGGTGAAAGGATCAACAGTGATGAACTGAGTCTTCTTTGGCTTGGCTTCGCGGACGAATATTTATGGAGGGGGTAAAAAGTCCACGTCAGCTGCAGGCTCGTTTGTGGCTGACAAGTCCGATGCGGGACAGGCAGACACGATTGCAGCGGTTGCAAGGGAAAATTAGTTGGTTGGGGTTGGGTGTTGGGTTTTTCCTCCTTTGCCTTTCGTCAGTGAGGTGGGCTCTGCGGTCTTCTTCAAAGGGGGTTGCTGCCCGCCAAACTGTGAGGCGCCAAGATGCACGGTTTGAGGCGTTATCAGCCCACTGGCGGTGGTCAATGTGGCAGGCACCAAGAGATTTCTTTAGGCAGTCCTTGTACCTTTTCTTTGGTGCACCTCTGTCACGGTGGCCAGTTGAGAGCTCGCCATATAACACGATCTTGGGAAGGCGATGGTCCACCATTCTGGAGACGTGACCCATCCAGCGCAGCTGGATCTTCAGCAGCGTGGACTCGATGCTGTCGACCTCTGCCATCTCGAGTACTTCGACGTTAGGGGTGTAAGCGCTCCAATGGATCTTGAGGATGGAGCGGAGACAACGCTGGCGGAAGCGTTCTAGGAGCCGTAGGTGGTGCCGGTAGAGGACCCATGATTCAGAGCCGAACAGGAGTGTGGGTATGACAACGGCTCTGTATACGCTTATCTTTGTGAGGTTTTTCAGTTGGTTGTTTTTCCAGACTCTTTTGTGTAGTCTTCCAAAGGCGCTATTTGCCTTGGCGAGTCTGTTGTCTATCTCATTGTCGATCCTTGCATCTGATGAAATGGTGCAGCCGAGATAGGTAAACTGGATGAACTGAGTTATATACTGTTAAACCAAGTTCACAGTGGTAGAAGGTTCTAAAGTGAAGAATTGTGTCACATACACTTAAACCACGTTCACAGTGGGGAGAATGTTAAACTGTGATGAACTGTTTCAGATACTGTTACACCATTTTCACAGTGGGGAAAATGTTTAACAATGATTAACTGTGTCTTTCAGTGTTCCACCAGGCTCACTTTGGGGAGAATGTTTTACAGTGATGAACTGTGTCACAGACAGTTAAACCAGGTTCACAGTGGGGAGAAGGTTCAAAAGTGATGAACGGCGTCACATACTCTTACAACAGGTTCACAGTGGTGAGAAGGTTTAACAGTGATGAACATTTTCAGATTCTGTTACACCAGGTTCACAGAGGTGAGAAGGATCAACAGTGATGAATTGTGTCAAATACTGTTACCCCAGTATCACAATGGGGAGCAGGTTTAACAGTGAAGAACTGTGTCACATAGTGTTACACCAGGTTCACTGTGGTGAGAAGGATCAACAGTGATGAACTGTGTCAAATACTATGACCCCAGTATAACAATGGGGAGAAGGTTTGACAGTGATGAACTTTTTCACATACTGTTACAACAGGTTCACAGTGGGGAAAATGTTTAACAGTGATTAACTGTGTCTGATAGTGTTCCACCAGGCTCACTTTGGGGAGAATGTTTAACAGTGATGAACTGTGTCTGATAGTGTTACACTAGGCTCAATGTGGGGAGAACCTTTAACACTGATGAACATCGTCAGGTACTAAGAGCCCAGTTTCAAAGTGGGGTGAAGTTTTAACATTGATGAAAAGTGTTCAGACAGTTAAACCAGGTTCACAGTGGGGAGAATGTTCAACAATGATGAACTGCGTCACATACTCTTACAACAGGTTCACAGTGGGGAGAATGTTTAAGAGTGATGAACTTTTTCAGATACTGTTACATCAGGTTCACAGTGGTGAGAAGAATCAACAGTGATGAACTGAGTTATATACTGTTAAACCAAGTTCACAGTGGGTAGAAGGTTCTAAAGTGAAGAATTGTGTCACATACACTTAAACCACGTTCACAGTGGGGAGAATGTTTAACAGTTATGAACTGTTTCAGATACTGTTACACCAGGCCCACAGTGGTGAGAAGGATCAACAGTGATGAACTGCGTCACATACTCTTACAAAAGGTTCACAGTGGGGAGAAAGTTTAACAGTGATTAACTTTTTCAGATACTGTTACACCAGGTCCACAGTGGTGAGAAGGATCAACAGTGATGAACTGTGTCATATATTGTTATCCCAGTATCACAATGGGGAGCAGGTTTAACAGTGATGAACTGTGTCACATTTTGTTACACCAGGTTCACAGTGGGGAAAATGTTTAACAATGATTAACTGTGTCTTTTAGTGTTCCACCAGGCTCACTTTGGGGAGAATGTTTAACAGTGATGAACTGTGTCACAGACAGTTAAACCAGGTTCACAGTGGGGAGAATGCTCAAAAGTGAGGAAATGTGTCACATACACTTAAACCACGTTCACAGTGGGGAGAATGTTAAACAGTGATGAACTGTTTCAGATACTGTTACAACAGGTTCACAGTGGGGAAAATGTTTAGCAATGATTAACTGTGACTTTCAGTGTTGCACCAGGCTCACTTTGGGGAGAATGTTTTACAGTGATGAACTGTGTCACAGACAGTTAAACCAGGTTCACCGTGGGGAGAAGGTTCAAAAGTGATCAACGGCGTCACATACTCTTACAACAGGTTCACAGTGGTGAGAAGGTTTAACAGTGATGAACATTTTAAGATTCTGTTACACCAGGTTCACAGAGGTGAGAAGGATCAACAGTGATGAAGTGTGTCAAATACTGTTACCCCAGTATCACAATGGGGAGCAGGTTTAACAGTGATGAACTGTGTCACATAGTGTTACACCAGGTTCTCTGTGGTGAGAAGGATCAACTGTGATGAACTGTGTCAAATACTATGACCCCAGTATAACAATGGGGAGAAGGTTTGACAGTGATGAACTTTTTCACATACTGTTACAACAGGTTCACCGTGGGGAAAATGTTTAACAGTGATTAACTGTGTCTGATAGTGTTCCACCAGGCTCACTTTGGGGAGAATGTTTAACACTGATGAACTGTGTCTGATAGTGTTACACCAGGCTCAATGTGGGGAGAACCTTTAACACTGAAGAACATCGTCACGTAGTAAGAGCCCAGTTTCAAAGTGGGTTGAAGGTTTAACATTGATGAACGGTGTCACAGACAGTTAAACCAGATTCACAGTGGGGAGAAGGTTCAAAAGTGATGAACGGCGTCACATACTCTTACAACAGGTTCACAGTGGTGAGAAGGTTTAAGAGTAATGAACTTTTTCAGATTCTGTTACACCAGGTTCACAGAGGTGAGAAGGATCAACAGTGATGAAGTGTGTCATATACTGATACCCCAGAATGACAAAGGGGAGCAGGTTTAACAGTGATGAACTGTGTCACATTTTGTTACACCAGGTTCACAGTGGGGAAAATGTTTAACAGTGATGAACATCGTCAGGTACTAAGAGCCCAGTTTCAAAGTGGGGTGAAGTTTTAACATTGATGAATAGTGTTCAGACAGTTAAACCTGGTTCACAGTGGGGAGAATGTTCAACAGTGATGAACTGCGTCACATACTCTTACAAAAGGTTCACAGTGGGGAGAAGGTTTAACAGTGATTAACTTTTTCAGATACTGTTACACCAGGTCCACAGTGGTGAGAAGGATCAACAGTGATGAACTGTGTCATATATTGTTATCCTAGTATTACAATGGGGAGCAGGTTTAACAGTGATGAACTGTGTCACATTTTGTTACACCAGGTTCACAGTGGGGAAAATGTTTAACAGTGATTAACTGTGTCTGATAGTGTCCCACCAGGCTCACTTTGGGGAGAATGTTTAACAGTGATGAACTGTGTCACAGACAGTAAAACCAGGTTCACAGTAGGGAGAATGCTCAAAAGTGATGAAATGTGTCACATACACTTATATCACGTACACAGCGGGGAGAATGTTCAACCGTGATTAACTGTTTCGGATACTGTTACACCAGGTTCACGGTGCGGAGATGTTTTAACAGTGATGAACTGTGTCAGATACTGTTACGCAAGGCTCAGAGTGGTGAGAAGGTTTAACAGTGATGAACTTTTTCAGATACTGTTACACCAGGTCCACAGTGGTGAGAAGGATCAACAGTGATGAACTGTGTCATATACTGTTATCCCAGTATCACAATGGGGAGCAGGTTTAACAGTGATGAACTGTGTCACATTTTGTTATACCAGGTTCACAGTGGGGAAAATGTTTAACAGTGATTAACTGTGTCTGATAGTGTTACACCAGGCTCAATGTGGGTAGAACCTTTAACACTGATGAACATCGTCAGGTACTAAGAGCCCAGTTTCAAAGTGGGGTGAAGTTTTAACATTGATGAACAGTGTTGAAGACAGTTAAACCAGGTTCACAGTGGGGAGAATGTTCAACAGTGATGAACTGTGTCACATACTCTTACAAAAGGTTTACAGTGGGGACAATGGTTAACAGTGATGAACTTTTTCAGATACTGTTACACCAGGTTCACAGTGGTGAGAAGAATCAACAGTGATGAACTGAGTTATATACTGTTAAACCAGATTCACAGCGGGGAGAAGGTTCAACAGTGATGAACTGCGTCACATACTCTTACAACAGGTTTACAGTAGTGAGAAGGTTCTACAGTGAAGAATTGTGTCACATACACTTAAACCACGTTCACAGTGAGGAGAATATTTAACAGTGATGAACTGTGTCAGATACTGTGACCTCAGTTTTACAGTACGGAGAAGGTTTACCCGTGATGAACTTAGTCAGGTACTGTTACACTAGGTTTCCAGTGGGGTGAATGTATAATAGTGATGACCGGTGTCACATACAGTTACACCAGGTTCACAGTGGTGAGAAGGATCAACAGTGATGAACTGTGTCATAAACTGTGTCCCCAATATCACAATGGGGAGAAGGTTTGACAGTGAGGAACTTTTTCACATACTATTACACCAGGTTCACTGTGTTAAAATAGGTTTAACACTGATGAACTTTGTCAGATACTGCGACCGCAGTTTCAAAGTGGGGAGAAGGTTTAACATTGATAAAATGTGTCACAGAGAGTTAAACCAGGTTCACAGTGGGGAGAAAGTTCAACAGTGATTAACTGTTTCAGGTAATGTTACACCATGTTCACAGTGGGCAGAAGGTTCAATAGTGATTAACTGTTTCAGATAATGTTACACGAGGTTCACGGTGCGGAGATGGGATAACCGTGATGAACTATGTCAGATCCTACGACCCCAGTTTCACAATGGGGAGAATGTTTAACCGTGATGAACTTGGTCAGATACTGTGGCTCCAGGTTCACATTCGGGAGAATGTTTAAGAGTGGTGAACTGTGTCAAATAGAGTAACCTCAGTTTGACAGTGCGGAGAATGTTTACCCGTGATGAACTTAGTCAGATACTGTTACACTAGGAATAGTGTGGGGTGAACGTATAATAGTGATGAATGGTGTCACATACTGTTACACCAGGTTCACTGCGACCCAAGTTTTAAAGTGGGGAGAAGGTTTAACATCGATGAACTGTGTCACAGACAGGTAAACCAGATGCACAGTGGGGAGAAGGTTGAACAGTGATCAATTGTGTCACAAACACTGACACGACGTTCACAGTGGGGAGAATGTTTCACAGTGATGAACTGTTTCAGATACTTTTACTTCATGTTCACAGTGAAGAAAATGTTTAACAATGATTAACTGTGTCATATAGTGTTCCACCAGACTCACTTTGGGGAGAATGTTTAACAGTGATGAACTTGTTCAGATACTGTGACTCCAGATTCACATTCGGAAGAATGCTTAACAGTGGTGAACTGTGTCAGATACAGTGACCTCAGTTTGACAGTGTGGAGATGGTTTACCCATGATGAACTTAGTCAGATACTGTTACACTAGGTTTACAGTGGGGTGAATGTATAATAGTGATGAACGGTGTCAGATACTATTACACCAGGTTCACTGTGGGGAGGAGGTTTAACACTGATGAACTTTGTCAGATACTACGACCGCAGTTTCAAAGTGGGGTGAAGGTTTAACATTGATGAACTGTGTCACAGAGAGTGAAACCAGGTTCACCGTGGGGAGAAGGTTCAACAGTGATGAACTGTTTCAGATACTGTTGCAACATGTTCACAGTTGGCAGAAGGTTCAACAGTGATTAACTGCTTCAGAAACTGTTACACGAGGTTCACGGTGCGGTGATGGTTTAACAGTGATGAGCTGTGTCAGATACTGTTAGACTAAGTTCACAGTGCGGAGGAGAATAAACATTTATCAGCTGTGTCAGATAGTATTATATCATATTCACAGTGGTGAGAAAGTTTAACAGTGATGAACTTTTTCAGATACTGTTACACAAGGCTCACAGTGCGTGAACGTTTAAAAGTGATGAATTGTTTCAGATCCTGCGACCCCAGTTTCACAATGGGGAGAATGTTTGACAGTGATTAACTGTTTAACATACTGTTACACCAGGTTCACAGTGGGGATAATGTTTAACAGTGATAAACTGTGTCTGATAGTGTCCCACCAAGCTCACTTTGGGGAGAATGTTTAACAGTGATGAACTGTGTCAGATACTGTGAACCCATTTACACAGTGCGGAGAAAGTTTAACAGTGATGAACTTGGTCAGATACCGTGACTCCAGCTTCACATTCGGGAGAATGTTTCACAGTGGTAAGCTGTGTCAGATACTGTGACCTCAGTTTGACAGTGCGGAGAAGGTTTAGCCGTGATTAATTTAGACAGATACTGTTACAATAGGGTTAAAGTGGGGTGAATGTATAATATTGATGAACGGTGTCACATACTGTTACACCAGGTTCACTGTATGGAGAATTTTTAACAGGGATGAACTCTTTCTGATCCTGTGACCCCAGTTTCACAATGGGGAAAATGTTTAACAGTGCTGAACTGTTTCAGATCCTGTGACCCTATTTTCACAATGGGGAGAAGGTTTACCCATGATGAACTTACTCAGATACTGTTACACTAGGGTTACATAATAGTGATGAACGGTGTCAGATACTATTGCACCAGGTTCACTGTGGGGAGAAGGTTTAACACTGATGAACTTTGTCAGATACTGCGACCCAGTTTCAAAGTGGGGAGAATGTTATCATTGATGAACGGTGTCACAGACAGTTAAACCAGGTTCACTGTGGGTAGACGTTTCAACAGTGATGAATTGCGTCACGTACACTTACAGCAAGGTCAAAGTGGGGAGTAGGATGAACAGTTATTAGCTGTGCCATATAGTATTACACCATTTTCACAGTGAGGAGAATGTTCAACTGTGATTAACTGATTCAGATACTGTTACACCAGGTTCACGGTGCGGAGATGGTTTAACAGTGATGAATTGTGTCAGATACTGTTACGCAAGGCTCACAGTGGGAAAAAGGTTCAACAGTAATGATCTTTTTCAGATCCTGTGCCAACAGGTTTACAGTGCGGAGAATGTATAACAGTGATTAACAGTGTCAGATATTGTTACACCAGGCTCACAGTGGGGGGGTTTATATTTAACAGTGATGAACTGAGTCAGATACAATTACACCAGATTCTCAGTGGGGAGAAGGTTTAACAGTAATGAACTGTGTCGCAGACAGTTAAACCAGGTTCACTGTTGGGAGAACGTTCAACAGTGATGAACTGCGTCACATACTCTTACAACAGGTTCACAGTGGGGAGAATGTTTAACAGTGATGAACTTTTTCAGATACTATTACACCAGGTTCACAGTGGTGAGAGTGATCAACAGTGATGAGTTGAGTCATATACTGTTAAAGCAGGTTCACGGTGGGTAGAAGATTCTACAGTGAAGAATTGTGTCACGTACACTTAAACCACATTCAGAGTGGAGAGAATGTTTAACAGTGATTAACTGTTTCTGATACTGTTACACCAGGTTCACGGTGCGGAGATGGTTTAACAGTGATGAACTGTGTCAGATACTGTTACGTAAGGCTCACAGTGGGGAGAAGGTTTAAAAGTGATGAACCTTTTCAGATACTGTTGCACAAGGCTCACAGTGCGTAGCAGGTTTAACAGTCATGAAATATTTCAGATCCTGCGACCCCAGTTTCAGAATGGGGAGAATGTTTAACCGTGATGAACTTGGTCAGATACTGAGACTCCAAGTTCACATTCGGGAGAACGTTTAACAGTGGTGTACTGTGTCAGACACAGTAACATCAGTTTGAGAGTGCGGAGAAGGTTTACCCGTAATGAACATAGTCAGATACTGTTACACTAGGGTTAGTGTGGGGTGTATGTATAATAGTGATGAACGGTGTCGCATACTGTTACACCAGGTTCACTGCAGGGAGAAGGTTTAACACTGATTAACTTTGTCAGATACTGCGACCCCAGTTTCAAAGTGGGGAGAAAGTTTAACATTGATGAACTGTGTCACAGACAGTTAAACCAGGTTCACTGTGGGTAGACGTTTCAACAGTGATGAATTGTGTCTCGTACACTTTCAGCAAGTTTATAGTGGGGAGTAGGATGAACAGTTATAAGCTGTGCCATATAGTATTACACCATTTTCACAGTGAGGAGAAGGTTCAACTGTGAATAACTGAATCACATACTGTTACACCAGGTTCACGGTGCGGAGATGGTTTAACAGTGATGAATTGTGTCAGATACTGTTAAACAAGGCTCACAGTGGTGAGAAGGGTTAACAGTGATGAACTTTTTCAGATACTGTGAAACCAGTTTCACAGTGCGGTAAAGGTTTAACAGTGATTAACTGTGACACATACTGTTACACCAGGTTCACAGTGGTGAGAGCTGTCTGAGGGCAAAGACCATGTCAATGGTTCCTCTGTTTGCGCGAAAGCCGCACTGTGATTCTGGGAGAATATTCTCGGCGACACTAGGTATTATTCTATTTAGTAGAATCCTAGCGAAGATTTTGCCTGCAATGGAGAGCAACGTGATTCCCCTGTAGTTTGAGCAGTCTGATTTCTCGCCTTTGTTTTTGTACAGGGTGATGATGGTGGCATCACGAAGATCCTGAGGTAGTTTACCTTGGTCCCAACAAAGCTTGAAAAACTCATGCAGTTTGGCATGCAGAGTTTTACCGCCAGCCTTCCAGACTTCTGGGGGGATTCCATCCATACCTGCTGCTTTGCCACTTTTCAGTTGTTCGATTGCCTTATATGTCTCATCCAGGGTGGGAACCTCATCCAGCTCTAGCCTTAGGGGCTGTTGAGGGAGCTGGAGCAGGGCGGAATCTTGGACTGAGCGGTTGGCACTGAAAAGAGATTGGAAGTGTTCTGACCATCGGTTGAGGATGGAGATCTTGTCGCTGAGGAGGACTTTGCCGTCTGAGCTGCGCAGCGGGCTTTGGACTTGGGGTGAGGGGCCGTACACAGCCTTTAGAGCCGCGTAGAAACCCCTGAAGTCGCCAATGTCCGTGCTGAGCTGTGTTCGTTTGGCGAGGCTAGTCCACCACTCATTTTGGATCTCCCGGAGTTTGCGCTGAAGATGGCTGCATGCGCGACGGAAGGCTTGTTTCTTCTCTGGACAGGACGGCTTTGTAAGGTGAGCCTGGTGGGCAGCTCGCTTCTTTGCCAGCAGCTCCTGGATTTCCTGGCTGTTTTCGTCAAACCAGTCCTTGTTTTTCCTGGAGGAGAAGCCCAGTACCTCTTCAGTGGATTGCAGTATGGTAGTCTTCAACTGATCCCAGAGGGTTTCAGGGGACGGGTCCGTGAGGCGGGTTGCAACGTCGAGCTTTGCTTTGAGGTGTGCCTGGAAGTTTCCTCTCGCTTCGTCTGACTGCAGGTTTCCAACATTGAACCTCTTTCTGGGGGCTACATCACCTTTGTTGACCTCACCAAAGCCTTCGACACCGTGAGCAGGAAAGGGCTTTGGCAAATACTAGAGCGCATCGGATGTCCCCCAAAGTTCCTCAACATGATTATCCAACTGCACGAAAACCAACAAGGTCGGGTCAGATACAGCAATGAGCTCTCTGAACCCTTCTCCATTAACAATGGCGTGAAGCAAGGCTGTGTTCTCGCACCAACCCTCTTTTCAATCTTCTTCAGCATGATGCTGAACCAAGCCATGAAAGACCCCAACAATGAAGACGCTGTTTACATCCGGTACCGCACGGATGGCAGTCTCTTCAATCTGAGGCGCCTGCAAGCTCACACCAAGACACAAGAGAAACTTGTCCGTGAACTACTCTTTGCAGATGATGCCGCTTTAGTTGCCCATTCAGAGCCAGCTCTTCAGCGCTTGACGTCCTGCTTTGCGGAAACTGCCAAAATGTTTGGCCTGGAAGTCAGCCTGAAGAAAACTGAGGTCCTCCATCAGCCAGCTCCCCACCATGACTACCAGCCCCCCCACATCTCCATCGGGCACACAAAACTCAAAACGGTCAACCAGTTTACCTATCTCGGCTGCACCATTTCATCAGATGCAAGGATCGACAATGAGATAGACAACAGACTCGCCAAGGCAAATAGTGCCTTTGGAAGACTACACAAAAGCGTCTGGAAAAACAACCAACTGAAAAACCTCACAAAGATAAGCGTATACAGAGCCGTTGTCATACCCACACTCCTGTTCGGCTCTGAATCATGGGTCCTCTACCGGCACCACCTACGGCTCCTAGAACGCTTCCACCAGCGTTGTCTCCGCTCCATCCTCAACATCCATTGGAGCGCTTTCATCCCTAACGTCGAAGTACTCGAGATGGCAGAGGTCGACAGCATCGAGTCCACGCTGCTGAAGATCCAGCTGCGCTGGATGGGTCACATCTCCAGAATGGTGGACCATCGCCTTCCCAAGATCGTGTTATATGGCGAGCTCTCAACTGGCCACCGTGACAGAGGTGCACCAAAGAAAAGGTACAAGGACTGCCTAAAGAAATCTCTTGGTGCCTGCCACATTGACCACCGCCAGTGGGCTGATAACGCCTCAAACCGTGCATCTTGGCGCCTCACAGTTTGGCGGGCAGCAACCTCCTTTGAAGAAGACCGCAGAGCCCACCTCACTGACAAAAGGCAAAGGAGGAAAAACCCAACACCCAACCCCAACCAACCAATTTTCCCTTGCAACCGCTGCAATCGTGTCTGCCTGTCCCGCATCGGACTTGTCAGCCACAAACGAGCCTGCAGCTGACGTGGACTTTTTACCCCCTCCATAAATCTTCGTCCGCGAAGCCAAGCCAAAGAAAAAACAGTGGTGAGAAGGATCAACAGTGATGTACTGTGTCATATACTGTGACCTCAGTATAACAATGGGGAGAAGGTTTGACAGTGATGAACTGTGTCACATTCTGTTACACCAGGTCCACCGTGGGGAAAATGTTTAACAGTGATTAACTGTGTCTGATAGTGTTACACTTGGCTCACTGTGGGGAGAAGGTTTAACACTGATGAACTTTATCAGATGCTGCGACCCCGGACTCAAAGTGGGGAGAAGGTTTAACATTGATGAACTGTGTCGCAGACAGTTAAACCAGCTTCACAGTGGGGAGAGGAATGTATAATAGTGATGAACTGCGTTGCATACTCTTACAAAAGGTTCACAGTGGGGAGAAGGTTTAATAGTGATGAACTTTTCAGATACTGTTACACAAGGCTCACAGTGCGTGAACGTTTAACAGTGATGAATTTTTTCAGATCCTGCGACCCCAGTTTCACAATGGGGAGCAGGTTTAACCGTGATGAACTGTGTCTCATTCTGTTACACCAGGTCCACCGTGGGGAAAATGTTTAACAGTGATTAACTGTGTCTGATAGTGTTACACCCGGCTCACTGTGGGGAGAATGTTTAACACTGATGAACTTTGTCAGATACTGCGACCCCAGATTCAAAGTGGGTTGAAGGTTTAACATTGATGAACTTTGTCATAGACAGTTAAACCAGGTTCACAGTGGGGAGAAGGATCAACAGTGATGAACTGTGTCATATACTGTGACCTCAGTATAACAATGGGGAGAAGGTTTGACAGTGATGAACTTTTTCATATCCTGTTACACCAGGATCACAGTGGGGTAAATGTTTAACAGTGATTAACTGTGACTCATAGTGTTCCACCATGCTCACTTTGGAGAGAATGTTTAACAGTGGTGAACTGTGTCAGATACAGTGACCTCAGTTTGACAGTGTGGAGAAGGTTTACCCGTGATGAACTTAGTCAGATACTATTAATCTAGGTTTACAGTGGGGTGAATCTATAATAGTGATGAACGGTGTCAGATACTATTGCACCAGGTTCACTGTGGGGAGAACGTTTAACACTGATGAACTTTGTCAGATACTGCGACCCAGTTTCAAAGTGGGGAGAATGTTATCATTGATGAACGGTGTCACAGACAGTTAAACCAGGTTCACTGTGGGGAGACGTTTCAACAGTGATGAATTGTGTCACGTACACTTACAGCAACGTTAAAGTGGGGAGTAGGATGAACCATATGTGCCATATAGTATTACACCATTTTCACAGTGAGGAGAAGGTTCAACTGTGATTAACTGATTCAGATACTGTTACACCAGGTTCACGGTGCGGAGATGGTTTAACGGTGATGAACTGTGTCAGATACTGTTACGCAAGGCTCACAGTGGGAAAAAGTTTTAACAGTAATGATCTTTTTCAGATCCTGTGACAACAGGTTCACAGTGCGGAGAATGTATAACAGTGATTAACTATATCAGATATTGTTACACGAGGGTCACATTGTGGGGTGTATGTTTAACAGTGATGAACTGAGTCAGATACAATTACACCAGATTCTCAGTGGGGAGAAGGTGTCGGTTGCTGTTACACCAAGTTCAGAGTGTGGAGAACGATTAACAGTGATGAGCTGTGTCAGATAGTATGACACCAGGATCTATGAGCGGAGAAGGTTTAACAGTGATGAACTGTGTCAGATACAGTTGCACCAGGTTCACAGTGGGGAGAAGGTTGAACAGTGATGAACTGTTTCGGATACTATTACACCAGGTTCACAGTGGGGAGAATGTTTAACCGTGATGAACTGTGACTGATAGTGTTACACCTGGCTCACTGTGGGGAGAATGTTTAACACTGATGATCTTTGTCAGATACTGCGACCCCAGTTTCAAAGTGGGTTGAAGGTTTAACATTGATGAACTGTGTCGCAGACAGTTAAACCAGCTTCACAGTGGGGAGAGGAATGTATAATAGTGATGAACTGCGTTACATACTCTTACAAAATGTTCACAGTGGGGAGAAGGTTTAATAGTGATGAACTTTTCAGATACTGTTACACGGCTCACAGTGCGTGAACGTTTAACAGTGATGAATTGTTTCAGATCCTGCGACCCCAGTTTCACAATGGGGAGAATGTTTAACCGTGATGAACTTGGTCATATACTGTGACTCCAGGTTCACATTCGGGAGAATTTTTAACAGTGGTGAACTGTGTCAGTTACAGTAACCTCAGTTTGACAGTGCGGAGAAGGTTTACCCGTGATGAACTGAGTCAGACTCGGTTACACTAGGGTCAGTGTGGGGTGAATGTATAATAGTGATGAACGGTGTCGCATACTGTAACACCAAGTTCACTGTAGGGAGAAGGTTTAACACTGATGAACTTTGTCAGATACTGCGACCCCAGTTTCAAAGTGGGGAGAAAGTTTAGCATTGATGAACTGTGTCACAGACAGTTAAACGAGGTTCACAGTGGGTAGTAGGTTCAACAGTGAAGAATTGTGTCACATACACTTAAACCACGTTCACAGTGGGGAGAATGTTCAACAGTGATGAACTGTTTCAGATACTTTTACACCATGTTCACAGTGGGGAAAATGTTTAACAATGATTAACTGTGTCTTTTCGTGTTCCAACAGGCTCACGTTGGGGATAATGTTTAATAGTGATGAACTAGGTCAGATACCGTGACCCCAGTATCACAATGGGGTGAAAGTTTGACAGTTATTAACTGTTTCACATACTGTTACACCAGGTTCATAGTGGGGATAATGTTTAACAGTGATTAGCTGTGTCTGATAGTGTCCCACCAGGCTCACTTTGGGGAGAATGTTTAACAGTGATGAACTGTGTCAGATACTGTGACCCCAATATCACAATGGGGAGCAGGATTAACCGTGATGAACTGTGTCACATTCTGTCACACCAGGTCCACCGTGGGGAAAATGTTTAACAGTGATTAACTGTGTCTGATAGTGTTACACCAGGCTCACTGTGGGGAGAAGGTTTAACACTGATGAACTTTATCAGATACTGCGACCGCAGACTCAAAGTGCGGAGAAGGTTTAACATTGATGAACTGTGTCACAGACAGTTAAACTAGGTTCACAGTGGGGAGATGTTCAACTGTGATGAACTGTGTCACAAACTCTTACAACAGGTTCACAGTGGTTAGAAGGTTTAACAGTGATGAACTTTTTCACATACTGTTACACCAGGTTCACAGTGGTGAGAAGGATCAACAGTGATGAACTGTGTCATATACTGTTACCCCAGTATCACAATGGGGAGCAGGTTTAACCGTGATGAACTGTGTCACATTCTTTTACACCAGGTCCACCGTGGGGAAAATGTTTAACAGTGATTAACTGTGTCTGATAGTGTTACACCAGGCTCACTGTGGGGAGAATGTTTAACACTGATGAACTTTGTCAGATACTGCAATCCCAGATTCAAAGTGGGTTGAAGGTTTAACATTGATGAACTTTGTCACAGACAGTTAAACCAGGTTCACAGTGGGGAGAAGGTTCAACAGTGATGAACTGTGTCATATACTGTTACCCCAGTATCACAATGGGGAGCAGGTTTAACAGTGATGAACTGTGTCACATACTGTTACACCAGTTTCACAGTGGGGTAAATGTTTAACAGTGATTAACTGTGTCTCATAGTGTTCCACCAGGCTCACTTTGGGGAGATTGTTTAACAGTGGTGAACTGTGTCAGATATAGTGACCTCAGTTTGACAGTGTGGAGAAGGTTTACCCGTTATGAACTTAGTCAGATACCGTTAGACTAGGTTTACAGTGCGTTGAATGTATAATAGTGATGAACGGTGTCAGATACAATTACACCAGGTTCACTGTGGGGAGAAGGTTTAACACTGAAGAACTTTTTCAGATACTGCGACCCAGTTTCAAAGTGGGGAGAATGTTTAACATTGATGAACGGTGTCACAGACTGTTAAACCAGGTTCACTGTGGGTAGACATTTCAACAGTGATGAATTGTGTCACGTACACTTACAGCAAGGTCAAAGTGGGGACTAGGATGAACAGTTATGAGCTGTGCCATATAGTATTACACCATTTTCACAGTGAGAAGAAGGTTCAACTGTGATTAACTGATACAGACACTGTTACACTAGGTTCACGGTGCGGAGATGGTTTAACAGTGATGAACTGTGTCAGATACTGTTACGCAAGGCTCACAGTGGGAAAAAGGTTTAACAGTAATGATCTTTTTCAGATCCTGTGACAACAGGTTCACAGTGCGGAGAATGTATAACTGTGATTAACTGTGTCAGATATTGTTACACCAGGCTCACATTGGGGGGTGTATGTTTAACAGTGATGAACTGAGTCAGATACAACTACACCAGATTCTCAGTGGGGAGAAGGTTTAACAGTAATGAACTGTGTCTGTTACTGTTACACCAATTTCACAGTGTGCAGAACGATTAACAGTGATGAGCTGTGTCAGATAGTATGACACCAGGATCTATGAGCGGAGAAGGTTTAACAGTGATGAACTGTGTCAGATACAGTTGCACCAGGTTCACAGTGGGGAGATGGTTTAACAGTGATGAACTTGGTCAGATACCGTGACTCCAGATTCACATTCGGGAGAATGTTTAACAGTTGTAAGCTGTGTCAGATACTGTGACCTCAGTTTGACAGTGCGGAGAAGGTTTACCCGTGATTAATTTAGTGGTTCAACTGTGATTAACTGATTCACATACTCTTACACCAGGTACACTGTGCATAGATGGTTTAACAGTGATGAACTGTGTCAGATACTGTGAACCCAGTTTCACAGTGCGGTAAATGTTTAACAGTGATTAACTGTGACAAATACTGTTACACCAGGTTCACAGTGGTGAGAAGGATCAACAGTGATGAACTGTGTCATATACTGTGACCCCAATATCACAATGGGGAGCAGGTTTAACCGTGATGAACTTTGTCACATTCTGTTACACCAGGTCCACCGTGGGGAAAATGTTTAACAGTGATTAACTGTGTCTGATAGTGTTACACCAGGATCACTGTGGGGAGAAGGTTTAACACTGATGAACTTTATCAGATACTGCGACCCCAGACTCAAAGTGGGGAGAAGGTTTAACATTGATGAACTGTGTCATATACTGTTACACCAGGTTCACAGTGGGGTAAATGTTTAACAGTGATTAACTGTGTCTCATAGTGTTCCACCAGGCTCACTTTGGGGAGAATGTTTAACAGTGGTGAACTGTGTCAGATACAGTGACCTCAGTTTGACAGTGTGGAGAAGGTTTACCCGTGATGAACTTAGTCAGATACTGTTACACTAGGTTTACAGTGGGGTGAATGTATAATAGTGATGAATGGTGTCAGATACTATTACACCAGGTTTACTGTGGGGAGAAAGTTTAAGACTGATGAACTTTGTCAGATACTGCGACCCCAGTTTCAAAGTGGGGAGAAGGTTTAGCATTGATGAACTGTGTCACAGACAGTTAAACGAGGTTCACAGTGGGTAGAAGGTGCAACAGTGAAGAATTGTGTCACGTACACTTAAACCACGTTCACAGTGGGGAGAATGTTTAACAGTGATGAACTGTTTCAGATACCTTTACAGCATGTTCACAGTGGGGAAAATTTTTAACAATGATTAACTGTGTCTTTTTGTGTTCCACCAGGCTCACTTTGGGGAGAATGTTTAACAGTGATGAACTAGGTCAGACACTGTGACCACAGTATCACAATGGGGAGAAGGTTTGACAGTGATTAACTGTTTCACATACTGTTACACCAGGTTCACAGTGGGAATAATGTTTAACAGTGATTAACTGTGTCTGATAATGTCCCACCAGGCTCT
Source organism: Narcine bancroftii (assembly GCF_036971445.1). Lineage (NCBI taxonomy): Eukaryota > Metazoa > Chordata > Chondrichthyes > Torpediniformes > Narcinidae > Narcine > Narcine bancroftii. The sequence goes on along the minus strand of NC_091481.1, from coordinate 48,993,051 downwards.
CTTTGGGGAGAATATTTAACAGTGATGAACTGTGTCAGATACTGTGAACCCAGTTACACAGTGCGTACAAAGTTTAACAGTGATGAACTTGGTCAGATACCGTGACTCCAGGTTCACATTCGGGAGAATGTTTAACAGTGGTAAGCTGTGTCAGATACTGTGACCTCACTTTGACAGTGCGGAGAAGATATACCCGTGATGAAATTAGTCAGATACTGTTACACTAGGTTTACAGTGGGGTGAATGTATAAGAGTGCTGAACTGTGTCAGATACTAGTGCACCAGATTCACTGTGGGAAGAAGATTTAACACTGATAAACTTTGTCAGATACTGCGACCCAGTTTCAAAGTGGGGAGAATGTTTAATATTGATGAACTGTGTCACAGACTGTTAAACCAGTTTCACTGGGGGGAGAAGGTTCAACAGCGAAGAATTTTGTCACATACACTTACAGCAAGTTCACAGTGGGGAGTAGAATTAACAGTTATGAGTTGTGTCAGATTGTATTACACCATTTTCACAGTGGAGAGAAGGTTCAACAGTGATTAACTGTCTCAGATACTGTTACACCAGGTTCAGGATGCGGAGATGGTTTAACAGTGATAAACTGTGTCAGATACTGTTACACAAGGCACACAGTGGTGAGAAGGTTTAACAGTGATGAACATTTTCAGATACTGTGACCCCAGTTTCAGAGTTCGGAGAAGGTTTAACAGTGACGAACTGTGTCACATGCTATTACACCAGGTTCATGGTGGTGAGAAGGATCAACAGTGATGAACTGTGTCATATACTGTTACCCCAGTATCACAATGGGGAGCAGGTTTAACAGTGATGAACTGTGTTAAATTCTGTTACACCAGGTCACAGTGAGGAAAATATTTAACAGTGATTAACTGTGTCTGATAGTGTCCCACCAGGCTCACTTTGGGGAGAATGTTTAACAGTGATGAACTGTGTCAGATACTGTGAACCCAGTTGCACAGCGCGGAGAACGTTTACCCGTGATGAATTTAGTCAGATACTGTTACACTAGGATTACAGTGGGGTGAATGTATAATAGTGATGAACGTTGACACATACTGTTACACCAGGTTCACTGTAGGGAGAATGTTTAACAGTGATGAACTCTTTCTGATCCTGTGACCCCAGTTTCACAATGGGGAGAAGGTTTGACAGTGATTAACTGTTTCACATGCTGTTACACCAGATTCACAGTGGGGATAATGTTTAACAGTGATTAACTGTGTCTGATACAGTGACCTCAGTTTGACAGTGTGGAGAAGGTTTACCCGTGATGAACTTAGTCAGATACTGTTAATCTAGGTTTACAGTGGGGTGAATCTATAATAGTGATGAACGGTGTCAGATACTATTGCACCAGGCTCACTTTGGGGAGAATGTTTAACAGTGATGAACTGTGTCAGATACTGTGAACCCATTTACACAGTGCGGAGAAAGTTTAACAGTGATGAACTTGGTCATGTACCGTGACTCCAGGTTCACATTCGGGAGAATGTTTCACAGTGGTAAGCTGTGTCAGATACTGTGACCTCAGTTTTACAGTGCGAAGAAGGTTTACCCGTGATTAATTTAGTCAGATACTGTTACAGTAGGGTTACAGTGGGTTGAATGTATAATAGTGATGAACGGTGTCACATACTGTTACACCAGGTTCACTGTAGGGAGAATTTTTATCAGTGATGAACTCTTTCTGATCCTGTAACCCCAGTTTCACAATGGGGAGCATGTTTAACAGTGGTGAACTGTTTCATATCCTGTGACCCCAGTTTCACAATGGGGAGAAGGTTTACCCGTGATGAACTTACTCAGATACTGTTACACTAGGGTTACAGTGGGTGAATGCATAATAGTGATGAACGGTGTCAGATACTATTGCACCAGGTTCACTGTGGGGAGATACCGTGACTCCAGGTTCACATTCGGGAGAATGTTTCACAGTGGTAAGCTGTGTCAGATACTGTGACCTCAGTTTGACAGTGCGAAGAAGGTTTACCCGTGATTAATTTAGTCAGATACTGTTACAGTAGGGTTACAGTGGGTTGAATGTATAATAGTGATGAACGGTGTCACATACTGTTACACCAGGTTCACTGTAGGGAGAATTTTTATCAGTGATGAACTCTTTCTGATCCTGTAACCCCAGTTTCACAATGGGGAGCATGTTTAACAGTGGTGAACTGTTTCATATCCTGTGACCCCAGTTTCACAATGGGGAGAATGTTTACCCGTGATGAACTTACTCAGATACTGTTACACTAGGGTTACAGTGGGTGAATGCATAATAGTGATGAACGGTGTCAGATACTATTGCACCAGGTTCACTGTGGGGAGAAGGTTTAACACTGATGAACGGTGTCACAGACAGTTAAACCAGGTTCACTGTGGGTAGACGTTTCAACAGTGATGAATTGTGTCACGTACACTTACAGCAAGGTTAAACTGGGGAGTAGGATTAACAGTTATAAGCTGTGCCATATAGTATTACACCATTTTCACAGTGAGGAGAAGGTTCAACTGTGATTAACTGATTCACATACTGTTACCCCAGGTTCACGGTGCGGAGATGGTTTAACAGTGATGAACTGTGTCAGATACTGTTAAACAAGGCTCACAGTGGTGAGAAGGTTTAACAGTGATGAACTTTTTCAGCTACTGTTAACCCAGTTTCACAGTGCGGTAAAGGTTTAACAGTGATTAACTGTGACACATGCTGTTACACCAGGTCCACCGTGTGGAAAATGTTTAACAGTGATTAACTGTGTCTGATAGTGTTACACCAGGCTCACTGTGGGGAGAAGCTTTAACACTGATGAACTTTATCAGATACTGCAACCCCAGACTCAAAGTGGGGAGAAGGTTTAACATTGATGAACTGTGTCACAGACAGTTAAACCAGGTTCACAGTGGAGAGAAATTCAACTGTGATGAACTGCGTCACAAACTCTTACAACAGGTTCACAGTGGTTAGAAGGTTTAACAGTGATGAACTTTTTCACATACTGTTACACTAGGTTCACAGTGGTGAGAAGGATCAACAGTGATGAACTGTGTCATATACTGTTACCACAGTCTCACAATGGGGAGCAGATTTAACCGTGATGAACTGTGTCACATTCTGTTACACCAGGTCCACCGTGGGGAAAATGTTTAACAGTGATTAACTGTGTCTGATACTGTTAAACCAGGCTCACTGTGGGGAGAATGTTTGACACTGATGAACTTTGTCAGATACTGCGACCCCAGATTCAAAGTGGGTTGAAGGTTTAACATTGATGAACTTTGTCACAAACAGTTAAACCAGGTTCACAGTGGGGAGAAGGTTCAACAGTGATGAACTGTGTCATATACTGTTACCCCAGTATCACAATGGGGAGCAGGTTTAACAGTGATGAACTGTGTCACATACTGTGACACCAGGTTCACAGTGGTGAGAAGGATCAACAGTGATGAACTGTGTCATATACTGTGACCTCAGTATAACAATGGGGAGAAGGTTTGACAGTGATGAACTGTGTCACATTCTGTTACACCAGGTCCACCGTGGGGAAAATGTTTAACAGTGATTAACTGTGTCTGATAGTGTTACACCAGGCTCACTGTGGGGAGAAGGTTTAACACTGATGAACTTTATCACATACTGCGACCCCAGACTCAAAGTGGGGAGAAGGTTTAACATTGATGAACTGTGTCACAGACAGTTAAACCAGGTTCACAGTGGGGAGAAGGATCAACAGTGATGAACTGCGTCACATACTCTTACAACAGGTTCACAATGGGGAGCAGGTGTAACAGTGATGAATTGTGTCACATACTGTTACACCAGGTTCACAGTGGTGAGAAAGATCAACAGTGATGAACTGTGTCATATACAGTGACCTCAGTATAACAATGGGGAGAAGGTTTGACAGTGATGAACTTTTTCACATCCTGTTAAACCAGGTTCACAGTGGGGTAAATGTTTAACAGTGATTAACTGTGTCTCATAGTGTTCCACTAGGCTCACTTTGGGGAGAATGTTTAACAGTCGTGAACTGTGTCAGATACAGTGACCTCAGTTTGACAGTGTGGAGAAGGTTTACTCGTGATGAACTTAGTCAGATTCTGTTACACGAGGTTTACAGTGGGGTGAATGTATAATAGTGATGAACGGTGTCAGATAGTATTACACCTGGTTTACTGTGGGGAGAAAGTTTAAGACTGATGAACTTTGTCAGATACTGCGACCCCAGTTTCAAAGTGGGGAGAAGGTTTAGCATTGATGAACTGTGTCACAGACAGTTAAACGAGGTTCACAGTGGGAAGAAGGTTAAACAGTGAAGAATTGTGTCACATACACTTAAACCACGTTCACAGTGGGGAGAATGTTTAACAGTGATGAACTGTTTCAGATACCTTTACACCATGTTCACAGTGGGGAAAATGTTTAACAATGATTAACTGTGTCTTTTCGTGTTCCACCAGGCTCACATTGGGGAGAATGTTTAACAGTGATGAACTAGGTGAGATACTGTGACACTAGTATCACAATGTGGAGAAGGTTTGACAGTGATCAACTGTTTCACATACTGTTACACCAGGTTCACAATGGGGTTAATGTTTAACAGTGATGAACTGTGTCAGATACTGTGAACCAGTTACACAGTGCGGACAAAGTTTAACAGTGATGAACTTGGTCAGATACCGTGACTCCAGGTTCACATTCGGGAGAATGTTTAACAGTGGTAAGCTGTGTCAGATACTGTGACCTCAGTTGGACAGTGCGGAGAAGGTTTACCCGTGATTTATTTAGTCAGATACTGTTACACTAGGGTTACAGTGGGGTGAATGTATAATAGTGATGAACGGTGTCACATACTGTTACACCAGGTTCACTGTAGGGAGAATGTTTAACAGTGATGAACTCTTTCTGATCCTGTGACCCCATTTTCACAATGGGGAGAATGTTTACCCATGATGAACTTACTCAGATACTGTTACACTAGGGATAGTGTGGGGTGAACGTATAATAGTGATGAACGGTGTCACATTCTGTTACACCAGGTTCACAGTGGGGAAAATGTTTAACAGTGATTAACTGTGTCTGATAGTGTTACACCAGGCTCACTGTGGGGAGAAGGTTTAACACTGATGAACATTGTCAGATACTGCGACCCCAGTTTCAAAGTGGGGAGAAGGTTTAACATCGATGACTGTGTCACAGACAGTTAAACCAGATGCACAGTGGGGAGAAGGTTGAACAGTGATGAATTGTGTCACAAACACTGACACGACGTTCACAGTGGGCAGAATGTTTCACAGTGATGAACTGTTTCAGATGCTTTTACACCATTTTCACAGTGAAGAAAATGTTTAACAATTATTAACTGTGTCATATAGTGTTCCACCAGTCCCACAGTGGGGGGTGAATGTTTAACAGTGATGAACTGAGTCAGATACAGTTACACCAGGTTCTCAGTGAGGAGAAGGTTTAACAGTAATGAACTGTGTCAGTTACTGTTACACCAAGTTCATAGTATGGAGAAGGATTAACATTGATGAGCTGTTTCAGATAGTATGACACCAGATTCTATGAGCGGAGAAGGTTTAACAGTGATGAACTCTGTCAGATTCTGTTGCACCAGTTTCAAAGTGGGGAGAAGGTTTAACATTGATGTACTGTGTCACAGACAGTTAAACCAGGTTCAAAGTTGGGAAAAAGTTCAACTGTCATGAACTGCGTCACAAACTCTTACAACAGGTTCACAGTGGTGAGAACGATCAACAGTGATGAACTGTGTCATATACTGTGACCCCAGTATCACAATGGGGAGACGGTTTGACAGTGATGATACTGTTATGCAACTGTTATGCAAGTCTCACAGTGGGAAGAAGGTTCAACAGTAATGATCCTTTTAAAATCCTGTGACAACAGGTTCACAGTGCGGAGAATGTATTACAGTGATTAACTGTGTCAGATATTGTTACACCAGGCTCACATTGGGGGGTTTATGTTTAACAGTGATGAACTGAGTCAGATACAGTTACACCAGGTTCTCAGTGGGGAGAAGGTTTAACAGTAATGAACTGTGTCAGTTACTGTTACACCAAGTTCATAGTGAGGAGAAGGATTAAGAGTGATGAGCTGTTTCAGAAAGTATAACACCAGGATCGATGAGCGGAGAAGGTTTAACAGTGATGAACTACGTCACATACTCTTACAACAGGTTCACAGTGGGGAGAAAGTTTAACAGTGATGAACTTTTTCAGATCCTGTTACACCAGCTTCACAGTGGAGAGAAGGATCAACAGTGATGAACTAAGTCATATACTGTTAAACCAGGTTCGCATTGGGTAGAAGGTTCTACAGTGAGGAATTGTGTCACATACTCTTAAACCACGTTCACAGTGGGGAGAATGTTCAACAGTGATTAACTGTTTCGGGTACTGTTACACCAGGTTCACATTGGGCAGAAGGTTCAATAGTGATTAACTGTTTCAGATACCGTGACTCCAGGTTCACATTCGGGAGAATTTTTAACAGTGGTGAACTGCGTCAGATACTGTGAATTGGATTAGTAAATATGCAGACGATACCAAGCTAGGTGGAATTGTGGATAATGAAGAAGGTTTTCAAGGATTGCAGAGGGATTTGGGCTGCTTAGAAAAGTGGGCTGAAAAATGGCAGATGGAATTTAATGCTGATAAGTGTGAGGTGCTTCATTTTGGTAAGAAGAATCAGAATAGGACATACGTGGTAAATGGGAGAGCATTGAGGAATACAGAAGAGCAGAAAGATTTAGGAGTAACGGTACATCGTTCCCTGAAGGTAGAAACTCACGTGAATAGGTTGGTGAAGAAGGCTTTTTGTATGCTGGCCTTTATCAATCATTGCATGGAATATAGGAGTTGGGAGGTAATGTTGAGATTGTATAAGACGTTGGTGCGGCCTAATTTGGAGTTCTGTGTGCAGTTCTGGTCGCCTAATTACAGGAAGGATATAAACAGAGTGGGGAGAGTGCAGCGAAGGTTTACCAGAATGTTACCTGGGTTTAAGCATCTAGAGTATAGGGAGAGATTGGACAGATTAGGTCTTTATTCTTTGGAGCGTAGAAGGTTGAGAGGGGATTTGATAGAAGTATTTAGGATTATGAAAGGGATAGACAGAGTGGATGTGGATAGACTATTTCCGTTAAGAGGAGGAAAGATTAAAACAAGAGGACATGAGTTAAGAATTAAGGGGCAGAGGTTTAGAGGTAACATGAGGGGGAACTTCTTTACTCAGAGAGTGGTAGCTGTGTGGAATGATCTTCCGGGAGAAATAGTGGCGGCGGAGTCAATTGTATTATTTAAGAAAAGGTTGGACAGGTATATGGATGAGAAGAAGATGGAGGGTTATGGGCATTGTGCAGGGAGGTGGGACTAGAAAGGGGTGTTTGGTTCGGTGCGGACTAGAATGGCCTAATGGCCTGTTTCCGTGCTGTAATTGTAATGTTATGTTATGTGAACTGTGGAGTACGTGAGGAACAGAGGTCAAAAGAGTGTGACAGGTGGAAAATTGTGGGGATCAGAGGGAAAAACTTGGGGACAGCTGGGGAAAAGTGGAGAAAAGTGGGCAACAAATGGCAACATTGACAAACAGAAGGAACATATTAGGAACTGGGAAAACTGCAGAAATGTGGTGAACATAGGTGAATAGTGGGGAGCAGTGGGGAATACATTGCGAAGTGTGCAGAGCAGGACAACAGTGGAAAAAAGTTGGGAGCAGTGGGGAACAGAGTGGAAGAGTGGGGAATGCGGGGAACGGTGGTCAAAATTGTGCAAAAGTTTGGGGACAGAGAGAAACTGTGGGGAACAGTGTGGGATCAGGCGGTTAAAATAGGGGAACATTGAAGAACTGTGGAAAAGAGTTTGGTAAAATGGCGTAGAGAGTGGAACAGATGGCGAACTGTGGAGAATGTGGGAACAGTGGGAAAAAGTGGGAAACTGATTTGGAAATGGGGAAAGAGTGGGTATCCATGGGGAACATTATGGAACTTGTGGGATACAGCTGCGGAACAGTAGGGAACAGATGGCGAACAGTGGAGAACCTTGGGAAATGTGGGTAATGGTGGGGAAAGTGGGGAACATATTGGGAAATGAGGGAAATTGGGGGAAAGTGTGAACAGTGGTGAACTTGTGGAAAGGCTTTTGTGCATTGGGGAACTGGTGGGAAACCGATGGTAAACTGTGGTGAATAGTGGGCATTATAGAGTCTATGTGGGGAACAGTGGGGAATGTGGGAAACAGCTGTGGAACAGTAGGGAACATGTGGAAAACAGTGGGGAATAGTTGAGGAGCTGTGGGAAACAGTGGAGAAGAGATGCACAACCGCTGTAGAACTGTGGCGAACAGTGTGGAACAATGGTGAAATGGTGGTGAACTGCTACGGAACTGTGGAGACCGGTGAAGAGTGGAGAACTTGGGGAAATGTGGCAGAAAGTGGGGAACAGATTGGAAAATGAGGGGAACAGAGAGAAATAGTGGGGAACAGTGGGGAATAGGTGAGGAGCTGTGGGAAACAGTGGAGAAGAGATGCACAACCACTGGAGAACTGTGGCGAACAGTGTGGAACAATGGTGAAATGGTGGTGAACTGCTACGGAACTGTGGAGACCGGTGAAGAGTGGAGAACTTGGGGAAATGTGGCAGAAAGTGGGAAACAGATTGGGAAATGAGGGGAACAGAGAGAAATAGTGGGGAACAGTGGGGAACACTTTGCTTTCAGCTGGTTAAAATTGGAGAACATTGAAGAACTGTGGAAAACAGTTTGGCGCAATGGCGTAGAGAGTGGAACAGATGGCGAACTGTGGAGACTGGGGGAGCAGTGGGGAAAAGTGGTAAAGAGATTTGGAAATTGGGGAACAGTGGTGATCCATGGGAAACAGTGTGCAACTTGTGGGAAATAGCTGTGGAACAGTAGGGAACAGATGGGGAACAGGTGAGGAGGAGTGGGAAACAGTGGAGCAATGGTGGGAAACAGCTGCAGAAGAGTGGGGACAGATGACAAACAGTGGAGAACCTGGGAAATGTGGTTGACTGTGGGGAAAGTGTGGGACACATTAGTAAATGAGGGGAATTGTGGGGGAAATTGTGAACAGTGGGGAAGTTGTGGAAAATGTTCGTTTCCAGTGGGGAACTGGTGGAAAACCGATGGTGATCTGTGGTGAATAGTGGGCAAGCGTGGAGAAATGGTGTGGAGCAGGGGGAACAATGTGGAAAGAGGAACAGGTGAGGAACAGTGAAGAACAGATGGTTCACTAATGGTGAACAGTGGGCAAGTGTGGGGAACAGTAGGGAACAGTGGTGAAATGATGGAGAACTGCTGAGGAATAGCGGGGACTTCTGGTAACCTGTTATGAACAGGTGGGGAACAGTGGGGAAGAGGTGAGGAGCTGTGGGAAACAGTGTAGAAGAGATGAGCAGCCGCTGAAGAACTGTGGCAACAGTGTGGAACAGTGGTGAAATGCTGCGTAATTGTGGGGTCCGGGGAAGAGTGGGGGAAATGTGGCAGAAAGTGGGGAACAGATTGGGAAATTAGGGGATCAGTGGAGAACAGTGGGGGAATAGGGGCAACTGCTGGGGAGCAGCGTGGACCTCTGGTTAACCTATTTTGAACGGATGGGGAGCAGTGTGGAAGAAATGATGAACAGTTTAGAATCGTGGGCAACACTGCAGAACAATGGGGAATGGATGGGAATAGTGGGGAGCAGGCGGTAACAATTAGGAAATGGGAAGAGTAGGGAACACTGCAGAATGGTGGAGAAAAGAGGGTAAGAGTTGGGAGCAGGGAGAACAGATATGGAACTGATTGGATGCAGGGAGGAACTGTGGGGAATATGTGCAACATGGCTGGGAAACAGTGGAATTTGGTGGGGAATAGTTGCAGACCAGGTGAAGAACAGTGGGATAGAGCAAAGAAATGTGGGGAACAGTGGGCAATATATGTAAAAGTGCGGAATTGGGGAACAGTGGGGAACTGAAGGGAGCATTGGTAAACAGTGGGGAACAGTGAATAATTCGTAACAGTGGGGAACAGAGCTTAAAAGGGGAGAGCCGTGGGGAACAGATAGTGAATCGTGGGGAAGAGTGGTTAAAAGTGTGTGGCAGGTTAGGAACAGTGAGGAACATTGGAAAACATTTTGGGAACTTCTCTGGAACAGCTGGTGGATAGGGCGCACTGAACATTAATGAATGGAGAGAAAACATGGGAACAGAAGTTAAAACTGCAGAACAGTACAGAACAACGGGGAACTGAGAGGAATAATGGGGAGCAGAGTGGAACAGAGTTGGATAGGGGGGAACCAGATAGGAACATTGCACTACAGTGAAGAACAGTGGGAAGCACTGGGGAACATTAAGAAACAGATGGCGAACAATCGAGAATGGGGTAACAGAGGGAAAAAGTTCGGGAACAACTGGAGAACAGTGGGGAACATTGTAGAAATGTGGGGATCAGTGGTGAACTGAGAGGAACAGTGGGAAACAGTTGAAAACAGATTTCGAAATAATGGGGAATAGAGGGGAACAATGGTGAACACTGGGCATCAGCAGGTATTAGGCGAGAGCAGTGGGGATCAGATGGTGAACCGTGGAGAACGTGGGGAACAGTGGTCAAAAGAGTGCGACAGGTGGACAATAATGGGGAACAGTGGGAAAACCGTGGGGACAGCTGGGGAAAAGTGGGAAACAGATTTGGAAATGGGGAAAGAGTGGGTATCCAAGGGGAACATAATGGTAGTTGTGGGATACAGCTGTGGAACAGTAGGGAACAGATGGCGAACAGTGGGGAACAGGTGGGTAGTAGTAGGAAACTGTGGAGCAATGGTGGGGAAATGCAGCAGAAGCATAGGGACAGATGCCGAACAGTGGAGAACCTGGGGAAATGTAGTTGACTGTGGGGAAAGTGGGGGACGCATTAGGAATTGAGGGGAATTGTGGGGGAAATTGTGAACAGTGGGGAAGTTGTGAGAAATGCTTGTTTCCAGTGGGGAACTGGTGGGAAACCGACGGTGAACTGTGGTGAATAGTGGGCAAGCGTGGAGAAATGGTGTGGAGCAGGGGGAACAATGTGGAAAGAGGAACAGGTGAGGAACAGTGAAGAACAGATGGTGCACTAATGGTGAACAGTGGGCAAGTGTGGGGAACAGTAGGGAACAGTGGTGAAATGGTGGAGAATTGCTGGGGAATAGCGGGGACTTCTGGTAACCTCTTATGAACAGGTGGGGAACAGTGGGGAAGAGGTGAGGAGCTGTGGGAAACAGTGGAGAATAGATGAGCAACCACTGGAGGACTGTGGCAACAGTGTGGAACAGTGGTGAAATGAAGGTGAAATGCTGCGTAATTGTGGGGTCCGGTGAAGAGTGGAGAACTTGGAGAAATGTGGCAGAAAGTGGGGAACAGATTGGGAAATAAGGGGATCAGTGGAGAACAGTGGGGGAATGGGGACAACTGCTGGGGAACAGCATGGACCTCTGGTTAACCTATTTTGAACGGATGGGGAACAGTGTGGAAGAAATGATGAACAGTTTAGAATAGTGGGCAACACTGCAGAACAATGGGGAATGGATGGGAATAATGGGGAGCAGGCGGTAACAATTAGGAAATGGGAAGAGTAGGGAACACTGCAGAATGGTGGAGAAAAGTGGGTAAGAGTTGGGAGCAGGGAGAACATCCAACTGATTGGATGCAGGGTGGAACTGTGGGTAACAGGTGCAACACGGCTGTTAAACAGTAGATTTTGGTGGGGAACAGTTGCAGGCCAGGTGAAGAACAGTGGGATAGAGTGAAGAAATGTGGGGAAAGTGGGAAAACCGTGGGGACAGCTGGGGAAAAGTGGAGAATAGTGGGCAAAAAATGGCAACATTGAGGAACAGAGGGAACAGATAGGGAACTGGGAAAACTGCAGAAATGTGGTGAACAGAGGGGAATAATGGGGAGCAATGGGGAATATATTGTGAAGGTGGAGAGTGGGGGAACAGTGGAGAAAAGGTGGGAGCAGTGGGGAACAGAGTGGAAGAGGGTGGAATGTAGGGAACGGTGGTCAAAATTGTGTAAAAGTTTGGGAACAGAGAGAAAGAGTGGGGAACAGTGTGGGATCAGCTGGTTAAAATTGGGGAACCTTGAAGAATTGTGGAAAAGAGTTTGGTACAATGGGGTAGAGAGTGGTAGAGTTGGCGAACTGTGGAGAATGGGGGAACAGTGGGGAAAAGTGGGAAACAGATTTGGAAATGGGGAAAGAGTGGGTATCCATGGGGAACATTATTGAACTTGTAGGATACAGGTGCGGAACAGTAGGGAACAGATGGCGAACAGTGGGGAACAGGAGGTTAGAAGTAGGAAACAGTGGAGCAATGGTGGGGAAATGCAGCAGAAGCGTGGGAACAGATGGATGACGAACAGTGGAGAACCTGCGGAAATGTGGGTGACCGTGGGGAAAGTGGGGAACAGATTGGGAAATGAGGGGATCAGTGGAGAACAGTGGGGGAATAGGGGCAACTGCTGGGGAGCAGCGTGGACCTCTGGTTAACCTATTTTGAACGGATGGGGAGCAGTGTGCAAGAAATGATGAACAGTTTAGAATCGTGGGCAACAATGCAGAACAATGGGGAATAGAGGAGAATTGTGGGGAGCAGGCGGTAACAATTAGGAAATGGGAAGAGTAGGGAACACTGCAGAATGGTGGAGAAAAGAGGGTAAGAGTTGGGAGCAGGGAGAACAGATGTGGAACTGATTGGATGCAGGGAGGAACTCTATGGAACATGTGCAAAACAGCAGGGAAACAGTAGAGTTTGATGGGGAACAGTTGCAGAACAGGTGAAGAACAGTGGGATAGAGCAAAGAAATGTGGGGAACAGTGGGCAATATGGGTAAAAGTGCTGAATTGGGGAACAGTGGGGAACTGAAGGGAGCATTGGTAAACAGTGGGGAACAGTGAATAATTCGTAACAGTGGGGAACAGAGCTTAAAAGGGGAGAGCCGTGGGGAACAAATAGTGAATCGTGGGGAAGAGTGGTTAAAAGTGTGTGGCAGGTTGGGAACAGTGAGGAACATTGGAAAACATCTTGGGAACTTCTCAGGAACAGCTGGTGGATAGGGCGCACTGAACATTAATGAATGGAGAGAAAATATGGGAACAGAAGACAAAACTGCAGAACAGTACAGAACAACGGGGAACTGCGGGGAATAATGGTGAGCAGAGTGGAACAGAGTTGGATAGGGGGGACCCAGATAGGAACATTGCACTACAGTGAAGAACAGTGGGAAGCACTGGGGAACAGTAAGAAACAGATGGCGAACAATCGAGAATGGGATAACAGAGGGAAAAAGTTCGGGAACAACTGGAGAACAGTGGGGAACATAGTAGAAATGTGGGGATCAGTGGCGAACTGAGAGGAACAGTGGGAAACAGTTGAAAACAGATTTCGAAATAATGGGGAATAGAGGGGAACAATGGTGAACACTGGGGATCAGCGGGTATTCGGCGAGAGCAGTGGAGATCTGATGGTGAACCGTGGAGAACGTGGGGAACAGTGGTCAAAAGAGCGTGACAGGTGGACAATAATGGGGAACAGTGGGAAAACCGTGGGGACAGCTGGGGAAAAGTGGAGAATAGTGGACAAAAAATGGCAACATTGAGGAAGAGAGGGAACAGATAGGGAACTGGGAAAACTGCAGAAATGTGGAGAACAGAGGGGAATAATGGGGAGCAATGGGGAATATATTGTGAAGGTGGAGAGTGGGGGAACAGTGGAGAAAAGTTGGGAGCAGTGGGGAACAGAGTGGAAGAGTGTGGAATGTAGGGAATGGTGGTCAAAATTGTGTAAAAGTTTGGGAACAGAGAGAAAGAGTGGGGAACAGTGTGGGATCAACTGGTTAAAATTGGGGAACCTTGAAGAATTGTGGAAAAGAGTTTGGTACAATGGGGTAGAGAGTGGTAGAGTTGGCGAACTGTGGAGAATGGGGGAACAGTGGGGAAAAGTGGGAAACAGATTTGGAAATGGGGAAAGAGTGGGTATCCATGGGGAACATTATTGAACTTGTGGGATACAGCTGCGGAACAGTAGGGAACAGATGGCGAACAGTGGGGAACAGGAGGTTAGCAGTAGGAAACAGTGGAGCAATGGTGGGGAAATGCAGCAGAAGCGTGGGAACAGATGACGAACAGTGGAGAACCTGCAGAAATGTGGGTAACCGTGGGGAAAGTGGGGAACATTGGGAAATGAGGGGATCAGTGGAGAACAGTGGGGCAATAGGGGCAACTGCTGGGGAACAGCGTGGACCTCTGGTTAACCTATTTTGAACGGATGGGGAGCAGTGTGCAAGAAATGATGAACAGTTTAGAATCGTGGGCAACAATGTAGAACAATGGGGAATGGAGGAGAATAGTGGGGAGCAGGCGGTAACAATTAGGAAATGGGAAGAGTAGGGAACACTGCAGAATGGTGGAGAAAAGAGGGTAAGAGTTGGGAGCAGGGAGAACAGATGTGGAACTGATTGGATGCAGGGAGGAACTATGTGGAACATGTGCAACACAGCAGGGAAACAGTAGAGTTTGATGGGGAACAGTTGCAGAACAGGTGAAGAACAGTGGGATAGAGCGAAGAAATGTGGGGAACAGTGGGCCATATGGGTAAAAGTGCTGAATTGGGGAAATAGTGAATCGTGGGGAAGAGTGGTTAAAAGTGTGTGGCAGGTTGGGGACAGTGAGGAAAATATTTTGGGAACTTCTCGGGAACAGCTGGTGGATAGGGCGCACTGAACATTAACGAATGGAGAGAAAATATGGGAACAGAAGGGGAAACTGCAGAACAGTACAGAACAACGGGGAACTGAGGGGAATAATGGGGAGCAGAGGGGAACAGAGTTGGATAGGGGGGTACCAGATAGGAACATTGCACTACAGTGAAGAACAGTGGGAAGCACTGTGGAACAGTAAGAAACAGATGGCGAACAATCTAGAATGGGGTAACAGAGGGAAAAAGTTCGGGAACAACTGGAGAACAGTGGGGAACATTGTAGAAATGTGGGGATCAGTGGCGAACTGAGAGGAACAGTGGGAAACAGTTGAAAACAGATTTCGAAATAATGGGGAATAGAGGGGAACAATGGTGAACACTGGGGATCAGCGGGTATTAGGCGAGAGCAATGGGGATCAGATGGTGAACCATGGAGAACGTGGGGAACAGTGGTCAAAAGAGCGTGACAGGTGGACAATAATGGTGAACAGTGGGAAAACCGTGGGGACAGCTGGGGAAAAGTGGAGAAAAGTGGACAAAAAATGGCAACATTGAGGAAGAGAGGGAACAGATAGGGAACTGGGAAAACTGCAGAAATGTGGTGAACAGAGGGGAATAATGGGGAGCAATGGGGAATATATTGTGAAGGTGGAGAGTGGGGGAACAGTGGAGAAAAGTTGGGAGCAGTGGGGAACAGAGTTGAGGAGTGTGGAATGTAGGGAACGGTGGTCAAAATTGTGTAAAAGTTTGGGAACAGAGAGAAAGAGTGGGGAACAGTGTGGGATCAACTGGTTAAAATTGGGGAACCTTGAAGAATTGTGGAAAAGAGTTTGGTACAATGGGGTAGAGAGTGGTAGAGCTGGTGAACTGTGGAGAATGGGGGAACAGTGGGGAAAAGTGGGAAACAGATTTGGAAATGGGGAAAGAGTGGGTATCCATGGGGAACATTATTGAACTTGTGGAATACAGCTGCGGAACAGTAGGGAACAGATGGTGAACAGTGGGGAACAGGAGGTTAGCAGTAGGTAACAGTGGAGCAATGGTGGGGAAATGCAGCAGAAGCGTGGGAACAGATGACGAACAGTGGAGAACCTGCAGAAATGTGGGTAACCGTGGGGAAAGTGGGGAACAGATTGGGAAATGAGGGGATCAGTGGAGAACAGTGGGGGAATAGGGGCAACTGCTGGGGAACAGCGTGGACCTCTGGTTAACCTATTTTGAACGGATGGGGAGCAGTGTGCAAGAAATGATGAACAGTTTAGAAATGTGGGCAACAATGCAGAACAATGGGGAATGGAGGAGAATAGTGGGGAGCAGGCGGTAACAATTAGGAAATGGGAAGAGTAGGGAACACTGCAGAATGGTGGAGAAAAGAGGGTAAGAGTTGGGAGCAGGGAGAACAGATGTGGAACTGATTGGATGCAGGGAGGAACTATGTGGAACATGTGCAACACAGCAGGGAAACAGTAGAGTTTGATGGGGAACAGTTGCAGAACAGGTGAAGAACAGTGGGATAGAGCAAAGAAATGTGGGGAAAAGTGGGCAATATGGGTAAAAGTGCTGAATTGGGGAACAGTGGGGAACTGAAGGGAGCATTGGTAAACAGTGGGGAACAGTGAATAATTCGTAACAGTGGGGAACAGAGCTTAAAAGGGGAGAGCCGTGGGGAACTGATAGTGAATCGTGGGGAAGAGTGGTTAAAAGTGGTGAACCATGGAGAACGTGGGGAACAGTGGTCAAAAGAGTGTGACAGGTGGACAATAATGGGGAACAGTGGGAAAACTGTGGGGACAGCTGGGGAAATGTGGAGAATAGTGGACATAAAATGGCAACATTGAGGAAGAGAGTGAACAGATAGGGAACTGGGAAAACTGCAGAAATGTGGTGAACAGAGGGGAATAATGGGGAGCAATGGGGAATATATTGTGAAGGTGGAGAGTGGGGAAACAGTGGAGAAAAGTTGGGAGCAGTGGGGAACAGAGTGGAAGAGTGTGGAATGTAGGGAACGGTGGTCATAATTGTGTAAAAGTTTGGGAACAGAGAGAAAGGGTGGGGAACAGTGTGGGATCAGCTGGTTAAAATTGGGGAACCTTGAAGAACTGTGGAAAAGAGTTTGGTACAATGGGATAGAGAGTGGTAGAGTTGGCGAATTGTGGAGAATGGGGGAACAGTGGGGAAAAGTGGGAAACAGATTTGGAATTGGGGAAAGAGTGGGTATCCATGGGGAACATTATTGAACTTGTGGGATACAGCTGCGGAACAGTAGGGAACAGATGACAGATGGCGAACATTGGGGAACAGGAGGTTAGCAGTAGGAAACAGTGGAGCAATGGTGGGGAAATGCAGCAGAAGCGTGGGAACAGATGCCAAACAGTGGAGAACCTGGGGAAATGTAGTTGACTGTGGGGAAAGTGGGGGACGCATTAGGAAATGAGTGGAGTTGTGGGGGAAATTGTGAACAGTGGGGAAGTTGTGGGAAATGCTTGTTTCCAGTGGGGAACTGGTGGGAAACCGACGGTGAACTGTGGTGAATAGTGGGCAAGCGTGGAGAAATGGTGTGGAGCAGGGGGAACAATGTGGAAAGAGGAACAGGTGAGGAACAGTGAAGAACAGATGGTGCACTAATGGTGAACAGTGGGCAAGTGTGGGGAACAGTAGTGAACAGTGATGAAATGGTGGAGAACTGCTGGGGAATAGCGGGGACTTCTGGTAACCTGTTATGAACAGGTGGGGAACAGTGGGAAAGAGGTGAGGAGCTGTGGGAAACAGTGGAGAAGAGATGAGCAACCACTGGAGAACTGTGGCAACAGTGAGGTACAGTGATGAAATGATGGTGAAATGCTGCGTAATTGTGGGGTCTGGTGAAGAGTGGAGAACTTGGAGAAATGTGGCAGAAAGTGGGGAACAGATTGGGAAATAAGGGGATCAGTGGAGAACAGTGGGGGAATGGGGGACAACTGCTGGGGAACAGCATGGACCTCTGGTTAACCTATTTTGAACGGATGGGGAACAGGGTGGAAGAAATGATGAACAGTTTAGAATCGTGGGCAACACTGCAGAACAATGGGGTATGGATGGGAATAGTGGGGAGCAGGCAGTAACAATTAGGAAATGGGAAGGGTAGGGAACACAGCAGAATGGTGGAGAAAAGAGGGTAAGAGTTGGGAACATGAAAAACAGATGTGGAACTGATTGGATGCAGGGAGGAACTGTGGGTAACAGGTGCAACATGGCTGGGAAACAGTAGAGTTTGATGGGGAACAGTTGCAGACCAGGTGAAGAACAGTGGGATAGCGTGAAGATATGTGGGGAACAGTGAATATAGGAAAAAGTGCAGAATTGGGGAACAGTGGGGAACTGAAGGGAGCATTGGTAAACAGTGGGGAACAGTGAATAATTCGTAACAGTGGGGAACAGAGCTTAAAAGGGGAGAGCCGTGGGGAACAGATAGTGAATCGTGGGGTAGAGTGGTTAAAAGTGTGTGGCAGGTTGGGAACAGTGAGGAAAACATTTTGGGAACTTCTCGGGAACAGCTGGTGGATAGGGCGCACTGAACATTAACGAATGGAGAGAAAATATGGGAACAGAAGGGGAAACTGCAGAACAGTACAGAACAACGGGGAACTGAGGGGAATAATGGGGAGCAGAGGCGAACAGAGTTGGATAGGGGGGAACCAGATAGGAACATTGCACTACAGTGAAGAACAGTGGGAAGCACTGGGGAACAGTAAGAAACAGATGGCGAACAATCGAGAATGGGGTAACAGAGGGAAAAAGTTCGGGAACAACTGGAGAACAGTGGGGAACATTGTAGAAATGTGGGGATCAGTGGCGAACTGAGAGGAACAGTGGAAAACAGTTGAAAACAGATTTCGAAATAATGGGGAATAGAGGGGAACAATGGTGAACACTGGGCATCAGCGGGTATTAGGCGAGAGCAGTGGGGATCAGATGGTGAACCATGGAGAACGTGGGGAACAGTGGTCAAAAGAGTGTGACAGGTGGACAATAATGGGGAACAGTGGGAAAACCGTGGGGACAGCTGGGGAAAAGTGGAGAATAGTGGACAAAAAATGGCAACATTGAGGAAGAGAGGGAACAGATAGGGAACTGGGAAAACTGCAGAAATGTGGTGAACAGAGGGGAATAATGGGGAGCAATGGGGAATATATTGTGAAGGTGGAGAGCGGGGTAAGAGTGAAGAACAGAGGGGAGCAGTGGGGAACAGAGTGGAAGAGTGGGGAATGCGGTCAACGGTGGTCAATATTTTGTAAAATTTATGAACAGAGAGAAACAGTGGGGAACAGTGTGCGATCAGCTGGTTAAAATTGGGGAACATTGAAGAACTGTGGAAAAGAGTTTGGTACAATGGGGTAGAGAGTGGAACAGATGGCGAACTGTGGAGAATGGGGTAACAGTGGGGAAAAGTGGGAAACAGATTTGGAAATGGGGAAAGAGTGGGTATCCATGGGGAACATCATTGAATTTGTGGGATACAGCTGTGGAACAGTAGGGAACAGGTGGCGAACAGTGGGGAACAGGAGGGGAGAAGTAGGAAACAGTGGAGCAATGAAGGGGAAATGCAGCAGAAGCGTGGGGACAGATGAGGAACAGTGGAGAACCTGGGGAAATGTGGGTAACGGTGGGGAAAGTGGGGAACAGATTGGGAAATGCGTGGATCAGTGGAGAACAGTGGGGTAATGGGGGGAAACTGCTGGGGAACAGCGTGGACCACTGGTTAAACTATTTTGAACGGATGGGGAGCAGTGTGCAAGAAATGATGAACAGTTTAGAATCGTGGGCAACACTGCAGAATAATGGGGAATGGAGGGGAATAGTGGGGAGCAGGCGGTAACAATTAGGAAATGGGAAGAGTAGGGAACACTGCAGAATTGTGGAGAAAAGAGTGTAAGAGTTGGGAGCAGGGAGAACAGATGTGGAACTGATTGGATGCAGGGAGGAACTGTGTGGAACATGTGCAACACGGCTGGGAAACAGTAGAGTTTGATGGGGACCAGTTGCAGAACAAGTGAAGAACAGTGGGATAGAGCGAAGAAATGTGGGGAACAGTGGGCAATATGGGTAAATGTGCGGAATTGGGGAATAGTGGAGAACTGAAGGGAGCATTGGTAAACAGTGGGGAACAGTGCGGGATCAGCTTGTTAACATTGGGGAACATTGAAGAACTGTGCCAAAGAGTTTGGTAAAATGGGGTAGAGAGTGGAACAGATGGCGAACTGTGGTGAATGGGGGAACAGTGGGGAAAAGTGGGAAACAGATTTGGAAATGGGGAAAGAGTGGGTATCCATGGGGAACATTATTGAACTTGTGGGATACAGCTGTGGAACAGTAGGGAACAGATGGCGAACAGTGGGGAACAGGTGGGCAGCAGTAGGAAACTGTGGAGCAATGGTGGGGAAATGCATCAGAAGCGTGGGGACAGATGACGAACAGTGGAGAAACTGGGGAAATGTAGTTGACTGTGGGGAAAGTGGGGGACGCATTAGGAAATGAGGGGAATTGTGGGGGAAATTGTGAACAGTGGGGAAGTTGTCGGAAATGCTTGTTTCCAGTGGGGAACTGGTGGGAAACCGACGGTGAACTGTGGTGAATAGTGGGCAAGCGTGGAGAAATGGTGTGGAGCAAGGGGAACAATGTGGAAAGAGGAACAGGTGAGGAACAGTGAAGAACAGATGGTGCACTAATTGTGAACAGTGGGCAAGTGTGGGGAACAGTAGGGAACAGTGGTGAAATGGTGGAGAACTGCTGGGGAATAGCGGGGACTTCTTGTAACCTGTTATGAACAGGTGGGGAACAGTGGGGAATAGGTGAGAAGCTGTGGGAAACAGTGGAGAAGAAATGCGCAACCGCTGGAGAACTGTGGCAACGTTGGGGAACAGTGGTGAAATGGTGGTGAAATGCTGCAGAATTGTGGGGTCCAGTGAATAGTGGAGAACTTGGAGAAATGTGGCAGAAAGTGGGGAACAGATTGGGAAATGAGGGGATTAGTGGAGAACAGTGGGGGAATGGGGGACAACTGCTGGGGAACAGCGTGGACCTCGGGTTAACCTATTTTGAACGGATGGGGAACGGTGTGGAAGAAATTATGAACAGTTTAGAATCGTGGGCAACACTGCAGAACGATGGGGAATGGAGGGAAATAGTGGGGAGCAGGCGGTAACAATTAGGAAAAGGGAAGTGTAGGGAACACTGCAGAATGGTGGAGAAAAGAGGGTAAGAGTTGGGAGCAGGGAGAACAGATATGGAACTGATTGGATGCAGGGAGGAACTGTGGGGAACATGTGCAACATGGCTGGGAAACAGTGGAATTTGGTGGGGAATAGTTGCAGACCAGGTGAAGGACAGTGGGATAGAGCGGAAAAATGTGTGGAACAGTGGTCAATATGGGTAAAAGTGCGGAATTGGGGAACAGTGAGGAACTGAAGGGAGCATTGGTAAACAGTGGGGAACAGGGAATATTTAGTTACAGTGGGGAACAGAGCTTTAAAGGGGAGAGCAGTGGGGAACAGATAGTGAATCGTGGGGAAGACTGGTTAAAAGAGTGTGGCAGGTGGGGAACAGTGAGGAACACTGGAAAACATTTGGGGAACATCTCGGGAACAGATGGTGATTAAGGCGCACTGAACATTAACGAATGGAGAGATAAGACGGGAACAGCAGGAAAAACTGCACAACAGTAGAGAACAGCGGGGAAATGAGGGGAATAATGGGGAGCAGAGGGCAACATAGTGGAATAGCGGGGAACCAGATAGGAACACTGCACTGCAGTGAAGAACAGAGGGGAGCAGTGGTGAACAGAGCAGAACAGTGGGAAGCACTGGGGAACAGTAGGAATGAGATGGTGAACAATCGAGAATGGGGTAACAGAGGGAAACAGTTCGGGAATAGCTGGAGAACAGTGGGGAACATTGTAGAAATGTGTGGATCAGTTGGAAACTGAGAGGAACAGTGGGGAAAAGTTGAAAACAGATTGCGAAATAATGGGGAAGAGAGGTGAACAATGGTGAACACTGGGGATCAGCGGCGATTAAGCGAGAGCAGTGGGGATCAGTTTGTGAACCACGGAAAACGTGGGGATAGTGGTAAAAAGAGTGTGACAGGTGGACAATAGTGGGGTACAGTGGGAAAACCTTGGGGACAGCTGGGGAAAAGTGGAGAATAGTGGGCAACAAATGGCAACATTGAGGAACAGAGGGAATAGATGGGGAACTGGGAAAACTGCAGAACGGTGGAGAACAGCGGGGAACTGAAGGGAATAATGGGGAGCAGAGGGGAACAGAGCGGAATAGGGGGCAAACAGATAGGAAAACTGCACAACAGTGAAGAACAGAGGGGAGCAGTGGGGAACAGAGCAGAACAGTGGGAAGCACTGGGGAACAGTAGGAAACAGATGGCGAACAATCGAGAATGGGGTAACAGAGGGAAAAAGTTCGGGAACAACTGGAGAACGGTGGGGAACATTATAGAAATGTTGGGATCAGTGGCGAACTGAGAGGAACATTGGGGAACAGTTGAAAACAGATTTCGAAATAATGGGGAAGAGAGGGGAACAATGGTGAACACTGGGGATCAGCGGGTATTAGGTGAGAGCAGTGGGGATCAGATGGTGAACAGTGGAAAACGTGGGGAACAGTGGTCAAAAGAGTGTGACTAGTGGACAATAATGGGGAACAGTGGGAAAACCGTAGGGACAGCTGGGAAAAAATGGAGAATAGTGGGCAACAAATGGCAACATTGAGGAAGAGAGGGAACAGATAGGGAACTGGGAAAACTGCAGAAATGTGGTGAACAGAGGGGAATAATGGGGAGCAGGGGGGAATATAATGTTAAGGTGGAGAGCGGGGTAACAGTGAAGAACAGAGGGTAACAGTGGGGAACAGAGTGGAAGAGTGGGGAATGAGGGGAACGGTGGTCAATATTTTGTAAGATTTAGGAACAGAGAGAAACAGTGGGGAACAGTGTGCGATCAGCTGGTTAAAATTGGGGAACATTGAAGAACTGTGGAAAAGAGTTTGGTACAATGGGGTAGAGAGTGGAACAGATGGCGAACTGTGGAGAATGGGGGAACAGTGGGGAAAAGTGGGAAACAGATTTGGAAATGGGGAAAGTGTGGGTATCCATGGGGAACATTATTGAATTTGTGGGATACAGCTGTGGAACAGTAGGGAACAGGTGGCGAACAGTGGGGAACAGGAGGGGAGCGGTAGGAAACAGTGGAGTAATGGTGGGGAAATGCAGCAGTAGCGTGGAGACAGATGACGAACAGTGGAGAACCTGGGGAAATTTGGGTAACGGTGGGGAAAGTGGGGAACAGATTGGGAAATGAGGGGAACTGGGGGGAAAGAGTGAACAGTGGGGAACTTCTGGAAAATGCTCTGATGCAGTGGGGAACTGGTGGGAAACTGATAGTGAACTGTGGTGAATAGTGGGCATTATAGAGTCTATGTGGGGAACAGTGGGGAATGTGGGAAACAGCTGTGGAACAGTAGGGGACTTGTGGGAAACAGTGGGGAATCGGTGAGGAGCTGTGGGAAACAGTGGAGAAAAGATGCACAACCGCTGGAGAACTGTGGCGAACAGTGTGGAACAATGGTGAAATAGTGGTGAACTGCTACGGAACTGTGGACATCGGTCAAGAGTGGAGAACTTGGGGAAATGTGGCAGAAAGTGGGGAACAGATAGGGAAATGAGGGGAACAGAGATAAATAGTGGGAAACAGTGGGAAACAGTTTGGTATCAGCTGGTTAAAATTGGAGAACATTGAAGAACTGTGGAAAACAGTTTGGTGCAATGGCGTAGAGAGTGGAACAGATGGCGAACTGTGGAGAATGGGGGAGCAGTCGGGAAAAGAGGTAAAGAGATTTGGAAATGGGGGAACAGTGGTGATCCATGGGAAACAGTGTGCAACTTGTGGGAAATAGCTGTGGAACAGTAGGGAACAGATGGGGAAGAGGTGACGAGGAGTGGGAGACAGTGGAGCAATGGTGAGAAACTGCTGCAGAAGAGTGGGGACAGGTGACGAACAGTGGAGATCCTGGGGAAATGTCGTTGACTGTGGGGAAAGTGGGGGACGCATTAGGAAATGAGGGGAATTGTTGGGGAAATTGTGAACAGTGGGGAAGTTGTCGGAAATGCTTGTTTCCAGTGGGGAACTGGTGGGAAACCGATGGTGAACTGTGGTGAATAGTGGGCAAGCGTGGAGAAATGGTGTGGAGCAGGGGGAACAATGTGGAAAGAGGAACAGGTGAGGAACAGTGAAGAACAGATGGTGCACTAATGTTGAACAGTGGGCATGTGTGGGGAACAGTAGGGAACAGTGGTGAAATGGTGGAGAATTGCTGGGGAATAGCGGGGACTTCTGGTAACCTGCTTTGAATAGGTGGGGAACAGTGGGGAAGAGGTGAGCAGCAGTGGGAAACAATGGAGAAGAGATGCGCAACCGCTGGAGAACTGTGGCAACAGTGTGGAACAGTGGTGAAATGCTGCGGAATTGTGGGGCCCGGTGAAGACTGGAGAACTTGGAGAAATGTGGCAGAAAGTGGGGAACAGATTGGGAAATGAGGGAATCAGTGGAGAACAGTGGAAGAATGGGGGACAACTGCTGGGGAACAGCGTGGACCTCTGGTTAAACTATTTTGAACGGATGTGGAACAGTGTGCAAGGAATGATGAACAGTTTAGAATCGTGGGCAACACTGCAGAACAATGGGGAATGGAGGCAATTAGTGGGGAGCAGGCTGTAACAATTAGGAAATGGGAAAAGTAGGGAACACTGCAGAATGGTGGAGAAAAGAGGGTTAGAGTTGGGAGCAGGGAGAACAGATATGGAACTGATTGGATGCAGGGAGGAACTGTGGGGAACATGTGCAACACGGCTGGGAAACAGAGGAGTTTGGTGGAGAATAGTTGCAGACCAGGTGAAGGACAGTGGGATAGAGCAGAGAAATGTGTGGAACAGTGGTCAATATGGGTAAAAGTGCGGAATTGGGGAACAGTGAGGAACTGAAGGGAGCATTGGTAAACAGTGTGGAACAGGGAATATTTAGTAACAGTGGGGAACAGAGCTTTAAAGGGGAGAGCAGTGGGGAACAGATAGTGAATCGTGGGGAAGACTGGTTAAAAGAGTGTGGCAGGTGGGGAACAGTGAGGAACACTGGAAAACATTTGGGGAACATCTCGGGAACAGCTGGTGGATAGGGCGCACTGAACATTAACGAATGGAGAGATAAGATGGGAACAGCAGGAAAAACTGCACAACAGTAGAGAACAGCGGGGAAATGAGGGGAATAATGGGGAGCAGAGGCGAACAGAGTTGGATAGGGGGAATCAGATAGGAACACTGCACTACAGTGAAGAACAGAGGGGATCAGTGGGGAACAGAGCAGATCAGTGGGAAGCACTGGAGAACAGTAGGAAACAGATGGCGAACAATCAAGAATGGGGTAACAGAGGGAAACAGTTCGGGAACAACTGGAGAACAGTGGGGAACATTGCAGAAATGTGGGGATCAGTGGCGAACTGAGAGGAACAGTGGGGAACAGTTGAAAACAGATTGCGAAATAATGGGGAAGAGAGGGTTACAATGCTGAACACTGGGGATCAGCGGGTATCAGGCGAGAGCAGTGGGGATCAGATGGTGAACCGTGGAGAACGTGGGGAACAGTGGTCAAAGAGTGTGACAGGTGGACAATAGTGGGGAACAGTGGGAGAAACTTGGGGACAGCTGGGGTTAAAGTGGAGAATAGTGGGCAACAAATGGCATTATTGAGGAACAGAGGGAACAGATGGGGAACTGGGAAAACTGCAGAAATGTGGTGAACAGAGGGGAATAGTGGGGAGCAGTGGGGAATACATTGCGAAGTGTGGTGAGCGGGGGAACAGTGGAGAAATGTTGGGAGCAGCGGGGAACAGAGTGGAAGTGTGGCGAATGCAGGGAACGGTGGTCAAAATTGTGTTAAAGATATGGAACAGAGAGAAACAGTGGGGAACAGTGTGGGATCAGCTGGTTAAAATTGGGGAACATTGAAGAACTGTGCAAAAGAGTTTGGTACAATGGGGTTGAGAGTGGAACAGATGGCGAACTGTGGAGAATGGGGGAACAGTGGGGAAAAGTGGGAAACCGATTTGGAAATGGGGAAAGAGTGGGTGTCCATGGGGAACATTATGGAACTTGTGGGGTACAGCTGTGGAACAGTAGGGAACAGATGGCGAACAGTGGAGAACCTGGGGAAATGTGGGTAACGGTGGGGAAAGTGGGGAACAGATTGGGAAATAAGGGGAATTGGGGGGAAAGTGTGAACAGTGGGGAACTTGTTGAAAATGCCTGGGTGCAGTGGGGAACTGGTGGGAATCCGTTGGTGAACTGCGGTGAATAGTGGGCATTATAGAGTCTATGTGGGGAACAGAGGGGAACGTGGGAAACAGCTGTGGAACAGTAGGGAACATGTGGGGAACAGTGTGGAATAGGTAAGCAGCTGTGGGAAACAGTGGAGAAGAGATGCACAACTGATGGAGAAATGTGGCGAACAGTGTGGAACAATGGTGAAATGGTGGTGAACTGCTACGGAACTGTTGAGACTGGTGAAGAGTGGAGAACTTGGGGAAATGTGGCAGAAAGTGGGAAACAGATTGGGAAATGAGGGGAAAAGAGAGAAATAGTGGGGAACAGTGGGGAACAGTTTGGTATCAGCTGGTTAAAATTGGAGAACTTTGAAGAACTGTGAAAACAGTTTGGTGCAATGGCGTAGAGAGTGGAACAGATGGCGAACTGTGGAGAATGGGGGATCAGTGGGGAAAAGTGGTAAAGAGATTTGGAAATGGGGTAACAGTAGTGATCCATGGGAAACAGTGTGCAACTTGTGGGAAATAGCTGCAGAAGAGTGGGGAAAGATGACGAACAGTGGGGAACCTGGGGAAATGTGGTTGACTGTGGGGAAAGTGGGGGACATATTGGGAAATGAGGGAATCAGTGGAGAACAGTGGGTAATGGGGCACAACTGCTGAAGAACAGCGTGGACCTCTGGTAACCTATTTTGAATGGATGGGGAACAGTGTGGAAGAAATGATGAACAGTTTAGAATCGTGGGCAACACTGCAGAACAATGGGGAATGGAGGGGAATAGTGGGGAGCAGGTGGTAACAATTAGGAAATGGGAAGAGTAGGGAACACTGCAGAATGGTGGAGAAAAGAGGATAAGAGTTGGGAGCAGGGAGAACAGATGTGGAACTGATTGGATGCAGGGAGGAACTGTGGGGAACATGTGCAACACGGCTTGGAAACAGTAGAGTTTGGTGGTGAACAGTTGCAGAACAGGAGAAGAACAGTGGGATAGAGCGAAGAAATGTGGGGAACAGTGGGCCATATGGGTAAAAGTGCTGAATTGGGGAAATAGTGAATCGTGGGGAAGAGTGGTTAAAAGTGTGTGGCAGGTTGGGGACAGTGAGGAAAATATTTTGGGAACTTCTCGGGAACAGCTGGTGGATAGGGCGCACTGAACATTAACGAATGGAGAGAAAATATGGGAACAGAAGGGGAAACTGCAGAACAGTACAGAACAACGGGGAACTGAGGGGAATAATGGGGAGCAGAGGGGAACAGAGTTGGATAGGGGGGTACCAGATAGGAACATTGCACTACAGTGAAGAACAGTGGGAAGCACTGTGGAACAGTAAGAAACAGATGGCGAACAATATAGAATGGGGTAACAGAGGGAAAAAGTTCGGGAACAACTGGAGAACAGTGGGGAACATTGTAGAAATGTGGGGATCAGTGGCGAACTGAGAGGAACAGTGGGAAACAGTTGAAAACAGATTTCGAAATAATGGGGAATAGAGGGGAACAATGGTGAACACTGGGGATCAGCGGGTATTAGGCGAGAGCAGTGGGGATCAGATGGTGAACCATGGAGAACGTGGGGAACAGTGGTCAAAAGAGCGTGACAGGTGGACAATAATGGTGAACAGTGGGAAAACCGTGGGGACAGCTGGGGAAAAGTGGAGAAAAGTGGACAAAAAATGGCAACATTGAGGAAGAGAGGGAACAGATAGGGAACTGGGAAAACTGCAGAAATGTGGTGAACAGAGGGGAATAATGGGGAGCAATGGGGAATATATTGTGAAGGTGGAGAGTGGGGGAACAGTGGAGAAAAGTTGGGAGCAGTGGGGAACAGAGTTGAGGAGTGTGGAATGTAGGGAACGGTGGTCAAAATTGTGTAAAAGTTTGGGAACAGAGAGAAAGAGTGGGGAACAGTGTGGGATCAACTGGTTAAAATTGGGGAACCTTGAAGAATTGTGGAAAAGAGTTTGGTACAATGGGGTAGAGAGTGGTAGAGCTGGTGAACTGTGGAGAATGGGGGAACAGTGGGGAAAAGTGGGAAACAGATTTGGAAATGGGGAAAGAGTGGGTATCCATGGGGAACATTATTGAACTTGTGGAATACAGCTGCGGAACAGTAGGGAACAGATGGTGAACAGTGGGGAACAGGAGGTTAGCAGTAGGTAACAGTGGAGCAATGGTGGGGAAATGCAGCAGAAGCGTGGGAACAGATGACGAACAGTGGAGAACCTGCAGAAATGTGGGTAACCGTGGGGAAAGTGGGGAACAGATTGGGAAATGAGGGGATCAGTGGAGAACAGTGGGGGAATAGGGGCAACTGCTGGGGAACAGCGTGGACCTCTGGTTAACCTATTTTGAACGGATGGGGAGCAGTGTGCAAGAAATGATGAACAGTTTAGAAATGTGGGCAACAATGCAGAACAATGGGGAATGGAGGAGAATAGTGGGGAGCAGGCGGTAACAATTAGGAAATGGGAAGAGTAGGGAACACTGCAGAATGGTGGAGAAAAGAGGGTAAGAGTTGGGAGCAGGGAGAACAGATGTGGAACTGATTGGATGCAGGGAGGAACTATGTGGAACATGTGCAACACAGCAGGGAAACAGTAGAGTTTGATGGGGAACAGTTGCAGAACAGGTGAAGAACAGTGGGATAGAGCAAAGAAATGTGGGGAAAAGTGGGCAATATGGGTAAAAGTGCTGAATTGGGGAACAGTGGGGAACTGAAGGGAGCATTGGTAAACAGTGGGGAACAGTGAATAATTCGTAACAGTGGGGAACAGAGCTTAAAAGGGGAGAGCCGTGGGGAACTGATAGTGAATCGTGGGGAAGAGTGGTTAAAAGTGGTGAACCATGGAGAACGTGGGGAACAGTGGTCAAAAGAGTGTGACAGGTGGACAATAATGGGGAACAGTGGGAAAACTGTGGGGACAGCTGGGGAAATGTGGAGAATAGTGGACATAAAATGGCAACATTGAGGAAGAGAGTGAACAGATAGGGAACTGGGAAAACTGCAGAAATGTGGTCAACAGAGGGGAATAATGGGGAGCAATGGGGAATATATTGTGAAGGTGGAGAGTGGGGAAACAGTGGAGAAAAGTTGGGAGCAGTGGGGAACAGAGTGGAAGAGTGTGGAATGTAGGGAACGGTGGTCATAATTGTGTAAAAGTTTGGGAACAGAGAGAAAGGGTGGGGAACAGTGTGGGATCAGCTGGTTAAAATTGGGGAACCTTGAAGAACTGTGGAAAAGAGTTTGGTACAATGGGATAGAGAGTGGTAGAGTTGGCGAATTGTGGAGAATGGGGGAACAGTGGGGAAAAGTGGGAAACAGATTTGGAATTGGGGAAAGAGTGGGTATCCATGGGGAACATTATTGAACGTGGGATACAGCTGCGGAACAGTAGGGAACAGATGACAGATGGCGAACATTGGGGAACAGGAGGTTAGCAGTAGGAAACAGTGGAGCAATGGTGGGGAAATGCAGCAGAAGCGTGGGAACAGATGCCGAACAGTGGAGAACCTGGGGAAATGTAGTTGACTGTGGGGAAAGTGGGGGACGCATTAGGAAATGAGTGGAGTTGTGGGGGAAATTGTGAACAGTGGGGAAGTTGTGGGAAATGCTTGTTTCCAGTGGGGAACTGGTGGGAAACCGACGGTGAACTGTGGTGAATAGTGGGCAAGCGTGGAGAAATGGTGTGGAGCAGGGGGAACAATGTGGAAAGAGGAACAGGTGAGGAACAGTGAAGAACAGATGGTGCACTAATGGTGAACAGTGGGCAAGTGTGGGGAACAGTAGTGAACAGTGATGAAATGGTGGAGAACTGCTGGGGAATAGCGGGGACTTCTGGTAACCTGTTATGAACAGGTGGGGAACAGTGGGAAAGAGGTGAGGAGCTGTGGGAAACAGTGGAGAAGAGATGAGCAACCACTGGAGAACTGTGGCAACAGTGAGGTACAGTGATGAAATGATGGTGAAATGCTGCGTAATTGTGGGGTCTGGTGAAGAGTGGAGAACTTGGAGAAATGTGGCAGAAAGTGGGGAACAGATTGGGAAATAAGGGGATCAGTGGAGAACAGTGGGGGAATGGGGGACAACTGCTGGGGAACAGCATGGACCTCTGGTTAACCTATTTTGAACGGATGGGGAACAGGGTGGAAGAAATGATGAACAGTTTAGAATCGTGGGCAACACTGCAGAACAATGGGGAATGGATGGGAATAGTGGGGAGCAGGCAGTAACAATTAGGAAATGGGAAGGGTAGGGAACACAGCAGAATGGTGGAGAAAAGAGGGTAAGAGTTGGGAACATGAAAAACAGATGTGGAACTGATTGGATGCAGGGAGGAACTGTGGGTAACAGGTGCAACATGGCTGGGAAACAGTAGAGTTTGATGGGGAACAGTTGCAGACCAGGTGAAGAACAGTGGGATAGCGTGAAGATATGTGGGGAACAGTGGGCAATATAGGAAAAAGTGCAGAATTGGGGAACAGTGGGGAACTGAAGGGAGCATTGGTAAACAGTGGGGAACAGTGAATAATTCGTAACAGTGGGGAACAGAGCTTAAAAGGGGAGAGCCGTGGGGAACAGATAGTGAATCGTGGGGTAGAGTGGTTAAAAGTGTGTGGCAGGTTGGGAACAGTGAGGAAAACATTTTGGGAACTTCTCGGGAACAGCTGGTGGATAGGGCGCACTGAACATTAACGAATGGAGAGAAAATATGGGAACAGAAGGGGAAACTGCAGAACAGTACAGAACAACGGGGAACTGAGGGGAATAATGGGGAGCAGAGGCGAACAGAGTTGGATAGGGGGGAACCAGATAGGAACATTGCACTACAGTGAAGAACAGTGGGAAGCACTGGGGAACAGTAAGAAACAGATGGCGAACAATCGAGAATGGGGTAACAGAGGGAAAAAGTTCGGGAACAACTGGAGAACAGTGGGGAACATTGTAGAAATGTGGGGATCAGTGGCGAACTGAGAGGAACAGTGGAAAACAGTTGAAAACAGATTTCGAAATAATGGGGAATAGAGGGGAACAATGGTGAACACTGGGCATCAGCGGGTATTAGGCGAGAGCAGTGGGGATCAGATGGTGAACCATGGAGAACGTGGGGAACAGTGGTCAAAAGAGTGTGACAGGTGGACAATAATGGGGAACAGTGGGAAAACCGTGGGGACAGCTGGGGAAAAGTGGAGAATAGTGGACAAAAAATGGCAACATTGAGGAAGAGAGGGAACAGATAGGGAACTGGGAAAACTGCAGAAATGTGGTGAACAGAGGGGAATAATGGGGAGCAATGGGGAATATATTGTGAAGGTGGAGAGCGGGGTAAGAGTGAAGAACAGAGGGGAGCAGTGGGGAACAGAGTGGAAGAGTGGGGAATGCGGTCAACGGTGGTCAATATTTTGTAAAATTTATGAACAGAGAGAAACAGTGGGGAACAGTGTGCGATCAGCTGGTTAAAATTGGGGAACATTGAAGAACTGTGGAAAAGAGTTTGGTACAATGGGGTAGAGAGTGGAACAGATGGCGAACTGTGGAGAATGGGGTAACAGTGGGGAAAAGTGGGAAACAGATTTGGAAATGGGGAAAGAGTGGGTATCCATGGGGAACATCATTGAATTTGTGGGATACAGCTGTGGAACAGTAGGGAACAGGTGGCGAACAGTGGGGAACAGGAGGGGAGAAGTAGGAAACAGTGGAGCAATGAAGGGGAAATGCAGCAGAAGCGTGGGGACAGATGAGGAACAGTGGAGAACCTGGGGAAATGTGGGTAACGGTGGGGAAAGTGGGGAACAGATTGGGAAATGCGTGGATCAGTGGAGAACAGTGGGGTAATGGGGGGAAACTGCTGGGGAACAGCGTGGACCACTGGTTAAACTATTTTGAACGGATGGGGAGCAGTGTGCAAGAAATGATGAACAGTTTAGAATCGTGGGCAACACTGCAGAATAATGGGGAATGGAGGGGAATAGTGGGGAGCAGGCGGTAACAATTAGGAAATGGGAAGAGTAGGGAACACTGCAGAATTGTGGAGAAAAGAGTGTAAGAGTTGGGAGCAGGGAGAACAGATGTGGAACTGATTGGATACAGGGAGGAACTGTGTGGAACATGTGCAACACGGCTGGGAAACAGTAGAGTTTGATGGGGACCAGTTGCAGAACAAGTGAAGAACAGTGGGATAGAGCGAAGAAATGTGGGGAACAGTGGGCAATATGGGTAAATGTGCGGAATTGGGGAATAGTGGAGAA
Source organism: Narcine bancroftii (assembly GCF_036971445.1). Lineage (NCBI taxonomy): Eukaryota > Metazoa > Chordata > Chondrichthyes > Torpediniformes > Narcinidae > Narcine > Narcine bancroftii. The sequence goes on along the minus strand of NC_091481.1, from coordinate 48,960,667 downwards.
CTGAAGGGAGCATTGGTAAACAGTGGGGAACAGTGCGGGATCAGCTTGTTAACATTGGGGAACATTGAAGAACTGTGCCAAAGAGTTTGGTAAAATGGGGTAGAGAGTGGAACAGATGGCGAACTGTGGTGAATGGGGGAACAGTGGGGAAAAGTGGGAAACAGATTTGGAAATGGGGAAAGAGTGGGTATCCATGGGGAACATTATTGAACTTGTGGGATACAGCTGTGGAACAGTAGGGAACAGATGGCGAACAGTGGGGAACAGGTGGGCAGCAGTAGGAAACTGTGGAGCAATGGTGGGGAAATGCATCAGAAGCGTGGGGACAGATGACGAACAGTGGAGAAACTGGGGAAATGTAGTTGACTGTGGGGAAAGTGGGGGACGCATTAGGAAATGAGGGGAATTGTGGGGGAAATTGTGAACAGTGGGGAAGTTGTCGGAAATGCTTGTTTCCAGTGGGGAACTGGTGGGAAACCGACGGTGAACTGTGGTGAATAGTGGGCAAGCGTGGAGAAATGGTGTGGAGCAAGGGGAACAATGTGGAAAGAGGAACAGGTGAGGAACAGTGAAGAACAGATGGTGCACTAATTGTGAACAGTGGGCAAGTGTGGGGAACAGTAGGGAACAGTGGTGAAATGGTGGAGAACTGCTGGGGAATAGCGGGGACTTCTTGTAACCTGTTATGAACAGGTGGGGAACAGTGGGGAATAGGTGAGAAGCTGTGGGAAACAGTGGAGAAGAAATGCGCAACCGCTGGAGAACTGTGGCAACGTTGGGGAACAGTGGTGAAATGGTGGTGAAATGCTGCAGAATTGTGGGGAACAGATTGGGAAATGAGGGGATTAGTGGAGAACAGTGGGGGAATGGGGGACAACTGCTGGGGAACAGCGTGGACCTCGGGTTAACCTATTTTGAACGGATGGGGAACGGTGTGGAAGAAATTATGAACAGTTTAGAATCGTGGGCAACACTGCAGAACGATGGGGAATGGAGGGAAATAGTGGGGAGCAGGCGGTAACAATTAGGAAAAGGGAAATGTAGGGAACACTGCAGAATGGTGGAGAAAAGAGGGTAAGAGTTGGGAGCAGGGAGAACAGATATGGAACTGATTGGATGCAGGGAGGAACTGTGGGGAACATGTGCAACATGGCTGCGAAACAGTGGAATTTGGTGGGGAATAGTTGCAGACCAGGTGAAGGACAGTGGGATAGAGCGGAAAAATGTGTGGAACAGTGGTCAATATGGGTAAAAGTGCGGAATTGGGGAACAGTGAGGAACTGAAGGGAGCATTGGTAAACAGTGGGGAACAGGGAATATTTAGTTACAGTGGGGAACAGAGCTTTAAAGGGGAGAGCAGTGGGGAACAGATAGTGAATCGTGGGGAAGACTGGTTAAAAGAGTGTGGCAGGTGGGGAACAGTGAGGAACACTGGAAAACATTTGGGGAACATCTCGGGAACAGATGGTGATTAAGGCGCACTGAACATTAACGAATGGAGAGATAAGACGGGAACAGCAGGAAAAACTGCACAACAGTAGAGAACAGCGGGGAAATGAGGGGAATAATGGGGAGCAGAGGGCAACATAGTGGAATAGCGGGGAACCAGATAGGAACACTGCACTGCAGTGAAGAACAGAGGGGAGCAGTGGTGAACAGAGCAGAACAGTGGGAAGCACTGGGGAACAGTAGGAATGAGATGGTGAACAATCGAGAATGGGGTAACAGAGGGAAACAGTTCGGGAATAGCTGGAGAACAGTGGGGAACATTGTAGAAATGTGTGGATCAGTTGGAAACTGAGAGGAACAGTGGGGAAAAGTTGAAAACAGATTGCGAAATAATGGGGAAGAGAGGTGAACAATGGTGAACACTGGGGATCAGCGGCGATTAAGCGAGAGCAGTGGGGATCAGTTTGTGAACCACGGAAAACGTGGGGATAGTGGTAAAAAGAGTGTGACAGGTGGACAATAGTGGGGTACAGTGGGAAAACCTTGGGGACAGCTGGGGAAAAGTGGAGAATAGTGGGCAACAAATGGCAACATTGAGGAACAGAGGGAATAGATGGGGAACTGGGAAAACTGCAGAACGGTGGAGAACAGCGGGGAACTGAAGGGAATAATGGGGAGCAGAGGGGAACAGAGCGGAATAGGGGGCAAACAGATAGGAAAACTGCACAACAGTGAAGAACAGAGGGGAGCAGTGGGGAACAGAGCAGAACAGTGGGAAGCACTGGGGAACAGTAGGAAACAGATGGCGAACAATCGAGAATGGGGTAACAGAGGGAAAAAGTTCGGGAACAACTGGAGAACGGTGGGGAACATTATAGAAATGTTGGGATCAGTGGCGAACTGAGAGGAACATTGGGGAACAGTTGAAAACAGATTTCGAAATAATGGGGAAGAGAGGGGAACAATGGTGAACACTGGGGATCAGCGGGTATTAGGTGAGAGCAGTGGGGATCAGATGGTGAACAGTGGAAAACGTGGGGAACAGTGGTCAAAAGAGTGTGACTAGTGGACAATAATGGGGAACAGTGGGAAAACCGTAGGGACAGCTGGGAAAAAATGGAGAATAGTGGGCAACAAATGGCAACATTGAGGAAGAGAGGGAACAGATAGGGAACTGGGAAAACTGCAGAAATGTGGTGAACAGAGGGGAATAATGGGGAGCAGGGGGGAATATAATGTTAAGGTGGAGAGCGGGGTAACAGTGAAGAACAGAGGGTAACAGTGGGGAACAGAGTGGAAGAGTGGGGAATGAGGGGAACGGTGGTCAATATTTTGTAAGATTTAGGAACAGAGAGAAACAGTGGGGAACAGTGTGCGATCAGCTGGTTAAAATTGGGGAACATTGAAGAACTGTGGAAAAGAGTTTGGTACAATGGGGTAGAGAGTGGAACAGATGGCGAACTGTGGAGAATGGGGGAACAGTGGGGAAAAGTGGGAAACAGATTTGGAAATGGGGAAAGTGTGGGTATCCATGGGGAACATTATTGAATTTGTGGGATACAGCTGTGGAACAGTAGGGAACAGGTGGCGAACAGTGGGGAACAGGAGGGGAGCGGTAGGAAACAGTGGAGTAATGGTGGGGAAATGCAGCAGTAGCGTGGAGACAGATGACGAACAGTGGAGAACCTGGGGAAATTTGGGTAACGGTGGGGAAAGTGGGGAACAGATTGGGAAATGAGGGGAACTGGGGGGAAAGAGTGAACAGTGGGGAACTTCTGGAAAATGCTCTGATGCAGTGGGGAACTGGTGGGAAACTGATAGTGAACTGTGGTGAATAGTGGGCATTATAGAGTCTATGTGGGGAACAGTGGGGAATGTGGGAAACAGCTGTGGAACAGTAGGGGACTTGTGGGAAACAGTGGGGAATCGGTGAGGAGCTGTGGGAAACAGTGGAGAAAAGATGCACAACCGCTGGAGAACTGTGGCGAACAGTGTGGAACAATGGTGAAATAGTGGTGAACTGCTACGGAACTGTGGACATCGGTCAAGAGTGGAGAACTTGGGGAAATGTGGCAGAAAGTGGGGAACAGATAGGGAAATGAGGGGAACAGAGATAAATAGTGGGAAACAGTGGGAAACAGTTTGGTATCAGCTGGTTAAAATTGGAGAACATTGAAGAACTGTGGAAAACAGTTTGGTGCAATGGCGTAGAGAGTGGAACAGATGGCGAACTGTGGAGAATGGGGGAGCAGTCGGGAAAAGAGGTAAAGAGATTTGGAAATGGGGGAACAGTGGTGATCCATGGGAAACAGTGTGCAACTTGTGGGAAATAGCTGTGGAACAGTAGGGAACAGATGGGGAAGAGGTGACGAGGAGTGGGAGACAGTGGAGCAATGGTGAGAAACTGCTGCAGAAGAGTGGGGACAGGTGACGAACAGTGGAGATCCTGGGGAAATGTCGTTGACTGTGGGGAAAGTGGGGGACGCATTAGGAAATGAGGGGAATTGTTGGGGAAATTGTGAACAGTGGGGAAGTTGTCGGAAATGCTTGTTTCCAGTGGGGAACTGGTGGGAAACCGATGGTGAACTGTGGTGAATAGTGGGCAAGCGTGGAGAAATGGTGTGGAGCAGGGGGAACAATGTGGAAAGAGGAACAGGTGAGGAACAGTGAAGAACAGATGGTGCACTAATGTTGAACAGTGGGCATGTGTGGGGAACAGTAGGGAACAGTGGTGAAATGGTGGAGAATTGCTGGGGAATAGCGGGGACTTCTGGTAACCTGTTTTGAATAGGTGGGGAACAGTGGGGAAGAGGTGAGCAGCAGTGGGAAACAGTGGAGAAGAGATGCGCAACCGCTGGAGAACTGTGGCAACAGTGTGGAACAGTGGTGAAATGCTGCGGAATTGTGGGGCCCGGTGAAGACTGGAGAACTTGGAGAAATGTGGCAGAAAGTGGGGAACAGATTGGGAAATGATGGAATCAGTGGAGAACAGTGGAAGAATGGGGGACAACTGCTGGGGAACAGCGTGGACCTCTGGTTAAACTATTTTGAACGGATGTGGAACAGTGTGCAAGGAATGATGAACAGTTTAGAATCGTGGGCAACACTGCAGAACAATGGGGAATGGAGGCAATTAGTGGGGAGCAGGCTGTAACAATTAGGAAATGGGAAAAGTAGGGAACACTGCAGAATGGTGGAGAAAAGAGGGTAAGAGTTGGGAGCAGGGAGAACAGATATGGAACTGATTGGATGCAGGGAGGAACTGTGGGGAACATGTGCAACACGGCTGGGAAACAGAGGAGTTTGGTGGAGAATAGTTGCAGACCAGGTGAAGGACAGTGGGATAGAGCAGAGAAATGTGTGGAACAGTGGTCAATATGGGTAAAAGTGCGGAATTGGGGAACAGTGAGGAACTGAAGGGAGCATTGGTAAACAGTGTGGAACAGGGAATATTTAGTAACAGTGGGGAACAGAGCTTTAAAGGGGAGAGCAGTGGGGAACAGATAGTGAATCGTGGGGAAGACTGGTTAAAAGAGTGTGGCAGGTGGGGAACAGTGAGGAACACTGGAAAACATTTGGGGAACATCTCGGGAACAGCTGGTGGATAGGGCGCACTGAACATTAACGAATGGAGAGATAAGATGGGAACAGCAGGAAAAACTGCACAACAGTAGAGAACAGCGGGGAAATGAGGGGAATAATGGGGAGCAGAGGCGAACAGAGTTGGATAGGGGGAATCAGATAGGAACACTGCACTACAGTGAAGAACAGAGGGGATCAGTGGGGAACAGAGCAGATCAGTGGGAAGCACTGGAGAACAGTAGGAAACAGATGGCGAACAATCAAGAATGGGGTAACAGAGGGAAACAGTTCGGGAACAACTGGAGAACAGTGGGGAACATTGCAGAAATGTGGGGATCAGTGGCGAACTGAGAGGAACAGTGGGGAACAGTTGAAAACAGATTGCGAAATAATGGGGAAGAGAGGGTTACAATGCTGAACACTGGGGATCAGCGGGTATCAGGCGAGAGCAGTGGGGATCAGATGGTGAACCGTGGAGAACGTGGGGAACAGTGGTCAAAGAGTGTGACAGGTGGACAATAGTGGGGAACAGTGGGAGAAACTTGGGGACAGCTGGGGTTAAAGTGGAGAATAGTGGGCAACAAATGGCATTATTGAGGAACAGAGGGAACAGATGGGGAACTGGGAAAACTGCAGAAATGTGGTGAACAGAGGGGAATAGTGGGGAGCAGTGGGGAATACATTGCGAAGTGTGGTGAGCGGGGGAACAGTGGAGAAATGTTGGGAGCAGCGGGGAACAGAGTGGAAGTGTGGCGAATGCAGGGAACGGTGGTCAAAATTGTGTTAAAGATATGGAACAGAGAGAAACAGTGGGGAACAGTGTGGGATCAGCTGGTTAAAATTGGGGAACATTGAAGAACTGTGCAAAAGAGTTTGGTACAATGGGGTTGAGAGTGGAACAGATGGCGAACTGTGGAGAATGGGGGAACAGTGGGGAAAAGTGGGAAACCGATTTGGAAATGGGGAAAGAGTGGGTGTCCATGGGGAACATTATGGAACTTGTGGGGTACAGCTGTGGAACAGTAGGGAACAGATGGCGAACAGTGGAGAACCTGGGGAAATGTGGGTAACGGTGGGGAAAGTGGGGAACAGATTGGGAAATAAGGGGAATTGGGGGTAAAGTGTGAACAGTGGGGAACTTGTTGAAAATGCCTGGGTGCAGTGGGGAACTGGTGGGAATCCGTTGGTGAACTGCGGTGAATAGTGGGCATTATAGAGTCTATGTGGGGAACAGAGGGGAACGTGGGAAACAGCTGTGGAACAGTAGGGAACATGTGGGGAACAGTGTGGAATAGGTAAGCAGCTGTGGGAAACAGTGGAGAAGAGATGCACAACTGATGGAGAAATGTGGCGAACAGTGTGGAACAATGGTGAAATGGTGGTGAACTGCTACGGAACTGTTGAGACTGGTGAAGAGTGGAGAACTTGGGGAAATGTGGCAGAAAGTGGGAAACAGATTGGGAAATGAGGGGAAAAGAGAGAAATAGTGGGGAACAGTGGGGAACAGTTTGGTATCAGCTGGTTAAAATTGGAGAACTTTGAAGAACTGTGAAAACAGTTTGGTGCAATGGCGTAGAGAGTGGAACAGATGGCGAACTGTGGAGAATGGGGGATCAGTGGGGAAAAGTGGTAAAGAGATTTGGAAATGGGGTAACAGTAGTGATCCATGGGAAACAGTGTGCAACTTGTGGGAAATAGCTGCAGAAGAGTGGGGACAGATGACGAACAGTGGGGAACCTGGGGAAATGTGGTTGACTGTGGGGAAAGTGGGGGACATATTGGGAAATGAGGGAATCAGTGGAGAACAGTGGGTAATGGGGCACAACTGCTGAAGAACAGCGTGGACCTCTGGTAACCTATTTTGAATGGATGGGGAACAGTGTGGAAGAAATGATGAACAGTTTAGAATCGTGGGCAACACTGCAGAACAATGGGGAATGGAGGGGAATAGTGGGGAGCAGGTGGTAACAATTAGGAAATGGGAAGAGTAGGGAACACTACAGAATGGTGGAGAAAAGAGGATAAGAGTTGGGAGCAGGGAGAACAGATGTGGAACTGATTGGATGCAGGGAGGAACTGTGGGGAACATGTGCAACACGGCTTGGAAACAGTAGAGTTTGGTGGTGAACAGTTGCAGAACAGGAGAAGAACAGTGGGATAGAGCGAAGAAATGTGGGGAACAGTGGGCAATATGGGTAAAAGTGCGGAATTGGGGAACAGTGGGGAACTGAAGGGAGCATTGGTAAACAGTGGGGAACAGAGCGTAAAAGGGGAGAGCAGTGGGGAACAGATAGTGAAACGTGGGGAAGGGTGTTTAAAAGTGTATGGCAGGTGGGGAACAGTGAGGAACATTGGAAAACATTTGGGGAACATCTCGGGAACAGCTGGTGGATAGGGCGCACTGAACTTTAACGAATGGAGAGAAAAGATGGGAACAGCATGGATAAATGCAGAACAGTGGAGAAGAGTGGGGAACTGAGGGAAATAATGGGGAGCAGAGGGGAACAGAGTGGAATAGGGGGGAACCAGATAGGAACACTGCATTACAGTGAAGAATAGAGGGGATCAGTGGGGAACAGAGCAGAACAGTGGGAAGCACTGGGGAACAGTAGGAAACAGATGGCGAACAATCGAGAATGGGGTAACAGAGGGAAACAGTTCGGGAACAGCTGGAGAACTGTGGGGAACATTGTAGAAATGTGGGGATCAGTGGCGAACTGAGAGGAACAGTGGGGAACAGTTGAAAACAGATTGCGAAATAATGGGGAAGAGAGGGTTACAATTGTGAACACTGGGGATCAGCGGGCATTTGGCGAGAGCAGAGGGGATCAGATGGTGAACCGTGGAGAACGTGGGGAACAGTGGTCAAAAGAGTGTGACAGATGAATAATACTGAGGAACAGTGGAAAATCCGTGGGGACAGCTGGGGAAAAGTGGAGAATAGTGGGCAAAAAATGGCAACATTGAGGAACAGAGGGAACAGATAGGGAACTGGGAAAACTGCAAAAAAGTGGTGAACAGAGGGGAATAGTGGGGAGCAGTGGGGAATACATTGCGAAGTGTGGAGAGCGGGGGCACAGTGGAGAAAATTTGGGAGCAGTAGGGAACAGAGTGGAAGAGTGGGGAAAGCGGGGAACGGTGGTCAAAATTGTGTAAAACGTTGGGAACAGAGAGAAACAGTGGGGAACAGTGTGGGATCAGCTGGTTAAAATTGGGGAACATTGAAGAACTGTGCAAAAGAGTTTGGCACAATGGGGTAAGAGAGTGCAACAGATGGCGAACTGTGGAGAATGGGGGAACAGTGGGGAAAAGTGGGATACAGATTTGGAAATGGGGTAAGAGTGTATCCATGGGGAACATTATGAAACTTGTGGGATACAGCTGTGGAACAGTAGGGAACATGTGAGGAACAGTGGTGAATAGGTTAGAAGCTGTGGGAAACAGTGTAGAAGAGATGCACAACCGCTGGAGAACTGTCGCGAACAGTGTGGAACAATGGTGAAATGGTGGTGAACTGCTACGGAACTGTGGAGACCGGTGAAGAGTGGAGAACTTGCGGAAATGTGGCAGAAAGTGGGGAACAGATTGGGAAATGAGGGCAAAAGAGACAAATAGTGGGTAACAGTGGGGAACAGTTTGGTATCAGCTGATTAATATTAGAGAACTTTGAAGAACTGTGGAAAACAGTTTGGTGCAATGGCGTAGAGAGTGGAACAGATGGCGAACTGTGGAGAATGGGGGAGCAGTGGGGATAAGTGGTAAAGAGATTTGGAAATGGGGGAACAGTGGTGATCCATGGGAAACAGTGTTCAACTTGTGGGAAATAGCTGTGGAACAGTAGGGAACAGATGGGGAACAGATGAGGAGGAGTGGAAACAGTGGAGCAATGGTGGGAAACTGCTGCAGAAGAGTGGGGACAAATGACGAACAGTGGAGAACCTGGGGAAATGTGGTTGACTGTGGGGAAAGTGGGGGACACATTGGGAAATTAGGGGAATTGTGGTGGAAATTGTGAACCGTGGGGAAGTTGTGGAAAATGCTTGTTTCCTGTGGGGAACTGGTGGGAAACTGATGGTGAACTGTGGGCAAGTGTGGGGAACAGTAGGGAACAGTGGTGAAATGGTGGAGAATTGCTGGGGAATAGCGGGGACTTCTGGGAAGCTGTTTTGAACAGGTGGGGAACAGTGGTGAAGAGGTGAGGAGCTGTGGGAAACAGTGGAGAAGAGATGCGTAACCGCTGGAGAACTGTGGCAACAGTGTGGAACACTGGTGAAATGGTGGTGAAATGCTGCGGAATTGGGGGGTCCGGTGAAGAGTGGAGAACTTGGAGAAATGTGGTAGAAAGTAGGGAACAGATTGTGAAATGAGGGGATCAGTGGAGAACAGTGGGGGAATTGGGGACAACTGCTGGGGAACAGCGTGGACCTCTGGTTAACCTATTTTGAACGGATGGGGAACAGTGTGGAATAAATGATGAACAGTTTAGAATCGTGGGCAACACTGCAGAACAATAGGGAATGGAGGGAAATAGTGGGGAGCAGGCGGTAACAATTAGGAAATGGGAAGAGTAGGGAACACTGCAGAATGGTGGAGAAAAGAGGTTAAGTGTTGGGAGCAGGGAGAATAGATGTGGAACTAATTGGATGCAGGGAGGAACTGTGGGGAACATCTGCAACACGGTTGGACAACAGTGGAGTTTTGTGGGGAAGAGTTGCAGAACAGGTGAAGAACAGTGAGATAGAGCGAAGAAATGTGTGGAACAGTGGGCAATATGGGTAAAAGTGCGGAATTAGGGAACAGTGGGGAACTGAAGGGAGCATTGGTAAACAGTGGGGAACAGTGAATAATTCATAACAGTGGGGAACAGAGCGTAAAAGGGGAGAGCAGTGGGGAACAGATAGTGAAACGTGGGGAAGGGCGTTTAAAAGTGTGTGGCTGGTGGGGAACAGTGAGGAACATTGGAAAACATTTGGGGAACATCTCGGGAACAGCTGGTGGATTGGGCGCACTGAACTTTAACGAATGGAGAGAAAAGATGGGAACAGCAGGGAAAACTGCAGAACAGTATAGGACAGCGGGGAACTGAGGGGAATAATGGGGAGCAGAGGCGAACAGAGTTGGATAGGGGGAATCAGATAGGAACACTGCACTACAGTGAAGAACAGAGGGGAGCAGTGGGGAACAGAGCAGATCAGTAGGAAGCACTGGAGAACAGTAGGAAACAAATGGCGAACAATCAAGAATGGGGTAACAGACGGAAACAGTTCGGGAACAGCTGGAGAACAGTGGGGAACATTGCAGAAATGTGGGGATCAGTGGTGAACTGAGAGGAACAGTGGGGAACAGTTGAAAACAGATTGCGAAATAATGGAGAAGAGTGGGTTACAATGGTGAACACTGGGGATCAGCAGGTATCAGGCGAGAGCACTGGGGATCAGATGGTGAACCGTGGAGAACGTGGGGAACAGTGGTCAAAAGAGTGTGACAGGTGGACAATAGTGGGGAACAGTGGGAAAAACTTGGGGACAGCTGGGGAAATGTGGAGAATAGTGGGCAACAAATGGCATTATTGAAGAACATAGGGAACATATAGGGAACTGGGAAAACTGCAGAAATGTTGTGAACAGAGGAGAAGGGAGCAGTGGGGAATACATTGCAAAGTGTGGAGAGCGGGGGAACAGGGGAGAAAAGTTGGGAGCAGCGGGGAACAGAGTGGAAGAGTGGGGAAAGCGGGGAACGGTCGTCAAAATTGTGTAAAACGTTGGGAACAGAGAGAAACAGTGGGGAACAGTGTGGGATCAGCTGGTTAAAATTGGGGAACATTGAAGAACTGTGCAAAAGAGTTTGGTACAATGGGGTTGAGAGTGGAACAGATGGCGAACTGTGGAGAATGGGGGAACAGTGGGGAAAAGTGGGAAACTGATTTAGAAATGGGGAAAGAGTGGGTGTCCATGGGGAACCTGCTAACCTGTTATGAACAGGTGTGGAACAGTGGGGAAGAGGTGAGGAGCTGTGGGAAACAGTTAAGAAGAGATGCGCAACCGCTGGAGAACTGTGGCAACAGTGTGGAACAGTGGTGAAATGGTGGTGAAATACTACGGAATTGTGGGTTCCGGTGAAGAGTGGAGAACTTGGAGAAATGTGGCAGAAAGTGGGGAACAGTTTGGGAAATGAGGGGATCAGTGGAGAACAGTGGGGTAATGGGGCACAACTGCTGGAGAACAGCGTGGACCTCTGGTAACCTATTTTGAACGTATGGGGAACAGTGTGATAAAAATGATAAACAGTTTAGAATCGTGGGCAACACTGCAGAACAATGGGGAATGCAGGGGAATAGTGGGGAGCAGGTGGTAACAGTTAGGAAATGGGAAGAGTAGGGAACACTGCAGATTGGTGGAGAAAAGAGGGTAAGAGTTGGGGGAACAGTTGCAGAACAGGTGAAGAACAGTGGGACAGAGCGAAGAAATGTGGGGAACAGTGGGCAATATGGGTAAAAGTGCGGAATTGGGGAACAGTGGGGAACTGAAGGGAGCATTGGTAAACAGTTGGGAACAGCGAATAATTCGTAACAGTGGGAAACAGTGCGTAAAAGGGGAGAGCAGTGGGGAACAGAGAGTGAATCGTGGGGAAGAGTGGTTAAAAGTGTCTGGCAGGTGGGGAACAGTGAGGAACATTTGAAAACATTTGGGGAACTTCTCGGGAACAGCTGGTGGATAGGGCGCACTGAACATTAATGAAAGGAGAAAAAAGATGGGAACAGCAGGGAAAACTGCAGAACAGTATAGAACAGCGGGGAACTGAGGGGAATAATGGGGAGCAGAGGGGAACAGAGTGGGATAGGGGGGAAACAGATAGGAACACTGCACTACAGTGAAGAACAGAGGGGAGCAGTTGGGAACAGAGCAGGTCAGTGGGAAGCACTGGAGAACAGTAGGAAACAGATGGCGAACAATCGAGAATGGGGTAACAGAGGGAAACAGTTCGGGAACAGCTGGAGAACAGTGGGGAACATTGTAGAGATGTGGGGTTCAGTGGCGAACTGAGAGGAACAGTGGGGAACAGTTGAAAACAGATTGCGAAATAATGGAGAATAGAGGGGAACAATGGTGAACACTGGGGATCAGTGGGTATCTGGCTAGAGCTGTGGGGATCAGCTTGTGAACCATGGAGAACGTGGGGAACAGTGGTCGAAAGAGTGTGACAGGTGGACAATAGTGGGGAACGGTGGGAAACCCTTGGGGACAGCTGGGGAAAAGTGGAGAATAGTGGGCAACAAGCGGCAACATTGAGGAACAGAGAGAAGAGATAGGGAACTGGGAAAACTGCAGAACAGTGGAGAACAGCGGGGAACTGAGGGGAATAATGGGGAGCAGAGGGGAACAGAGCGGAATAGGGGGAAAACAGATAGGAACATTGCTCAACAGTGAAGAACAGGGGAGCAGTGGGGAACAGAGCAGAACAGTGGGAAGCACTGGGGAACAGTAGGAAACAGATGGCGAACAATCGAGAATGGGGTAACAGAGGGAAACATTTCGGGAACAGCTGGAGAATAGTGGGGAACATTGTAGAAATGTGGGGATCAGTGGCGAACTGAGAGGAACAGTGGGGAACAGTTGAAAACAGATTGCGAAATAATGGGGAAGAGTTCTCCACCGGTTGCCCATCTCTTCTCCACTGTTTCTCATTGCTCCTCACCTCTTCCCCACTGTTCCCCACATGTTCCCTACTGTTCCACAGCTGTTTCCCACGTTCCCCACTGTTCACCAGATAGACTCTATATTCACCACAGTTCACCATTGGTTTTTCACCAGTTCCCCACTACGCCCAAGCATTTTCCACCAGTTCACAACTGTTCACACTGTTCCCCACAATTCCCCTCATTTTCAAATCTGTTCCACACTTTACCCACAGTTAACCACATTTGCCCAGGTTCTCCACTGTTCGTCATCTGTCCCCACTCTTCTGCAGCTGTTTTCCACCATCGCTCCATTGTTTCCCACTGCTCCTCACCTGTTCCCCACTGTTCTCCATCAGTTCCACATCTGTTCCTGCCTGCTCCCCACTTTTCCCCTCCATTTACCATTGTTCGGCAGTGTTCCCCAAGGTTCCAATCTGTTCACCATTTGTTTCTCACCTCTTCAAATCAGGTTCGCCAGAAGTTCCAAATGTTCCCCAGCAGTCACCCCCCCCCCCCCCCCATTTTACCAATGTTCCCCACTGGTACCTATCAGTTCCCCATTTTTTCACCAGTTTCCCACTGCTCCTCTCCTGTTCCTCACAGTTCGTCATCTGTTCCCTACTGTTCCACAGCTGTTTCCTACAATTTCCACAATGTTCCCCATGGATACCCACTGTTTCGCTCATTTCCCAATCTGTTTTCAACTTTTCCCCCGTTCTTGACAGTTCGCTATCTGTTCCACTCTCTACGCCATTGCACCACACTGTTCTCCACAGTTCCCCACTGTTTCTCTCTGTTCCCCACCTCTTACACAATTTTACCTCTGTTCCCCACCTCTTACACAATTTTACCACTGTTCCCCACTTTGCCCACTGTTGAAATCTGTTCCTCACTGCTCCTCATTTTTCTCCACTGTACCCCCGCTCCACAGTTCGCTATCCATTCCACTCTGCTCCCCACTATTCCCCTCTGTTTGCCACTTTTCTGCAGTTTTCCCCAGTTCCCCATCTGTTGCCTCCGTTACACACTTTTGTTCTCTGTTACCCACTGTTCACCGTATTCTCCACTATTCCTCTCTGTTCCAACACTGCTCCCCATTAATTCCCTCTGTTCACCAGTTTTCTGCAGTTTCCCCACAGTTCCCCATCTGTTCCCACTGTTCCTCAATGTTGCCATCTGTTGTCCACTATTCTCCATATTTCCCATCTCTTCACCAAGCTTTAGACACTGCTCCTCACTAATCCCACCTGTCACATTCTAAATAAGGTGATGAACTTTGACAGATACGGTGAACCCGGTTTCACAGTGGGAAGAAGTTTTAATATTGATGAATTTTGTCACATACTGTTACACGAAGTTCAGAGTGGGAAGAAGGTTTAACAGTGATGAACTGTAGCACATACTGTTACACGAGGTTCACAATGGAGAAAATGTTCAACAGTGATTAACTGTTTCTGACAATGTTACACCAGGTTCACAGTGGGGAGAATGTTAAACAGTGATGAACTGTGTAAGGTACTGTGACCCCAGGATAAAGTGGGGAGAATGTTTAACAGTGATGAACTGTGTCAGTTGCTGTTACACCAGGTTCGCTGTGGGGAGAACGTTTACCAGTGAGGAACTATGTCAGATACTGTTACACCAAGTTCATTGTTGGTAGAAGGAGCTGTGTCAGATGGTATTGCACCAGGATCTCTGTGCGGAGAATGTTTAACACTGATGAACTGTGTCACATACTGTGTTACAGCAGGTTCACAGTGGGGAGAAGGTTTAACAGTAATGAACTATTTCAGATACTGTTACACAAGGTTCACGGTGCGGATTGATGATTGTTTAACATTGATGAACTGTGTTAGATACTGTTACACCAGATTCACTATGCGGAGGAGGTTAAACAGTGATTAACTGTGTCGGATACTGTTACACCAGATTCATAGTTGGGAGAAATAGTGATAGTGATGAACTGTTTCAGATACTGTTACACGAGATTCAATGTGGAGAGAATGTTTAACAGTGATGAACTGTGTTAAAAACTGTTACACCAGCTTCATAGAGGGGAGAAAGTTTGACAGTGATGAACTGTTTCAGATACGGCTACACCAGGTTCACAGTGGGGAGAAGGTTTAACAGTGATGAACTGTGTCAGATATTGTTACACCAGCTTCACAGTGGGGAGAAAGTTTGACAGTGATGAACTGTGTCAGGTACGGTGACCCCAGGATAAAGTGGGGAGAATTTTTAACAGTGATGGACTGTGTCAGATACTGTTACACCAGTTTCACAGAGGGGAGGAAGTTTGACAGTAATGAAATGTTTCAGATACGGTTACACCAGTTTCACAGTGGGGACAAAGTTTAACAGTGATGAACTGTTTCACATACAGTTGCACCAGGTTCACTGTGGGGAAAATGTTTAAAAGTGGTGAACTGTGTCAGATACTGTGACCTCTGTTTCACAGTGCGGAGAAGGTTTAACCGTATTGAACTTGGTCAGATAATTTTACACTAGGTTTAGAGTTGGGAGGATGCATAATAGTGATGAACGGTGTCAGATTCTGTGACAGTTGGGGAACAGTTGGGGACACAGGTGAGTAGCAGTGGGAAACTGTAGAACAGAAGGGGAACTGATAGATGCCAGTGGTGTACATTGATTAAATGGTGGGGAACTGCTGGGGACCAGTGGGGACCTCTGGTGAACCTGTTTTGAACAGGTGGGGAACAGTGAGAAACAAATCCTGAACAAAGTGGAACCGTGGTGAACACTGCAGAAAAATGGGGAATGGAGGAGAATAGTGGGGAGCAGGCAGGAACAAATGTGGATCTGATGGGGAACGGTGGGGAACAGAGGGGAATAATGTAGAACAGTGTGGTTCAGAGAGTATCAGGGGAGAACAGATGGTGAACTGTCGAGAACATGGGGAACAGTGTTCAAAAGAGTTTGACAGGTGGGAAATATTGAGGAACAGTGGGAAACGCTTGGGGAAGAGCTGGGGAAAAGTGGAGAATAGTGGGCAACAGAGCGGAACATTGAGGAACAGTGGGAAAAATGGGGACCTGTCGGGAAACTGCAGAAAAGTGGTGAAAGGAGGGGAATAGTGGGGAGCAGTGGGGAACAGAGCAGAACAGTGGTGTGCACTGGGGAACAGTGGGAAACAGATGGGGTAAAATGGAGAATGCGGTAACAGAGGGAAATATTTCGGGAACTGCTGGACAACAGTGGAGAACTTTGACGAAATATGGGGATCAGTGCGGAACTCAGAGGAACAGTAGGGAACAGTTGGAAACAGATTGCGAAATAATGGGGAAGAGTGAGGAACAATGGTGAACACTGGGCATCAGCGGGTATCAGGCGAGAGCAGTGGGTATCAGATGGTGAACGTTGAAGAACGTGGGGAAGAGTGGTCACAAGAGTGTGACAGGTTGACAAGAGTGGGGAACAGTGGGAAACCCTTGGGGACAGCTGGGGAAAAGTGGAGAATAGTGGGCAACAGATAGCAACATTGAGGAACAGAGGGAACAGTTGGGGAACTGTTGTAAACTGCAGAAAAGTGGTGAAAGGAGGGGAATAGTGGGGAGCAGTGGGAATAGTTAGCGAACTGTGGAACTGGGGTACAGTGGAGGAAAGTGGGGAGCAGTGGGGAAAAGATTGGGAAATGAAGGAATTGTGGGTGACAGTGTGAACAGTGGGGAACTGGTGGAAAACTGCTTGGGTGCAGTCGGGAACTGATGGGAAACTGATGGTGAATTGTGGTGAAATGTGGGGAGCAGGGGGAACAGTGGGGAAAATTGGGAAACAGATTTTGAAATGAGGGGAACAGTGGGGATCCATGGGAACCAGTGTGGAACTTGTGGAAAACTGCTGTGGAACAGTAGGGAACAGATGGGAAACAGGGGGGAATAGGTGAGGAGCACTGGGAAACAGTGGAGCAATGGTGGGAAACTGCTGCAGAAGAGTGGGGACAGATGACAAACAGTGGAGAACCTGGGGAAATGTGGTTAACTGTGGGAAAATGGAGAACAGTTTGGGAAATGAGGGGAATTCTGGGGTAAAGTGTGAACAGTGGGGAACTTGTGGAAAATGCTTGGGTGCAGTGGGGAACTGGCGGGAAACCGATGGTAAACTGTGGTGAATAGTGGGGAATCGTGGAGAAATGGTGGGGACCAGTGGGAACAATAAGGACAGAGGAACAGGTGTGGAACAGTGAAGAACAGATGGGTCACTAATGGTGAACAGTGGGGAAGTGTGGGGAACAGTGGGGAACAGTGGTGAAATGGAGGAGAACTGCTGGGGAACAGCGGGGACTTCTGAATAACCTGTTTAGAACACGTGAGGAACAGTGAAAAAGAAATGGGGAACAGATTGGGAGCGTGGGGAACACAGCAGAACAATAGGGAATGGAGGAGAATAGTGGTGAGCAGGCAGGAACAGATGTGGAACTGATGGAGAGTAGTGGGGAACAGGTGAGGAGCAGTGGGAAAGTGTGCAGCAATGTTTGGGAACTGCTGCAGAAGAGTGGGGACAAATGACGAGCAGTGGGAAAGTGTGGGTATCCGTGGGATAAGTGGGGAACAGATTGGAAAATGAGGGGAATTGTGGGGGACAGTGTTAACAGTGGGGAACTGGTGGGAAATGCTTGGTAGTAGTGGGGAACTGGTGAAAAACCGATGGTGAAGTGGTGAATAGTTGGCATTAAGAGAGGAATTACGAAAGCTAAAAGAAGGTACGAGAAAACTATGGCAAGCAGGGTGAAAACTAATCCAAAAGAGTTCTACAAATATGTTAATGGTAAGAGGAAAGCTAGAGACAAAATTGGTCCATTAGAAAATCAGAGTGGAAAACTGTGTGTGAAACCTAGAGAAATGGGGGAGATATTGAACAGTTTCTTTTCTTCAGTATTCACTAAGGAGAAGGATATTGGGAGATGTGGGATAAAAAAAAGCAAATTGGGTAAATATGGGGAATATAGAGATTACAAAAGGTGTAGTTTTAAGGCTTTTGAAGAATATAAAGGTGGATAAGTCTCCTGGACCAGACGGGATCTTCCCCAGGACATTGAGAGAAGTGAAGGAGGAAATAGCAGAGGCTCTGGCGGTAATTTTTCAAATGTCATTAGATATGGGGATAGTGCCGGAGGACTGGCGCATTGCGCATGTGGTTCCGTTATTTAAAAAGGGTTCAAGGAGGAAGCCTGGCAACTATCGGCCTGTAAGTTTGACGTCTGTGGTAGGTAAATTAATGGAGAAAATTCTTAGAGATAGTACTTATAAACATCTGGATAGACAGGGTCTGATCAGGAGCACTCAACATGGATTTGTGCGAGGAAGGTCATGTTTGACCAATCTGATTGAATTTTTTGAAGAGGTGACTAGGAATGTGGATGAGGGTAGCGCAGTGGATGTTGTCTATATGGACTTCAGTAAGGCCTTCGATAAGGTACCACATGGAAGGTTAGTTAGGAAGGTGCAGTCTTTAGGTATAAATTTTAAGATAGTCAAATGGATTGAACATTGGCTGAAAGGGAGAGGCCAGAGAGTGGTAGTGGATAATTGTCTGTCAGGTTGGAGGCCGGTGACCAGTGGTGTGCCTCAAGGATCTGTATTGGGCCCATTGTTGTTCGTTATATACATTAATGATCTAGATGATGGGGTGGTGAATTGGATTAGTAAATATGCAGACGATACTAAGATAGGTGGAATAGTGGATAATGAAGAAGGTTTTCAAGGATTGCAGAGGGATTTGGGCTGCTTAGAAAAGTGGGCTGAAAAATGGCAGATGGAATTTAATGCTGATAAGTGTGAGGTGCTTCATTTTGGTAAGAAGAATCAGAATAGGACATACGTGGTAAATGGGAGAGCATTGAGGAATACAGAAGAGCAGAAAGATTTAGGAGTAACGGTACATCGTTCCCTGAAGGTAGAAACTCACGTGAATAGAGTGGCGAAGAAGGCTTTTAGTATGCTGGCCTTTATCAATCATTGCATGGAATATAGGAGTTGGGAGGTGATGTTGAGATTGTATAAGACATTGGTGCAGCCTAATTGCAGTTCTGGTTGCCTAATTATAGGAAGGATATAAACAGAGTGGAGAGAGTGCAGAGAAGGTTTACCAGAATGTTGCCTGGGTTTAAGCATCTAGAGTATGGGGAGAGATTGGACAGATTGGGTCTTTATTCTTTGGAGCGTAGAAGGTTGAGAGGGGATTTGATAGAAGTATTTAAGATTATGAAAGGGATAGACAGAATGGATGTGGATAGACTATTTCCGTTAAGAGGAGGAAAGTTTAAAACAAGAGGACATGAGTTAAGAATTAAGGGGCAGAGGTTTAGAGGTAACATGAGGGGGAACTTCTTTACTCAGAGAGTGGTAGCTGTGTGGAATGATCTTCCGGGAGAAATAGTGGCGGCGGAGTCAATTGTATCATTTAAGAAAAGGTTGGACAGGTATATGGATGAGAAGAAGATGGAAGGTTATGGGCATTGTGCAGGGAGGTGGGACTAGAAAGGGGTGTTTGGTTCTGTGCAGACTAGAAGGGCCTAATGGCCTGTTTCCGTGCTGTAATTGTTTTGTTATGTTATTATAGATTCTATGTGTTGAACTTTGGGGATCATGGGAAACATCTGTTGAACAGTAGGGAACATGTGGGGAACACTGGGGAAGAGGTGAGGAGCAATGAGAAACAGTGGAGAAGAGATGGGCAACCGGTGGAGAACTGTGGCATACAGTGCGGAACAGTGGTGAAATGGTTCTGAACTGCTACGGAACTGTTGGGACCGATGGTGAACAGTGGAGAACTTGGGGAAATGTGGCAGAAAGTGGGGAACAGATTGGGAAATAAAGGGAACAGTGGAGAACAGTGGGGAACTGTGTGGAACAGTACAGAACAGTGGTAAAATGGGGGGAACTGCTGGGGAACAGCAGGGACTTGCGGTTAAAATATTTTGAACGGTTGGGAAACAGTGTGGAAGAAATGGTGAACAGTTTAGAAGCGTGGGGAGCACTGCAGAACAATGGGGAATGGAGAGGAATAGTGGGGAGCAGGCAGTAACCATTAGGAAAGGGGACAGTTGGGAACACTGCAGAATGGTGGAGAAAAGGGGGAAACAGTAGGGAACAGGACAGAACAGATGTGCAAATGATTGGATGCAGGGAGGAACTGTGGGGAACAGGTGGGAAACTGCTGGGAAACAGTAGAGTTTGGTGGGGAACAGATGCAGAACAGGTGAAGAACTGCACTGCTCCCTACTTTTTTCCACTGTACCCCCGCTTTACAGTTCGCTATTTGTTCCCCACTGCTCCCCACTATTCCCCTATTCACCACTTTTCTGCAGTTTTCCCCAGTACCCCATTTGTCCCTCTGTTCCTCAATGTTGCCATCTGTTGCCCACTATTCTTCACTTTTCCCCAGCTGTTACCAAAGGTTTCCCATTGTTACCCATTATTGTCCGCCTGTCACACTCTTTTGACCACTGTTCCCCACGTTCTCCACGATTCACCATCTGATGCCTACAGCTCTCCCCTGATACCCTCTGATCCCCAGTTCACCATTGTTCCCCACACTTCTCCATTATTCTGCAATCTTTTTCCATCTGTTCCCCACTCTTCCTCTCAGTTCCCCACTGATCCCCACATTTCTACAATGTTCTCCACTGTTCTCCAGCTGTTCCCGAATTGTTTCCCTCTGTTACCCTATTCTCCATTGATCGCCATCTGTTTCCCACTGTTCCCCAGTACTCCCCACTGTTCTGTCTGTTCCCCACTGCTCCCCTGTGTTCTTAACTGTTGTGCAGTGTCTCCACCTGTTTCCCCCCTATTCAACTCTGTTCCCCGCTGTTCTCCACTGTTCTGCAGTTTCAACTGCTGTTCCAATCTTTTCTCTCCATTCCTTAATGTTCAGTGAACCCTATCCACCGCTGTTCCCGAGATGTTCCCCAAATAATTTCCAATGTTCCTCACTGTTCCCCACCTGCCACAAACTTTTCACCACTCTTCCCAACGATTCACCATCTGTTCCCCACTGCTCTCCCCTTTTACGTTCTGTTCCCACTGTTACGAATTATTCCCCTCTGTTCTCAATTTATCCCTAGTTCTTCGCTATTCCCCACTGTTTACCTATGCTCCCTACTGTTTCCCACTGTTCCCAAGTTCCCCAACTTTCCTCAGATTCCCCACCGTTCTCCACATTTCTTCGCTGTATCCCACTGTTCTTCACCTGTTCTGCAACTGTTCCCAACCAATTTCTACTGTTTCCCAGCAGTTTCCAATCTGTTCGCTACTGTTCCTCCCTGCATCCAATCAGTTCCACATCTGTTCCCCCTGCTCCCTACTGTTTCCCTCTTTTTTTCCACCATTCTGCAGTATTCCCACCTATTCCCATTTCCTAATTGTTACTTCCTGCTCCACACTATTCCTCTCCATTTCCCATTGTTCTGCAGTGTTCCCCACGCTTCCAAACTGTGCACCATTTTTTCCACACTTTACCCCATCCGTTAAAAATAGGTTAACCAGAGGTCCCTGCTGTTCCCCAGCAGTTCCCACCCACTTCACCACTGTTCTCCACTGTTCCCCAGATTTCCCCACTGTTCTCCCCTGTTCCCCTCATTTCCCAATCTTTTCCCCACTTTCTGCCACATTTCCCCAAGTTCTCCACTGTTCCCCGGTTCCCCACAGTTCTGCAGCAGTTCACCACCATTTCCCACTGTTCCGCACTGTTCGCCACAGTTTTCCATGAGTTGCGCATCTCTTCTCCACTATTTCCCACTGCTGCTCACCTCTTTCCCACTGTTCCCCACATGTTCCCTACTGTTCCACAGCTGTTTCCCACGTTACCCACTGTTCCCCACATAGACTCAATAATGCCCAATATTCACCACAGTTCACCATCAGTTTTTCACCTGTTCCCCCCTACGCTAATCATTTTCTACCAGTTTCCCACTGTTCACACTGTCCCCCAAAATTCACCTCATTTTCCAATCTGTTCCCCACTTTCCCAACAGTTCCCCACACTTCCCCTGGTTCTCCACTGTTCGTCATCTGTCCTCATTCTTCTGCAGCAATTCCCTACCATTGCACCACTGTTTCCCACTGCTCCCCACCAGTTCCCCACTGTTTTCCATCTGTTTCTTACTGTTCCATAGTTGTTTCCTACAAGTTCCACAATGTTCCCCATGGATACCCACTGTTTCCCTCATTTACCAATTCCTTTCGCACTTTACCCCTTTGTTCCCCCGTTATCCACAGTTCGCCATCTGCTCCACTCTCTACGCCATTGCACCACCTGTTTTCCATAGTTTTTTAATGTTACCCAATTTTAACCAGCTGATCCCACTGTTCCCCACTGTTTCTCTCTGTTCCCCACATTTTACACAATTTTTACCACTGTTCCCCACATTGTCCACTGTTCAAATCAGTTCCCCACTTCTCCTCACTTTTCTCCACTGTACCCCCGCTCCACAGTTCGCTATCCATTCCACTCTGCTCCCCACTTTTCCCCTCTGTTCACCACTTTTCTGCAGTTTTCCCCAGTTCCACATCTGTTTCCTCTGTTACACACCTTTGATCACTGTTACACACTGTTCCCCGCATTCTCCACTATTCCACCCTGTTCCCCACTGCTCCCCATTAATTCCCTCTGTTCACCACTTTTCTGCAGTTTTCCCCAGTTCTCCATCTGTTGACTCTGTTCCTCAATGTTGCCATCTGTTCCCCACTATTCTCCACTTTTCCCATATCTTCATCATACGTTACACACTGCTCCTCACTATTCCTATCTGTCACTCTCTAAAGAAGGTTTAACAGTGATGAACTTTGACAGATACGATGAACCCGGTTTCACAGTTGGAAGAAGGTTTAATATTGATGAACTTTGTCACATACTGTTACACGAAGTTCAGAGTGGGAAGAAGGTTTAACAGTGATGTACTGTAGCACATACTGTTACACTAGGTTCACAGTGTGGAAAATGTTAAGCAGTGATTAACTGTTTCTGACAGTGTTACACCAGGATCACAGTGGGGAGAATGTTCAACAGTGATGAACTCTGTAAGGTACTGTGACCCCAGAATAAAGTGGGGAGAACGTTTAACAGTGATGAACTGTGTCAGTTACTATTACACCAGGTTCGCAGTGGGTAGAAGGAGCTTCGTCAGATAGTATTACACCAGGATCTCTGTGCGGAGAATGTTTAACAGTGATGAACTGTGTCAGAGACTGTTTCACAATTCTCACAGTGGTGAGACGGTTTAACAGTGATGAACTTTGTCAGATTCTGTCACCCTAGTTTCAAAGCAGGGAGAAAGTTTAACATTGATGAACTGTGTCACATTCTGTGTTACACCAGGTTCACAGTGGGGAGAAGGTTTAACAGTAATGAACTATTTCAGAGACCGTTACACAAGTTTCACGGTGCGGATCAGGTTTAACAGTGATGAACTGTGTCAGATACTGTTACACCAGATTCACTATGCGGAGGAGGTTAAACAGTGATTAACTGTGTCGGATACTGTTACACCAGGTTCACAGTGGGGAGAAATATTAATAGTGATGAACTGTGTCAAATACTGTTACACGAGATTCAATGTGGAGAGAATGTTTAACAGTAATGAACTGTGTCAGAAACTGTTACACCAGCTTCACAGAGGGATGAAAGTTTGACAGTGATGAACTGTTTCAGATACGGTTACAGAAGGTTCACAGTGGGGAGAAGGTTTACAAGTGATGAAGCGTGTCAGATACTGTTACACCAGCTTCACAGAGGGGAGAAAGTTTGACAGTGATGAACTGTTTCAGATACAGTTACAGAAGGTTCACAGTGGGGAGAACGTTTATAAGTGATGAACCGTGTCAGATACTGTTACACCAGCTTCACAGAGGGGAGAAAGTTTGAGAGTGATGAATTGTGTCAGGTACGGTGACCCCAGGATAAACTGCGTAGAATGTTCAACAGTGATGGACTGTGTCAGATACTGTTACACCAGCTTCACAGTGGGGAAAATGTTTAACAGTGATTAACTGTTTTTGACTGTGTTACACCAGGTTCACAGTGGGGAGAATGTTTCACAGTGATGAACTGTAACACATACTGTTACACCAGGTTCACAGTGGGCAGAACGTTAAAAGCGATGAACTGTGTGACATACTCTTACACCAGGTTCACAGTGGGAAGAAGCTTTAACAATAATGAAATTTTCAAGTACTGTTATACAAGGTTCGCGGTCCGAAGATGGTTTACCTGTGATGAACCGTTTCAGATACTGATACAACAGGTTCAGAATGCGGAGAATGTATAACAGTGTTTCACTGTGTGAGATATTTTTACAGCAGGCTCACAGTGGTGAGAAGGTTTATAAGAGATTAACTGCTTCAGATACTTTTACACGACATTCACTGTGGGGTGAAGGATTAACAGTGATGAACTGTGTCAGATGCTGTTACATCAGGTTTGCATTGGGGAGAAAGTTTAACAGTGAGGGACTATGTCAGATACTGTTACACCAAGTTCATAGTGGGTAGAAGGAGCTGCGACAGATAGTATTACACCAGGATCTCAGTGCGGAGAATGTTTAACAGTGATGAACTGTGTCAGAGACTGTTTCATAAGGCTCACAGTGGTGAGACGGTTTAACAGTGATGAACTTTGTCAGATTCTGTCACCCTAGTTTCACAGAGGGGAGAAAGTTTAACATTGATGAACTCTGTCACATACTGTGTTACACCAGGTTCACAGTGGGGAGAAGGTTTAACAGTAATGAACTATTTCAGATACTGTTACACAAAGTTCATGGTGCAGATCAGGTTTAACAGTGATGAACTGTGTCAGATGCTGTTACACCAGGATCTCTGTGCGGAGGAGGTTAAACAGTGATTAACTGTGTCGGATTCTGTAACCCTAGTTTCACAGAGGGGAGAATGTTTAACATTGATGAACTGTGTCACATACTGTGTTACACCAGGTTCACAGTAGGGAGAAATATTAATAGTGATGAACTGTGTCAAATTCTGTTACAGGATTGGCGCATTGTGCATGTGGTTCCGTTTTTAAAAAGGGTTCAAGGAGGAAGCCTGGCAAATATCGGCCTGTAAGTTTGACATCTGTGGTAGGTAAATTAATGGAGAAAATTTTTAGAGATAGTACTTATAAACATCTGGATAGACAGGGTCTGATCAGGAGCACTCAACATGGATTTGTGGGAGGAAGGTCATGTTTGACCAATCTGATTGAATTTTTTGAAGAGGTGACTAGGAATGTGGATGAGGGTAGCGCAGTGGATGTTGTCTATATGGACTTCAGTAAGGCCTTCGATAAGGTACCACATGGAAGGTTAGTTAGGAAGGTGCAGTCTTTAGGTATAAATTTTAAGATAGTCAAATGGATTGAACATTGGCTGAAAGGGAGAGGCCAGAGAGTGGTAGTGGATAATTGTCTGTCAGGTTGGAGGCCGGTGACCAGTGGTGTGCCTCAAGGATCTGTATTGGGCCCATTGTTGTTCGTTATATACATTAATGATCTAGATGATGGGGTGGTGAATTGGATTAGTAAATATGCAGACGATACTAAGATAGGTGGAATAGTGGATAATGAAGAAGGTTTTCAAGGATTGCAGAGGGATTTGGGCTGCTTAGAAAAGTGGGCTGAAAAATGGCAGATGGAATTTAATGCTGATAAGTGTGAGGTGCTTCATTTTGGTAAGAAGAATCAGAATAGGACATACGTGGTAAATGGGAGAGCATTGAGGAATACAAGAGAGCAGAAAGATTTAGGAGTAACAGTACATCGTTCCCTGAAGGTAGAAACTCACGTGAATAGGGTGGTGAAGAAGGCTTTTAGTATGCTGGACTTTATCAATCATTGCATGGAATATAGGAGTTGGGAGGTGATGTTGAGATTGTATAAGACGTTGGTGAGGCCTAATTTGGAGTTCTGTGTGCAGTTCTGGTCGCCTAATTATAGGAAGGATATAAACAGAGTGGAGAGAGTGCAGAGAAGGTTTACCAGAATGTTACCTGGGTTTAAGCATCTGGACTATTTCCGTTAAGAGGAGGAAAGTTTAAAACAAGAGGACATGAGTTAAGAAATAAGAGGCAGAGGTTTAGAGGTAACATGAGGGGGAACTTCTTTACTCAGAGTGTGGTAGCCGTGTGGAATGATCTTCCGGGAGAAATAGTGGCGGCGGAGTCAATTGTATTATTTAAGAAAAGGTTGGACAGGTATATGGATGAGAAGAAGATGGAGGGTTATGGGCTTTGTGCAGGGAGGTGGGACTAGAAAGGGGTGCAGACTAGAAGGGCCTAATGGCCTGTTTCCATGCTGTAATTGTTATGTTATGTTATGTTATGTTATGTTACGTGATTAAATGTGGAGAGAATGTTTAAAAGTGATGAACTGTGTCAGAAACTGTTACACCAGCTTCACAGAGGGGAGAAAGTTTGACAGTGATGAACTGTTTCAGATACGGTTACAGAAGGTTCACAGTGGGGAGAAGGTTTAACAGTGATGAACCGTGTCAGATACTGTTACACCAGCTTCACAGAGAGGAGAAAGTTTGAAAGTGATGAACTGTGTCAGGTACGGTTACCCCAGGATAAAGTGCGGAGAATGTTTAACAGTGATGAATTTTGGGTCAGATACTGTTACACCAGCTTTACAGAGGGGAGAAAGTTTGACAGTGATGAACTGTTTCAGATACGGTTACAGAAGGTTCACAGTGGGAGGAGGTTTACAAGTGATGAACCGTGTCAGATACTGTTACACCAGCTTCACAGAGGGGAGAAAGTTTGACAGTGATGAACTGTGTCAGGTACGGTGACCCCAGGATAAAGTGCGGAGAATGTTTAACAGTGATCAACTGTGTCAGATACTGTTACACCAGCTTCACAGAGGGGAGAAAGTTTGACAGTGTTCAACTGTTTCAGATACAGTTACATCAGGTTCACAGTGGGGAGAAGGGTTAACAGTGATGGACTGTGTCCCATACAGTTGCACCAGGTTAACAGTGAGGAAAATGTTTAAAAGTGGTGAACTGTTTCAGATACTGTGACCTCTGTTTCACAGTGCGGAGAGGGTTTAACCGTATTGAACTTGGTCAGATAATTTTGCACTAGGTTTAGAGTAGGGAGAATGCATAATAATGATGAACGGTGTCAGATACTGTTACACCAGGCTCATAGTTTGGAGAGGGTTTAACAGTGATGAATTCTTTAAGATGTTGTTACACCAGATTCACTGTGGGAAGAATGTTTAACAGTGATGAACTTTGTCAGATTCTGTGACCCCAGTTTCACAATGGGAAGAAGGTTTAATATTGATGAACTGTGTCATATCCTTTTACACGAAGTTTACAGTGGGAAGAAGTTTTAACAGTGATGAACTGTGTCACATACTGTTACACCAGGTTCACAGTGGGGAAAAGATTTAACAGTAATGAAATTTTCAAATACTGTTATACCAGGTTCACGGTCCATTGATGGTTTACCTGTGATGAAACGTTTCAGATACTGATACAACAGGTTTATAGTGCGGAGAATGTATAACAGTGTTTTACTGTGTCAGATATTGTTACACCAGGCTCAGAGTGGGGTGTATGTTTAAGAGTGATGAACTGAGTCAGATACTATTACACCAGGATCTCTGTGCGGAGAAGGTTTAAGAGTGATGAAATGTGTCTGACACTGTTACACAAGGCTCACAGTGGTGAGAAGGTTCAACAGTGATGAACCTTGTCAGATACTGTGACCCAACTTTCACACGTAGTTCGTAGCCGAGAAAACTTTATTTAATCTTTTACTGAAAAGCATTTATTTCAAGGTTTCCAGCTTCATATAAGCATTTATTTCCACGTCGTAATGTTAATATGAATTTCCTTATCTACATTTTGCTTTCTGGTTGTAGTATATTTTTAAACATTTTTGAACGTTTTATACAAGCTATTAATATTTAAACATTAAAGTTAATAGATGTGAAACAACGTTTAAACATTTCCCAAAATTACATTAATATTGATGTTTGTAGCTTCATTTTAGAAATTGTATTATCCTTTTTAAAATTGAAATGTAGATGTGAATTTACTGATCTACATTTTGTTTTCTTCTGGAAAAGTACTTTTACAACCCCCTTACAAATGTTTTAAATGTTCTGTTAAACTATAAACTACGTAGTTCGTAGCCGAGAAAACTTTATTTAATCTTTTACTGAAAAGCATTTATTTCAAGGTTTCCAGCTTCATATTAGCATGTATTATGCTTTTTGAAATTGGAAATGCAGATGTAAATTTACTGTTCTACATTTTATTTCCTTTAGAAAAGTATTTTTACAACTGACAGACGTTTTACGTTCTCTTTTTATATAAACAACGTAGATAATAGCAGAGAAAACTGTTTAATCTTTTCCTAAATATAATTTATTTGAACGTATATTTTTAAACTTCTTTGAACGTTTTACAAAACCTACTAATATTTAAAAGAAAGTTTAGATGAGAAAATGTTAAAACATTTCTCAAAAACGCATTATATTAATGTTTGTATCTTCATGTTAGAAATTCTAATATGCATTTTAAAATTGAAATGTTCATGTGAATATACTTCTATATTTTGTTTTCTTGTAGAAAAATACTTTTACAACCCCTTACAGAGATTTTACATGTGCTGTTAAACTATAAACAGCGTTGATCATATCTGAGAAAAATCTGATTAATCTTTTCCTGAAAAGCATTTATTTCAAGGTTTCCAGCTTCATATAAGCATTTATTATACTTATCGAAATTGATATTTTAATGCGATTTTCATCATCTACATTTTGTTTTCTGGTTGTAGTCTATTTTTAAACTTCTTTGAAGGTTTTACAAATTCTATTAATATTTAAACGAAAGTTCATAGAGGTGAAACAATGCTTAAACATTTCTAAAAAATGCATTTATATTGATGTTTGTAGCTTCATTTTAACATTTATATCATTCTTTTAAAAATTGAAATGTAGATCTGAATTTACTGATGTACATTTTGGTTTCATGTAGAAAAGTACTTATACAACCACTGACAAATGTTTTACATGTGCTGTTAAACTTTAAACAACGTAGTTCATATCTGAGAAAAAATTTGATAAATCTTTTGCTGAAAAGCATTTATTTCAAGGTTTTCAGCTTCATATATTTGTAATTTTCGATATTGATATTTTAATGCGAATTTCCTATCTACATTTTGTTTTCTGGTTGTAAAGTATATTTGAAAACTTTTTGGAACGTTTTACAAAACCTACTAATATTTAAACATGAAAGTTCATAGATGTGAAACAATGTTTAAATATTTCCAAAAAATGCATTTATATTAATGTTTGTAGCTTCGTTTTAGACATTGTATTATGCTTTTTGAAATTGGAAGTGCAAATGTGAATTTACTGTTCTACATGTTTAAACATTTCCCAAAAATCCTTTTAGAAAACTATTTTTACAACTTACAAACTTTTTACGTTCTTTTTATATATAAATAACGTAGTTAATATGTGAAACAAACTAGTTCATAGATGTAAAAAAATGTTGAAACATCCCAAAAATGCATTTATATTGATGTTTGTAGCTTCATTTTAGAAATTGTATTATCCTTTTTAAAATTGAAATGTAGATGTGAATTTACTGATCTACATTTAGCTTTCTGGTTGTAGTATATTTTTAAACTTTTTTGAACGTTTTATACAAGCTATTAATATTTAAACATAAAAGTTCATAGATGTGAAACAACGTTTAAACATTTCCCAAAATTACATTAATATTGATGTTTGTAGCTTCATTTTAGCATTATATCATTCTTTTAAAATTTGAAATGTAGATGTGAATTTACTGATCCACATTTTGATTTCATGCTCAAAAGTACTTTTACAACCCCTTACAAACGTTTTACTGTGCAGTTAAACTATAAACAACGTAGTTCATTATGCTTTTTAAAAATGTAAATAGAGATTTGAAATTACTGTTCTACATTTTTTAACCTTTCAGAAAAATAATTTTACAACCACAATGTTTTACATGTGCTGTTAAACTATAAACAACGTAGTTCATAGCCGTGAAAACTTTGTTTAATCTTTTCCTGAAAAGCATTTATTTCAAGGTTTCCAGCTTCATATTAGCATGTATTATGCTTTTCGAAATTGGAAATGCAGATGTAAATTTACTGTTCTACATTTTATTTCCTTTTAGAAAAGTATTTTTAAAACTGGCAGACGTTTTACGTTCTCTTTTTATATAAACAACGTAGTTAATAGCTGAGAAAACTGTTTAATCTTTTCCTAAATATAATTTATTTGAACGTATATTTTTAAACTTCTTTGAACGTTTCACAAAACCTACTAATATTTAAAAGAAAGTTTAGATGAGAAAATGTTAAAACATTTCTCAAAAACGCATTATATTAATGTTTGTATCTTCATGTTATACATTCTAATATGCATTTTAAAATTGAAATGTTCATGTGAATATAGTTCTACATTTTGTTTTCTTGTAGAAAAATACTTTTACAACCCCTTACAGAGATTTTACATGTGCAGTTAATCTATAAACAGCGTTGATCATATCTGAGAAAAATTTGATTAATCTTTTCCTGAAAAGCATTTAGTTCAAGGTTTCCAGCTGCATATAAGCATTTATTATACTTATCGAAATTGATATTTTAATGCGATTTTCATCATCTACATTTTGTTTTCTTGTTTTAGTCTATTTTTAAACTTCTTTGAAGGTTTTACAAACGCTATTAATATTTAAACGAAAGTTCATAGATGTGAAACAATGCTTAAACATTTCTAAAAAATGCATTTATATTGATGTTTTTAGCTTCATTTTAACATTTATATCATTCTTTTAAAAATTGAAATGTAGATCTGAATTTACTGATGTACATTTTGGTTTCATGTTGAAAAGTACTTATACAACCACTGACAAATGTTTTACATGTGCTGTTAAACTTTAAACAACGTAGTTCATATCTGAGAAAAAATTTGATAAAACTTTTGCTGAAAAGCATTTATTTCAAGGTTTTCAGCTTCATATAAGAATTTATTTGTAATTTTCGAAATTGATATTTTAATGCGAATTTCCTATCTACATTTTGTTTTCTGGTTGTAAAGTATATTTGAAAACTTCTTGGAACGTTTTACAAAACCTACTAATATTTAATAATGAAAGTTCATAGATGTGAAACAATGTTTAAACATTTCCAAAAAATGCATTTATATTAATGTTTGTAGCTTCGTTTTAGACATTGTATTATGCTTTTTGAAATTGGAAGTGCAAATGTGAATTTACTGTTCTACATGTTTAAACATTTCCCAAAAATCCTTTTAGAAAACTATTTTTACAACTTACAAACTTTTTACGTTCTTTTTATATATAAATAACGTAGTTAATATGTGAAACAATCTAGTTCATAGATGTAAAAAATGTTTAAACTTATCCCAAAAATGCATTTATATTGATGTTTGTAGCTTTATTTTAGAAATTGTATTATCCTTTTTAAAATTGAAATGTAGATGTGAATTTACTGATCTACATTTTGTTTTCTTGTGGAAAAGTACTTTCACAACCCCTTACAAATGTTTTAAATGTTCTGTTAAACTATAAACTACGTAGTTCGTAGCCGAGAAAACTTTATTTAATCTTTTACTGAAAAGCATTTATTTCAAGGTTTCCAGCTTCATATAAGCATTTATTTCCACGTCGTAATGTTAATATGAATTTCCTTATCTACATTTAGCTTTCTGGTTGTAGTATATTTTTAAACTTTTTTGAACGTTTTATACAAGCTATTAATATTTAAACATTAAAGTTAATAGATGTGAAACAACGTTTAAACATTTCCCAAAATTACATTAATATTGATGTTTGTAGCTTCATTTTAGAAATTGTATTATCCTTTTTAAAATTGAAATGTAGATGTGAATTTACTGATCTACATTTTGTTTTCTTGTGGAAAAGTACTTTTACAACCCCTTACAAATGTTTTAAATGATCTGTTAAACTATAAACTACGTAGTTCGTAGCCGAGAAAACTTTATTTAATCTTTTACTGAAAAGCATTTATTTCAAGGTTTCCAGCTTCATATAAGCATTTATTTCCACGTCGTAATGTTAATATGAATTTCCTTATCTACATTTTGCTTTCTGATTGTAGTATATTTTTAAACATTTTTGAACGTTTTATACAAGCTATTAATATTTAAACATTAAAGTTAATAGATGTGAAACAACGTTTAAACATTTCCCAAAATTACATTAATATTGATGTTTGTAGCTTCATTTTAGCATTATATCATTCCTTTAAAATTTGAAATGTAGATGTGAATTTCTGATCCACATTTTGATTTCATGCTCAAAAGTACTTTTACAACCCCTTACAGACGTTTTACTGTGCTGTTAAACTATAAACAACGTAGTTCATTATGCTTTTTAAAAATGTAAATAGAGATTTGAAATTATTGTTCTACATTTTATAACCTTTCAGAAAAATAATTTTACAACCACAATGTTTTACATGTGCTGTTAAACTATAAACAACGTAGTTCATAGCCGAGAAAACTTTGTTTAATCTTTTCCTGAAAAGCATTTATTTCAAGGTTTCCAGCTTCATATTAGCATGTATTATGCTTTTTGAAATTGGAAATGCAGATGTAAATTTACTGTTCTACATTTTATTTCCTTTAGAAAAGTATTTTTACAACTGACAGACGTTTTACGTTCTCTTTTTATATAAACAACGTAGTTAATAGCAGAGAAAACTGTTTAATCTTTTCCTAAATATAATTTATTTGAACGTATATTTTTAAACTTCTTTGAACGTTTTACAAAACCTACTAATATTTAAAAGAAAGTTTAGATGAGAAAATGTTAAAACATTTCTCAAAAACGCATTATATTAATGTTTGTATCTTCATGTTAGAAATTCTAATATGCATTTTAAAATTGAAATGTTCATGTGAATATACTTCTATATTTTGTTTTCTTGTAGAAAAATACTTTTACAACCCCTTACAGAGATTTTACATGTGCTGTTAAACTATAAACAGCGTTGATCATATCTGAGAAAAATCTGATTAATCTTTTCCTGAAAAGCATTTATTTCAAGGTTTCCAGCTTCATATAAGCATTTATTATACTTATCGAAATTGATATTTTAATGCGATTTTCATCATCTACATTTTGTTTTCTGGTTGTAGTCTATTTTTAAACTTCTTTGAAGGTTTTACAAATTCTATTAATATTTAAACGAAAGTTCATAGAGGTGAAACAATGCTTAAACATTTCTAAAAAATGCATTTATATTGATGTTTGTAGCTTCATTTTAACATTTATATCATTCTTTTAAAAATTGAAATGTAGATCTGAATTTACTGATGTACATTTTGGTTTCATGTAGAAAAGTACTTATACAACCACTGACAAATGTTTTACATGTGCTGTTAAACTTTAAACAACGTAGTTCATATCTGAGAAAAAATTTGATAAATCTTTTGCTGAAAAGCATTTATTTCAAGGTTTTCAGCTTCATATATTTGTAATTTTCGATATTGATATTTTAATGCGAATTTCCTATCTACATTTTGTTTTCTGGTTGTAAAGTATATTTGAAAACTTTTTGGAACGTTTTACAAAACCTACTAATATTTAAACATGAAAGTTCATAGATGTGAAACAATGTTTAAATATTTCCAAAAAATGCATTTATATTAATGTTTGTAGCTTCGTTTTAGACATTGTATTATGCTTTTTGAAATTGGAAGTGCAAATGTGAATTTACTGTTCTACATGTTTAAACATTTCCCAAAAATCCTTTTAGAAAACTATTTTTACAACTTACAAACTTTTTACGTTCTTTTTATATATAAATAACGTAGTTAATATGTGAAACAAACTAGTTCATAGATGTAAAAAAATGTTGAAACATCCCAAAAATGCATTTATATTGATGTTTGTAGCTTCATTTTAGAAATTGTATTATCCTTTTTAAAATTGAAATGTAGATGTGAATTTACTGATCTACATTTAGCTTTCTGGTTGTAGTATATTTTTAAACTTTTTTGAACGTTTTATACAAGCTATTAATATTTAAACATAAAAGTTCATAGATGTGAAACAACGTTTAAACATTTCCCAAAATTACATTAATATTGATGTTTGTAGCTTCATTTTAGCATTATATCATTCTTTTAAAATTTGAAATGTAGATGTGAATTTACTGATCCACATTTTGATTTCATGCTCAAAAGTACTTTTACAACCCCTTACAAACGTTTTACTGTGCAGTTAAACTATAAACAACGTAGTTCATTATGCTTTTTAAAAATGTAAATAGAGATTTGAAATTACTGTTCTACATTTTTTAACCTTTCAGAAAAATAATTTTACAACCACAATGTTTTACATGTGCTGTTAAACTATAAACAACGTAGTTCATAGCCGTGAAAACTTTGTTTAATCTTTTCCTGAAAAGCATTTATTTCAAGGTTTCCAGCTTCATATTAGCATGTATTATGCTTTTCGAAATTGGAAATGCAGATGTAAATTTACTGTTCTACATTTTATTTCCTTTTAGGAAAGTATTTTTACAACTGACAGACGTTTTACGTTCTCTTTATATATAAACAACGTAGTTAATAGCGGAGAAAACTATGTTTAATCTTTTCCTAAATATAATTTATTTGAACGTATATTTTTAAACTTCTTTGAACGTTTTACAAAACCTACTAATATTTAAAAGAAAGTTTAGTTGAGAAAATGTTAAAACATTTCTCAAAAACGCATTATATTAATGTTTGTATCTTCATGTTAGAAATTCTAATTTGCTTTTAAATTGAAATGTTCATGTGAATTTACTAATCTACATTTGGTTTTCTTGTAGAAAAGTACTTTTCAACCCCTTACAGAGCTTTTACATGTGTTGTTAAACTATAAACAACGTTGTTCATAGCTGAGAAAAATTTGATTAATCTTTTCTTGAGAAGCATCAATTTCAAGGTTTCCACTATGTAATTATACTTTTCGAAATTAATATTTTAATGCGAATTTCCTGATCTACATTTTGTTTTCTGGTTGCAAAGTATATTTTTAAACTTCTTTGAACGTTTTACAAATACTATTAATACTTTAAAATGAAAGATCATAGATGTGAAACAGATGTTTACAAATGTTTTACGTGTGCTAAACTATAAACAACCTAGTTCATAGCCGAGAAAACTTTGTTTAATCCTTTCCTGAAGAGCATTTATTTCAAGGTTTCCAGCTTCATATAAGCATGTATTATGCTTTTTGAAATTGGAAATGCAGATGTAAATTTACTGTTCTACATGTTATTTCCTTTTAGAAAAGTATTTTTACAACTGACAGACGTTTTACATTCTCTTTTTATATAAACAACGTAGTTAATAGCTGAGAAAACTATGTTTAATCTTTTCCTAAATATAATTTATTTGAACATTTTACAAAACCTAATAATATTTAAAAGAAAGTTTAGATGAGAAAATGTTAAAACATTTCTCAAAAACGCATTATATTAATGTTTGTATCTTCATGTTAGAAATTCTAATATGCATTTAAAAATTGAAATGTTCATGTGAATATACTTCTACATTTTGTTTTCTTGTAGAAAAGTACTTTTACAACCCCTTACAGAGATTTTACATGTGCTGTTAAACTATAAACAGCGTTGATGACATCTGAGAAAACTTTGATAAATCAATTCCTGAAAAGCATTTATTTCAAGGTTTCCAGCTTCATATAAGCATTTATTATACTTATCGAAATTGATATTATAATGCGATTTTCATCATCTACATTTTGTTTTCTGGTTGTAGTCTATTTTTAAACTTCTTGGAACGTTTTAGAAATGCTCTTAATATTTAAACATGAAAGTTCATAGATGTGAAACAATGTTTAAACATTTCCCAAAAATGCATTTATATTAATGTTTGTAATTTCCTTTTAACATTTATATCATTCTTTTAAAAATTGAAATGTAGATCTGAATTTGCTGATGTACATTTTGGTTTCATGTAGAAAAGTACTTATACAACCACTGACAAATGTTTTACATGTGCTGTTAAACTTTAAACAACGTAGTTCATATCTGAGAAAAAATTTGATAAATCTTTTACTGAAAAGCGTTTATTTCAAGGTTTTCAGCTTCATATAAGCATTTATTTGTAATTTTCGAAATCGATATTTTAATGCGAATTTCCTATCTACATTTTGTTTTCTGGTTGTAAAGTATATTTGAAAACTTCTTTGAACGTTTTACAAAACCTACTAATATTTAAACATGAAAGTTCATAGATGTGAAACAACGTTTAAACATTTCCCACAATTACATTAATATTGATGTTTGTAGCTTCATTTTAGCATTATATCATTCTTTTAAAATTTGAAATGTAGATGTGAATTTACTGATCCACATTTTGATTTCATGCTCAAAAGTACTTTTACAACCCCTTACAGACGTTTTACAGTGCTGTTAAACTATAAACAACGTAGTTCATTATGCTTTTTAAAAATGTAAATAGAGATTTGAAATTATTGTTCTACATTTTATAGCCTTTTCAGAAAAATAATTTTACAACCACAATGTTTTACATGTGCTGTTAAACTATAAACAACGTAGTTCATAGCCGAGAAAAATTTGTTTAATCTTTTCCTAAATATAATTTATTTGAACGTATATTTTTAAACTTTGAACGTTTTACAAAACATACTAATATTTAAAGAAAGTTTAGATGAGAAAATGTTATAACATTTCTCAAAAACGCATTATATTAATGTTTGTATCTTCATGTTAGAAATTCTAATATGCTTTTTAAAATTGAAATGTTCATGTGAATATACTTCTACATTTTGTTTTCTTGTAGAAAAGTACTTTTACAACCCCTTACAGAGATTTTACATGTGCTGTTAAACTATAAACAGCGTTGATCATATCTGAGAAAAATTTGATTAATCTTTTCCTGAAAAGCATTTATTTCAAGGTTTCCAGCTTCATATAAGCATTTATTATACTTATCGAAATTGATATTATAATGCGATTTTCATCATCTACATTTTGTTTTCTGGTTGTAGTCTCTTTTTAAACTTCTTTGAAGGTTTTACAAACGCTATTAATATATAATCATGAAAGTTCATAGATGTGAAACAATGCTTAAACATTTCTAAAAAATGCATTTATATTGATGTTTGTAGCTTCATTTTAACATTTATATCATTCTTTTAAAAATTGAAATGTAGATCTGAATTTGCTGATGTACTTTGGTTTCATGTAGAAAAGTACATACAACCTCTAACAAATGTTTTACATGTGCTGTTAAACTTTAAACAACGTAGTTCATATCTGAGAAAAAAATTGATAACTTTTGATGAAAAGCATTTATTTCAAGGTTTCTAGCTTCATATAAGCATTTATTTGTAAGTTTTGAAATTGATATTTTAATGCGAATTTCCTATCTACATACATGTTTAAACATTTCCCAAAAATCCTTTTAGAAAACTATTTTTACTTACAAACTTTTTACGTTCTTCTTATATATATATATATAACGTAGTTAATATCTGAAACAAACTAGTTCATAGATGTAAAAAAATGTTTAAACTTATCCCAAAAATGCATTTATATTGATGTTTGTAACTTCATTTTAGAAATTGTATTATCCTTTTTAAAATTGAAATGTAGATGTGAATTTACTGATCTACATTTTGTTTTCTTGTGGAAAAGTACTTTTACAACCCCCTTACAAATGTTTTAAATGTTCTGTTAAACTATAAACTACGTAGTTGGTAGCCGAGAAAACGTTATTTAATCTTTTACAGAAAAGCATTTATTTCAAGGTTTCCAGCTTCATATAAGCATTTATTTCCACGTCGTAATGTTAATATGAATTTCCTTATCTACATTTTGCTTTCTGGTTGTAGTATATTTTTAAACATTTTTGAACGTTTTATACAAGCTATTAATATTTAAACATTAAAGTTAATAGATGTGAAACAACGTTTAAACATTTCCCAAAATTACATTAATATTGATGTTTGTAGCTTCATTTTAGCATTATATCATTCCTTTAAAATTTGAAATGTAGATGTGAATTTCTGATCCACATTTTGATTTCATGCTCAAAAGTACTTTTACAACCCCTTACAGACGTTTTACTGTGCTGTTAAACTATAAACAACGTAGTTCATTATGCTTTTTAAAAATGTAAATAGAGATTTGAAATTATTGTTCTACATTTTATAACCTTTCAGAAAAATAATTTTACAACCACAATGTTTTACATGTGCTGTTAAACTATAAACAACGTAGTTCATAGCCGAGAAAACTTTGTTTAATCTTTTCCTGAAAAGCATTTATTTCAAGGTTTCCAGCTTCATATTAGCATGTATTATGCTTTTTGAAATTGGAAATGCAGATGTAAATTTACTGTTCTACATTTTATTTCCTTTAGAAAAGTATTTTTACAACTGACAGACGTTTTACGTTCTCTTTTTATATAAACAACGTAGTTAATAGCAGAGAAAACTGTTTAATCTTTTCCTAAATATAATTTATTTGAACGTATATTTTTAAACTTCTTTGAACGTTTTACAAAACCTACTAATATTTAAAAGAAAGTTTAGATGAGAAAATGTTAAAACATTTCTCAAAAACGCATTATATTAATGTTTGTATCTTCATGTTAGAAATTCTAATATGCATTTTAAAATTGAAATGTTCATGTGAATATACTTCTATATTTTGTTTTCTTGTAGAAAAATACTTTTACAACCCCTTACAGAGATTTTACATGTGCTGTTAAACTATAAACAGCGTTGATCATATCTGAGAAAAATCTGATTAATCTTTTCCTGAAAAGCATTTATTTCAAGGTTTCCAGCTTCATATAAGCATTTATTATACTTATCGAAATTGATATTTTAATGCGATTTTCATCATCTACATTTTGTTTTCTGGTTGTAGTCTATTTTTAAACTTCTTTGAAGGTTTTACAAATTCTATTAATATTTAAACGAAAGTTCATAGAGGTGAAACAATGCTTAAACATTTCTAAAAAATGCATTTATATTGATGTTTGTAGCTTCATTTTAACATTTATATCATTCTTTTAAAAATTGAAATGTAGATCTGAATTTACTGATGTACATTTTGGTTTCATGTAGAAAAGTACTTATACAACCACTGACAAATGTTTTACATGTGCTGTTAAACTTTAAACAACGTAGTTCATATCTGAGAAAAAATTTGATAAATCTTTTGCTGAAAAGCATTTATTTCAAGGTTTTCAGCTTCATATATTTGTAATTTTCGATATTGATATTTTAATGCGAATTTCCTATCTACATTTTGTTTTCTGGTTGTAAAGTATATTTGAAAACTTTTTGGAACGTTTTACAAAACCTACTAATATTTAAACATGAAAGTTCATAGATGTGAAACAATGTTTAAATATTTCCAAAAAATGCATTTATATTAATGTTTGTAGCTTCGTTTTAGACATTGTATTATGCTTTTTGAAATTGGAAGTGCAAATGTGAATTTACTGTTCTACATGTTTAAACATTTCCCAAAAATCCTTTTAGAAAACTATTTTTACAACTTACAAACTTTTTACGTTCTTTTTATATATAAATAACGTAGTTAATATGTGAAACAAACTAGTTCATAGATGTAAAAAAATGTTGAAACATCCCAAAAATGCATTTATATTGATGTTTGTAGCTTCATTTTAGAAATTGTATTATCCTTTTTAAAATTGAAATGTAGATGTGAATTTACTGATCTACATTTAGCTTTCTGGTTGTAGTATATTTTTAAACTTTTTTGAACGTTTTATACAAGCTATTAATATTTAAACATAAAAGTTCATAGATGTGAAACAACGTTTAAACATTTCCCAAAATTACATTAATATTGATGTTTGTAGCTTCATTTTAGCATTATATCATTCTTTTAAAATTTGAAATGTAGATGTGAATTTACTGATCCACATTTTGATTTCATGCTCAAAAGTACTTTTACAACCCCTTACAAACGTTTTACTGTGCAGTTAAACTATAAACAACGTAGTTCATTATGCTTTTTAAAAATGTAAATAGAGATTTGAAATTACTGTTCTACATTTTTTAACCTTTCAGAAAAATAATTTTACAACCACAATGTTTTACATGTGCTGTTAAACTATAAACAACGTAGTTCATAGCCGTGAAAACTTTGTTTAATCTTTTCCTGAAAAGCATTTATTTCAAGGTTTCCAGCTTCATATTAGCATGTATTATGCTTTTCGAAATTGGAAATGCAGATGTAAATTTACTGTTCTACATTTTATTTCCTTTTAGAAAAGTATTTTTAAAACTGGCAGACGTTTTACGTTCTCTTTTTATATAAACAACGTAGTTAATAGCTGAGAAAACTGTTTAATCTTTTCCTAAATATAATTTATTTGAACGTATATTTTTAAACTTCTTTGAACGTTTCACAAAACCTACTAATATTTAAAAGAAAGTTTAGATGAGAAAATGTTAAAACATTTCTCAAAAACGCATTATATTAATGTTTGTATCTTCATGTTATACATTCTAATATGCATTTTAAAATTGAAATGTTCATGTGAATATACTTCTACATTTTGTTTTCTTGTAGAAAAATACTTTTACAACCCCTTACAGAGATTTTACATGTGCAGTTAATCTATAAACAGCGTTGATCATATCTGAGAAAAATTTGACTAATCTTTTCCTGAAAAGCATTTAGTTCAAGGTTTCCAGCTGCATATAAGCATTTATTATACTTATCGAAATTGATATTTTAATGCGATTTTCATCATCTACATTTTGTTTTCTGGTTTTAGTCTATTTTTAAACTTCTTTGAGGTTTTACAAACGCTATTAATATTTAAACGAAAGTTCATAGATGTGAAACAATGCTTAAACATTTCTAAAAAATGCATTTATATTGATGTTTTTAGCTTCATTTTAACATTTATATCATTCTTTTAAAAATTGAAATGTAGATCTGAATTTACTGATGTACATTTTGGTTTCATGTTGAAAAGTACTTATACAACCACTGACAAATGTTTTACATGTGCTGTTAAACTTTAAACAACGTAGTTCATATCTGAGAAAAAATTTAATAAAACTTTTGCTGAAAAGCATTTATTTCAAGGTTTTCAGCTTCATATAAGAATTTATTTGTAATTTTCGAAATTGATATTTTAATGCGAATTTCCTATCTACATTTTGTTTTCTGGTTGTAAAGTATATTTGAAAACTTCTTGGAACGTTTTACAAAACCTACTAATATTTAATAATGAAAGTTCATAGATGTGAAACAATGTTTAAACATTTCCAAAAAATGCATTTATATTAATGTTTGTAGCTTCGTTTTAGACATTGTATTATGCTTTTTGAAATTGGAAGTGCAAATGTGAATTTACTGTTCTACATGTTTAAACATTTCCCAAAAATCCTTTTAGAAAACTATTTTTACAACTTACAAACTTTTTACGTTCTTTTTATATATAAATAACGTAGTTAATATGTGAAACAAACTAGTTCATAGATGTAAAAAATGTTTAAACTTATCCCAAAAATGCATTTATATTGATGTTTGTAGCTTTATTTTAGAAATTGTATTATCCTTTTTAAAATTGAAATGTAGATGTGAATTTACTGATCTACATTTTGTTTTCTTGTGGAAAAGTACTTTCACAACCCCTTACAAATGTTTTAAATGTTCTGTTAAACTATAAACTACGTAGTTCGTAGCCGAGAAAACTTTATTTAATCTTTTACTGAAAAGCATTTATTTCAAGGTTTCCAGCTTCATATAAGCATTTATTTCCACGTCGTAATGTTAATATGAATTTCCTTATCTACATTTTGCTTTCTGATTGTAGTATATTTTTAAACATTTTTGAACGTTTTATACAAGCTATTAATATTTAAACATTAAAGTTAATAGATGTGAAACAACGTTTAAACATTTCCCAAAATTACATTAATATTGATGTTTGTAGCTTCATTTTAGCATTATATCATTCCTTTAAAATTTGAAATGTAGATGTGAATTTCTGATCCACATTTTGATTTCATGCTCAAAAGTACTTTTACAACCCCTTACAGACGTTTTACTGTGCTGTTAAACTATAAACAACGTAGTTCATTATGCTTTTTAAAAATGTAAATAGAGATTTGAAATTATTGTTCTACATTTTATAACCTTTCAGAAAAATAATTTTACAACCACAATGTTTTACATGTGCTGTTAAACTATAAACAACGTAGTTCATAGCCGAGAAAACTTTGTTTAATCTTTTCCTGAAAAGCATTTATTTCAAGGTTTCCAGCTTCATATTAGCATGTATTATGCTTTTTGAAATTGGAAATGCAGATGTAAATTTACTGTTCTACATTTTATTTCCTTTAGAAAAGTATTTTTACAACTGACAGACGTTTTACGTTCTCTTTTTATATAAACAACGTAGTTAATAGCAGAGAAAACTGTTTAATCTTTTCCTAAATATAATTTATTTGAACGTATATTTTTAAACTTCTTTGAACGTTTTACAAAACCTACTAATATTTAAAAGAAAGTTT
The DNA here is from genome assembly GCF_036971445.1 of Narcine bancroftii. NCBI lineage: Eukaryota > Metazoa > Chordata > Chondrichthyes > Torpediniformes > Narcinidae > Narcine > Narcine bancroftii. The sequence goes on along the minus strand of NC_091481.1, from coordinate 48,918,356 downwards.
AGATGAGAAAATGTTAAAACATTTCTCAAAAACGCATTATATTAATGTTTGTATCTTCATGTTAGAAATTCTAATATGCATTTTAAAATTGAAATGTTCATGTGAATATACTTCTATATTTTGTTTTCTTGTAGAAAAATACTTTTACAACCCCTTACAGAGATTTTACATATGCTGTTAAACTATAAACAGCGTTGATCATATCTGAGAAAAATCTGATTAATCTTTTCCTGAAAAGCATTTATTTCAAGGTTTCCAGCTTCATATAAGCATTTATTATACTTATCGAAATTGATATTTTAATGCGATTTTCATCATCTACATTTTGTTTTCTGGTTTTAGTCTATTTTTAAACTTCTTTGAGGTTTTACAAACGCTATTAATATTTAAACGAAAGTTCATAGATGTGAAACAATGCTTAAACATTTCTAAAAAATGCATTTATATTGATGTTTTTAGCTTCATTTTAACATTTATATCATTCTTTTAAAAATTGAAATGTAGATCTGAATTTACTGATGTACATTTTGGTTTCATGTTGAAAAGTACTTATACAACCACTGACAAATGTTTTACATGTGCTGTTAAACTTTAAACAACGTAGTTCATATCTGAGAAAAAATTTAATAAAACTTTTGCTGAAAAGCATTTATTTCAAGGTTTTCAGCTTCATATAAGAATTTATTTGTAATTTTCGAAATTGATATTTTAATGCGAATTTCCTATCTACATTTTGTTTTCTGGTTGTAAAGTATATTTGAAAACTTCTTGGAACGTTTTACAAAACCTACTAATATTTAATAATGAAAGTTCATAGATGTGAAACAATGTTTAAACATTTCCAAAAAATGCATTTATATTAATGTTTGTAGCTTCGTTTTAGACATTGTATTATGCTTTTTGAAATTGGAAGTGCAAATGTGAATTTACTGTTCTACATGTTTAAACATTTCCCAAAAATCCTTTTAGAAAACTATTTTTACAACTTACAAACTTTTTACGTTCTTTTTATATATAAATAACGTAGTTAATATGTGAAACAAACTAGTTCATAGATGTAAAAAATGTTTAAACTTATCCCAAAAATGCATTTATATTGATGTTTGTAGCTTTATTTTAGAAATTGTATTATCCTTTTTAAAATTGAAATGTAGATGTGAATTTACTGATCTACATTTTGTTTTCTTGTGGAAAAGTACTTTCACAACCCCTTACAAATGTTTTAAATGTTCTGTTAAACTATAAACTACGTAGTTCGTAGCCGAGAAAACTTTATTTAATCTTTTACTGAAAAGCATTTATTTCAAGGTTTCCAGCTTCATATAAGCATTTATTTCCACGTCGTAATGTTAATATGAATTTCCTTATCTACATTTTGCTTTCTGATTGTAGTATATTTTTAAACATTTTTGAACGTTTTATACAAGCTATTAATATTTAAACATTAAAGTTAATAGATGTGAAACAACGTTTAAACATTTCCCAAAATTACATTAATATTGATGTTTGTAGCTTCATTTTAGCATTATATCATTCCTTTAAAATTTGAAATGTAGATGTGAATTTCTGATCCACATTTTGATTTCATGCTCAAAAGTACTTTTACAACCCCTTACAGACGTTTTACTGTGCTGTTAAACTATAAACAACGTAGTTCATTATGCTTTTTAAAAATGTAAATAGAGATTTGAAATTATTGTTCTACATTTTATAACCTTTCAGAAAAATAATTTTACAACCACAATGTTTTACATGTGCTGTTAAACTATAAACAACGTAGTTCATAGCCGAGAAAACTTTGTTTAATCTTTTCCTGAAAAGCATTTATTTCAAGGTTTCCAGCTTCATATTAGCATGTATTATGCTTTTTGAAATTGGAAATGCAGATGTAAATTTACTGTTCTACATTTTATTTCCTTTAGAAAAGTATTTTTACAACTGACAGACGTTTTACGTTCTCTTTTTATATAAACAACGTAGTTAATAGCAGAGAAAACTGTTTAATCTTTTCCTAAATATAATTTATTTGAACGTATATTTTTAAACTTCTTTGAACGTTTTACAAAACCTACTAATATTTAAAAGAAAGTTTAGATGAGAAAATGTTAAAACATTTCTCAAAAACGCATTATATTAATGTTTGTATCTTCATGTTAGAAATTCTAATATGCATTTTAAAATTGAAATGTTCATGTGAATATACTTCTATATTTTGTTTTCTTGTAGAAAAATACTTTTACAACCCCTTACAGAGATTTTACATATGCTGTTAAACTATAAACAGCGTTGATCATATCTGAGAAAAATCTGATTAATCTTTTCCTGAAAAGCATTTATTTCAAGGTTTCCAGCTTCATATAAGCATTTATTATACTTATCGAAATTGATATTTTAATGCGATTTTCATCATCTACATTTTGTTTTCTGGTTGTAGTCTATTTTTAAACTTCTTTGAAGGTTTTACAAATTCTATTAATATTTAAACGAAAGTTCATAGAGGTGAAACAATGCTTAAACATTTCTAAAAAATGCATTTATATTGATGTTTGTAGCTTCATTTTAACATTTATATCATTCTTTTAAAAATTGAAATGTAGATCTGAATTTACTGATGTACATTTTGGTTTCATGTAGAAAAGTACTTATACAACCACTGACAAATGTTTTACATGTGCTGTTAAACTTTAAACAACGTAGTTCATATCTGAGAAAAAATTTGATAAATCTTTTGCTGAAAAGCATTTATTTCAAGGTTTTCAGCTTCATATATTTGTAATTTTCGATATTGATATTTTAATGCGAATTTCCTATCTACATTTTGTTTTCTGGTTGTAAAGTATATTTGAAAACTTTTTGGAACGTTTTACAAAACCTACTAATATTTAAACATGAAAGTTCATAGATGTGAAACAATGTTTAAATATTTCCAAAAAATGCATTTATATTAATGTTTGTAGCTTCGTTTTAGACATTGTATTATGCTTTTTGAAATTGGAAGTGCAAATGTGAATTTACTGTTCTACATGTTTAAACATTTCCCAAAAATCCTTTTAGAAAACTATTTTTACAACTTACAAACTTTTTACGTTCTTTTTATATATAAATAACGTAGTTAATATGTGAAACAAACTAGTTCATAGATGTAAAAAAATGTTGAAACATCCCAAAAATGCATTTATATTGATGTTTGTAGCTTCATTTTAGAAATTGTATTATCCTTTTTAAAATTGAAATGTAGATGTGAATTTACTGATCTACATTTAGCTTTCTGGTTGTAGTATATTTTTAAACTTTTTTGAACGTTTTATACAAGCTATTAATATTTAAACATAAAAGTTCATAGATGTGAAACAACGTTTAAACATTTCCCAAAATTACATTAATATTGATGTTTGTAGCTTCATTTTAGCATTATATCATTCTTTTAAAATTTGAAATGTAGATGTGAATTTACTGATCCACATTTTGATTTCATGCTCAAAAGTACTTTTACAACCCCTTACAAACGTTTTACTGTGCAGTTAAACTATAAACAACGTAGTTCATTATGCTTTTTAAAAATGTAAATAGAGATTTGAAATTACTGTTCTACATTTTTTAACCTTTCAGAAAAATAATTTTACAACCACAATGTTTTACATGTGCTGTTAAACTATAAACAACGTAGTTCATAGCCGTGAAAACTTTGTTTAATCTTTTCCTGAAAAGCATTTATTTCAAGGTTTCCAGCTTCATATTAGCATGTATTATGCTTTTCGAAATTGGAAATGCAGATGTAAATTTACTGTTCTACATTTTATTTCCTTTTAGAAAAGTATTTTTAAAACTGGCAGACGTTTTACGTTCTCTTTTTATATAAACAACGTAGTTAATAGCTGAGAAAACTGTTTAATCTTTTCCTAAATATAATTTATTTGAACGTATATTTTTAAACTTCTTTGAACGTTTCACAAAACCTACTAATATTTAAAAGAAAGTTTAGATGAGAAAATGTTAAAACATTTCTCAAAAACGCATTATATTAATGTTTGTATCTTCATGTTATACATTCTAATATGCATTTTAAAATTGAAATGTTCATGTGAATATACTTCTACATTTTGTTTTCTTGTAGAAAAATACTTTTACAACCCCTTACAGAGATTTTACATGTGCAGTTAATCTATAAACAGCGTTGATCATATCTGAGAAAAATTTGATTAATCTTTTCCTGAAAAGCATTTAGTTCAAGGTTTCCAGCTGCATATAAGCATTTATTATACTTATCGAAATTGATATTTTAATGCGATTTTCATCATCTACATTTTGTTTTCTGGTTTTAGTCTATTTTTAAACTTCTTTGAAGGTTTTACAAACGCTATTAATATTTAAACGAAAGTTCATAGATGTGAAACAATGCTTAAACATTTCTAAAAAATGCATTTATATTGATGTTTTTAGCTTCATTTTAACATTTATATCATTCTTTTAAAAATTGAAATGTAGATCTGAATTTACTGATGTACATTTTGGTTTCATGTTGAAAAGTACATACAACCACTGACAAATGTTTTACATGTGCTGTTAAACTTTAAACAACGTAGTTCATATCTGAGAAAAAATTTGATAAAACTTTTGCTGAAAAGCATTTATTTCAAGGTTTTCAGCTTCATATAAGAATTTATTTGTAATTTTCGAAATTGATATTTTAATGCGAATTTCCTATCTACATTTTGTTTTCTGGTTGTAAAGTATATTTGAAAACTTCTTGGAACGTTTTACAAAACCTACTAATATTTAATAATGAAAGTTCATAGATGTGAAACAATGTTTAAACATTTCCAAAAAATGCATTTATATTAATGTTTGTAGCTTCGTTTTAGACATTGTATTATGCTTTTTGAAATTGGAAGTGCAAATGTGAATTTACTGTTCTACATGTTTAAACATTTCCCAAAAATCCTTTTAGAAAACTATTTTTACAACTTACAAACTTTTTACGTTCTTTTTATATATAAATAACGTAGTTAATATGTGAAACAAACTAGTTCATAGATGTAAAAAATGTTTAAACTTATCCCAAAAATGCATTTATATTGATGTTTGTAGCTTTATTTTAGAAATTGTATTATCCTTTTTAAAATTGAAATGTAGATGTGAATTTACTGATCTACATTTTGTTTTCTTGTGGAAAAGTACTTTCACAACCCCTTACAAATGTTTTAAATGTTCTGTTAAACTATAAACTAAGTAGTTCGTAGCCGAGAAAACTTTATTTAATCTTTTACTGAAAAGCATTTATTTCAAGGTTTCCAGCTTCATATAAGCATTTATTTCCACGTCGTAATGTTAATATGAATTTCCTTATCTACATTTAGCTTTCTGGTTGTAGTATATTTTTAAACTTTTTTGAACGTTTTATACAAGCTATTAATATTTAAACATAAAAGTTCATAGATGTGAAACAACGTTTAAACATTTCCCAAAATTACATTAATATTGATGTTTGTAGCTTCATTTTAGCATTATATCATTCTTTTAAAATTTGAAATGTAGATGTGAATTTACTGATCCACATTTTGATTTCATGCTCAAAAGTACTTTTGCTACCCCTTACAGACGTTTTACTGTGCTGTTAAACTATAAACAACGTAATTCATTATGCTTTTTAAAAATGTAAATAGAGATTTGAAATTACTGTTCTACATTTTTTAACCTTTCAGAAAAATAATTTTACAACCACAATGTTTTACATGTGCTGTTAAACTATAAACAACGTAGTTCATAGCCGTGAAAACTTTGTTTAATCTTTTCCTGAAAAGCATTTATTTCAAGGTTTCCAGCTTCATATTAGCATGTATTATGCTTTTCGAAATTGGAAATGCAGATGTAAATTTACTGTTCTACATTTTATTTCCTTTTAGAAAAGTATTTTTAAAACTGGCAGACGTTTTACGTTCTCTTTTTATATAAACAACGTAGTTAATAGCTGAGAAAACTGTTTAATCTTTTCCTAAATATAATTTATTTGAACGTATATTTTTAAACTTCTTTGAACGTTTCACAAAACCTACTAATATTTAAAAGAAAGTTTAGATGAGAAAATGTTAAAACATTTCTCAAAAACGCATTATATTAATGTTTGTATCTTCATGTTATACATTCTAATATGCATTTTAAAATTGAAATGTTCATGTGAATATACTTCTACATTTTGTTTTCTTGTAGAAAAATACTTTTACAACCCCTTACAGAGATTTTACATGTGCAGTTAATCTATAAACAGCGTTGATCATATCTGAGAAAAATTTGACTAATCTTTTCCTGAAAAGCATTTAGTTCAAGGTTTCCAGCTGCATATAAGCATTTATTATACTTATCGAAATTGATATTTTAATGCGATTTTCATCATCTACATTTTGTTTTCTGGTTTTAGTCTATTTTTAAACTTCTTTGAGGTTTTACAAACGCTATTAATATTTAAACGAAAGTTCATAGATGTGAAACAATGCTTAAACATTTCTAAAAAATGCATTTATATTGATGTTTTTAGCTTCATTTTAACATTTATATCATTCTTTTAAAAATTGAAATGTAGATCTGAATTTACTGATGTACATTTTGGTTTCATGTTGAAAAGTACTTATACAACCACTGACAAATGTTTTACATGTGCTGTTAAACTTTAAACAACGTAGTTCATATCTGAGAAAAAATTTAATAAAACTTTTGCTGAAAAGCATTTATTTCAAGGTTTTCAGCTTCATATAAGAATTTATTTGTAATTTTCGAAATTGATATTTTAATGCGAATTTCCTATCTACATTTTGTTTTCTGGTTGTAAAGTATATTTGAAAACTTCTTGGAACGTTTTACAAAACCTACTAATATTTAATAATGAAAGTTCATAGATGTGAAACAATGTTTAAACATTTCCAAAAAATGCATTTATATTAATGTTTGTAGCTTCGTTTTAGACATTGTATTATGCTTTTTGAAATTGGAAGTGCAAATGTGAATTTACTGTTCTACATGTTTAAACATTTCCCAAAAATCCTTTTAGAAAACTATTTTTACAACTTACAAACTTTTTACGTTCTTTTTATATATAAATAACGTAGTTAATATGTGAAACAAACTAGTTCATAGATGTAAAAAATGTTTAAACTTATCCCAAAAATGCATTTATATTGATGTTTGTAGCTTTATTTTAGAAATTGTATTATCCTTTTTAAAATTGAAATGTAGATGTGAATTTACTGATCTACATTTTGTTTTCTTGTGGAAAAGTACTTTCACAACCCCTTACAAATGTTTTAAATGTTCTGTTAAACTATAAACTACGTAGTTCGTAGCCGAGAAAACTTTATTTAATCTTTTACTGAAAAGCATTTATTTCAAGGTTTCCAGCTTCATATAAGCATTTATTTCCACGTCGTAATGTTAATATGAATTTCCTTATCTACATTTAGCTTTCTGGTTGTAGTATATTTTTAAACTTTTTTGAACGTTTTATACAAGCTATTAATATTTAAACATTAAAGTTAATAGATGTGAAACAACGTTTAAACATTTCCCAAAATTACATTAATATTGATGTTTGTAGCTTCATGTTAGAAATTGTATTATCCTTTTTAAAATTGAAATGTAGATGTGAATTTACTGATCTACATTTTGTTTTCTTGTGGAAAAGTACTTTTACAACCCCTTACAAATGTTTTAAATATTCTGTTAAACTGTAAACTACGTAGTTCGTAGCCGAGAAAACTTTATTTAATCTTTTACTGAAAAGCATTTATTTCAAGGTTTCCAGCTTCATATAAGCATTTATTTCCACGTCGTAATGTTAATATGAATTTCCTTATCTACATTTTGCTTTCTGATTGTAGTATATTTTTAAACATTTTTGAACGTTTTATACAAGCTATTAATATTTAAACATTAAAGTTAATAGATGTGAAACAACGTTTAAACATTTCCCAAAATTACATTAATATTGATGTTTGTAGCTTCATTTTAGCATTATATCATTCCTTTAAAATTTGAAATGTAGATGTGAATTTCTGATCCACATTTTGATTTCATGCTCAAAAGTACTTTTACAACCCCTTACAGACGTTTTACTGTGCTGTTAAACTATAAACAACGTAGTTCATTATGCTTTTTAAAAATGTAAATAGAGATTTGAAATTATTGTTCTACATTTTATAACCTTTCAGAAAAATAATTTTACAACCACAATGTTTTACATGTGCTGTTAAACTATAAACAACGTAGTTCATAGCCGAGAAAACTTTGTTTAATCTTTTCCTGAAAAGCATTTATTTCAAGGTTTCCAGCTTCATATTAGCATGTATTATGCTTTTTGAAATTGGAAATGCAGATGTAAATTTACTGTTCTACATTTTATTTCCTTTAGAAAAGTATTTTTACAACTGACAGACGTTTTACGTTCTCTTTTTATATAAACAACGTAGTTAATAGCAGAGAAAACTGTTTAATCTTTTCCTAAATATAATTTATTTGAACGTATATTTTTAAACTTCTTTGAACGTTTTACAAAACCTACTAATATTTAAAAGAAAGTTTAGATGAGAAAATGTTAAAACATTTCTCAAAAACGCATTATATTAATGTTTGTATCTTCATGTTAGAAATTCTAATATGCATTTTAAAATTGAAATGTTCATGTGAATATACTTCTATATTTTGTTTTCTTGTAGAAAAATACTTTTACAACCCCTTACAGAGATTTTACATATGCTGTTAAACTATAAACAGCGTTGATCATATCTGAGAAAAATCTGATTAATCTTTTCCTGAAAAGCATTTATTTCAAGGTTTCCAGCTTCATATAAGCATTTATTATACTTATCGAAATTGATATTTTAATGCGATTTTCATCATCTACATTTTGTTTTCTGGTTGTAGTCTATTTTTAAACTTCTTTGAAGGTTTTACAAATTCTATTAATATTTAAACGAAAGTTCATAGAGGTGAAACAATGCTTAAACATTTCTAAAAAATGCATTTATATTGATGTTTGTAGCTTCATTTTAACATTTATATCATTCTTTTAAAAATTGAAATGTAGATCTGAATTTACTGATGTACATTTTGGTTTCATGTAGAAAAGTACTTATACAACCACTGACAAATGTTTTACATGTGCTGTTAAACTTTAAACAACGTAGTTCATATCTGAGAAAAAATTTGATAAATCTTTTGCTGAAAAGCATTTATTTCAAGGTTTTCAGCTTCATATATTTGTAATTTTCGATATTGATATTTTAATGCGAATTTCCTATCTACATTTTGTTTTCTGGTTGTAAAGTATATTTGAAAACTTTTTGGAACGTTTTACAAAACCTACTAATATTTAAACATGAAAGTTCATAGATGTGAAACAATGTTTAAATATTTCCAAAAAATGCATTTATATTAATGTTTGTAGCTTCGTTTTAGACATTGTATTATGCTTTTTGAAATTGGAAGTGCAAATGTGAATTTACTGTTCTACATGTTTAAACATTTCCCAAAAATCCTTTTAGAAAACTATTTTTACAACTTACAAACTTTTTACGTTCTTCTTATATATATATATATAACGTAGTTAATATCTGAAACAAACTAGTTCATAGATGTAAAAAAATGTTTAAACTTATCCCAAAAATGCATTTATATTGATGTTTGTAACTTCATTTTAGAAATTGTATTATCCTTTTTAAAATTGAAATGTAGATGTGAATTTACTGACCTACATTTTGTTTTCTTGTGGAAAAGTACTTTTACAACCCCCTTACAAATGTTTTAAATGTTCTGTTAAACTATAAACTACGTAGTTGGTAGCCGAGAAAACGTTATTTAATCTTTTACAGAAAAGCATTTATTTCAAGGTTTCCAGCTTCATATAAGCATTTATTTCCACGTCGTAATGTTAATATGAATTTCCTTATCTACATTTTGCTTTCTGGTTGTAGTATATTTTTAAACATTTTTGAACGTTTTATACAAGCTATTAATATTTAAACATTAAAGTTAATAGATGTGAAACAACGTTTAAACATTTCCCAAAATTACATTAATATTGATGTTTGTAGCTTCATTTTAGAAATTGTATTATCCTTTTTAAAATTGAAATGTAGATGTGAATTTACTGATCTACATTTTGTTTTCTTGTGGCAAAGTACTTTTACAACCCCTTACAAATGTTTTAAATGATCTGTTAAACTATAAACTACGTAGTTCGTAGCCGAGAAAACTTTATTTAATCTTTTACAGAAAAGCATTTATTTCAAGGTTTCCAGCTTCATATAAGCATTTATTTCCACGTCGTAATGTTAATATGAATTTCCTTATCTACATTTTGCTTTCTGGTTGTAGTATATTTTTAAACATTTTTGAACGTTTTATACAAGCTATTAATATTTAAACATTAAAGTTAATAGATGTGAAACAACGTTTAAACATTTCCCAAAATTACATTAATATTGATGTTTGTAGCTTCATTTTAGAAATTGTATTATCCTTTTTAAAATTGAAATGTAGATGTGAATTTACTGATCTACATTTTGTTTTCTTGTGGCAAAGTACTTTTACAACCCCTTACAAATGTTTTAAATGATCTGTTAAACTATAAACTACGTAGTTCGTAGCCGAGAAAACTTTATTTAATCTTTTACTGAAAAGCATTTATTTCAAGGTTTCCAGCTTCATATAAGCATTTATTTCCACGTCGTAATGTTAATATGAATTTCCTTATCTACATTTTGCTTTCTGATTGTAGTATATTTTTAAACATTTTTGAACGTTTTATACAAGCTATTAATATTTAAACATTAAAGTTAATAGATGTGAAACAACGTTTAAACATTTCCCAAAATTACATTAATATTGATGTTTGTAGCTTCATTTTAGCATTATATCATTCCTTTAAAATTTGAAATGTAGATGTGAATTACTGATCCACATTTTGATTTCATGCTCAAAAGTACTTTTACAACCCCTTACAGACGTTTTACTGTGCTGTTAAACTATAAACAACGTAGTTCATTATGCTTTTTAAAAATGTAAATAGAGATTTGAAATTATTGTTCTACATTTTATAACCTTTCAGAAAAATAATTTTACAACCACAATGTTTTACATGTGCTGTTAAACTATAAACAACGTAGTTCATAGCCGAGAAAACTTTGTTTAATCTTTTCCTGAAAAGCATTTATTTCAAGGTTTCCAGCTTCATATTAGCATGTATTATGCTTTTTGAAATTGGAAATGCAGATGTAAATTTACTGTTCTACATTTTATTTCCTTTAGAAAAGTATTTTTACAACTGACAGACGTTTTACGTTCTCTTTATATAAACAACGTAGTTAATAGCAGAGAAAACTGTTTAATCTTTTCCTAAATATAATTTATTTGAACGTATATTTTTAAACTTCTTTGAACGTTTTACAAAACCTACTAATATTTAAAAGAAAGTTTAGATGAGAAAATGTTAAAACATTTCTCAAAAACGCATTATATTAATGTTTGTATCTTCATGTTAGAAATTCTAATATGCATTTTAAAATTGAAATGTTCATGTGAATATACTTCTATATTTTGTTTTCTTGTAGAAAAATAATTTTACAACCCCTTACAGAGATTTTACATGTGCTGTTAAACTATAAACAGCGTTGATCATATCTGAGAAAAATCTGATTAATCTTTTCCTGAAAAGCATTTATTTCAAGGTTTCCAGCTTCATATAAGCATTTATTATACTTATCGAAATTGATATTTTAATGCGATTTTCATCATCTACATTTTGTTTTCTGGTTGTAGTCTATTTTTAAACTTCTTTGAAGGTTTTACAAATTGTATTAATATTTAAACGAAAGTTCATAGAGGTGAAACAATGCTTAAACATTTCTAAAAAATGCATTTATATTGATGTTTGTAGCTTCATTTTAACATTTATATCATTCTTTTAAAAATTGAAATGTAGATCTGAATTTACTGATGTACATTTTGGTTTCATGTAGAAAAGTACTTATACAACCACTGACAAATGTTTTACATGTGCTGTTAAACTTTAAACAACGTAGTTCATATCTGAGAAAAAATTTGATAAATCTTTTGATGAAAAGCATTTATTTCAAGGTTTTCAGCTTCATATATTTGTAATTTTCGATATTGATATTTTCATGCGAATTTCCTATCTACATTTTGTTTTCTGGTTGTAAAGTATATTTGAAAACTTTTTGGAACGTTTTACAAAACCTACTAATATTTAAACATGAAAGTTCATAGATGTGAAACAATGTTTAAATATTTCCAAAAAATGCATTTATATTAATGTTTGTAGCTTCGTATTAGACATTGTATTATGCTTTTTGAAATTGGAAGTGCAAATGTGAATTTACTGTTCTACATGTTTAAACATTTCCCAAAAATCCTTTTAGAAAACTATTTTTACAACTTACAAACTTTTTACGTTCTTTTTATATATAAATAACGTAGTTAATATGTGAAACAAACTAGTTCATAGATGTAAAAAAATGTTGAAACATCCCAAAAATGCATTTATATTGATGTTTGTAGCTTCATTTTAGAAATTGTATTATCCTTTTTAAAATTGAAATGTAGATGTGAATTTACTGATCTACATTTAGCTTTCTGGTTGTAGTATATTTTTAAACTTTTTTGAACGTTTTATACAAGCTATTAATATTTAAACATAAAAGTTCATAGATGTGAAACAACGTTTAAACATTTCCCAAAATTACATTAATATTGATGTTTGTAGCTTCATTTTAGCATTATATCATTCTTTTAAAATTTGAAATGTAGATGTGAATTTACTGATCCACATTTTGATTTCATGCTCAAAAGTACTTTTACAACCCCTTACAAACGTTTTACTGTGCAGTTAAACTATAAACAACGTAGTTCATTATGCTTTTTAAAAATGTAAATAGAGATTTGAAATTACTGTTCTACATTTTTTAACCTTTCAGAAAAATAATTTTACAACCACAATGTTTTACATGTGCTGTTAAACTATAAACAACGTAGTTCATAGCCGTGAAAACTTTGTTTAATCTTTTCCTGAAAAGCATTTATTTCAAGGTTTCCAGCTTCATATTAGCATGTATTATGCTTTTCGAAATTGGAAATGCAGATGTAAATTTACTGTTCTACATTTTATTTCCTTTTAGAAAAGTATTTTTAAAACTGGCAGACGTTTTACGTTCTCTTTTTATATAAACAACGTAGTTAATAGCTGAGAAAACTGTTTAATCTTTTCCTAAATATAATTTATTTGAACGTATATTTTTAAACTTCTTTGAACGTTTCACAAAACCTACTAATATTTAAAAGAAAGTTTAGATGAGAAAATGTTAAAACATTTCTCAAAAACGCATTATATTAATGTTTGTATCTTCATGTTATACATTCTAATATGCATTTTAAAATTGAAATGTTCATGTGAATATACTTCTACATTTTGTTTTCTTGTAGAAAAATACTTTTACAACCCCTTACAGAGATTTTACATGTGCAGTTAATCTATAAACAGCGTTGATCATATCTGAGAAAAATTTGATTAATCTTTTCCTGAAAAGCATTTAGTTCACGGTTTCCAGCTGCATATAAGCATTTATTATACTTATCGAAATTGATATTTTAATGCGATTTTCATCATCTACATTTTGTTTTCTGGTTTTAGTCTATTTTTAAACTTCTTTGAAGGTTTTACAAACGCTATTAATATTTAAACGAAAGTTCATAGATGTGAAACAATGCTTAAACATTTCTAAAAAATGCATTTATATTGATGTTTTTAGCTTCATTTTAACATTTATATCATTCTTTTAAAAATTGAAATGTAGATCTGAATTTACTGATGTACATTTTGGTTTCATGTTGAAAAGTACTTATACAACCACTGACAAATGTTTTACATGTGCTGTTAAACTTTAAACAACGTAGTTCATATCTGAGAAAAAATTTGATAAAACTTTTGCTGAAAAGCATTTATTTCAAGGTTTTCAGCTTCATATAAGAATTTATTTGTAATTTTCGAAATTGATATTTTAATGCGAATTTCCTATCTACATTTTGTTTTCTGGTTGTAAAGTATATTTGAAAACTTCTTGGAACGTTTTACAAAACCTACTAATATTTAATAATGAAAGTTCATAGATGTGAAACAATGTTTAAACATTTCCAAAAGTAGCTTCGTTTTAGACATTGTATTATGCTTTTTGAAATTGGAAGTGCAAATGTGAATTTACTGTTCTACATGTTTAAACATTTCCCAAAAATCCTTTTAGAAAACTATTTTTACAACTTACAAACTTTTTACGTTCTTTTTATATATAAATAACGTAGTTAATATGTGAAACAAACTAGTTCATAGATGTAAAAAATGTTTAAACTTATCCCAAAAATGCATTTATATTGATGTTTGTAGCTTTATTTTAGAAATTGTATTATCCTTTTTAAAATTGAAATGTAGATGTGAATTTACTGATCTACATTTTGTTTTCTTGTGGAAAAGTACTTTCACAACCCCTTACAAATGTTTTAAATGTTCTGTTAAACTATAAACTACGTAGTTCGTAGCCGAGAAAACTTTATTTAATCTTTTACTGAAAAGCATTTATTTCAAGGTTTCCAGCTTCATATAAGCATTTATTTCCACGTCGTAATGTTAATATGAATTTCCTTATCTACATTTAGCTTTCTGGTTGTAGTATATTTTTAAACTTTTTTGAACGTTTTATACAAGCTATTAATATTTAAACATAAAAGTTCATAGATGTGAAACAACGTTTAAACATTTCCCAAAATTACATTAATATTGATGTTTGTAGCTTCATTTTAGCATTATATCATTCTTTTAAAATTTGAAATGTAGATGTGAATTTACTGATCCACATTTTGATTTCATGCTCAAAAGTACTTTTGCTACCCCTTACAGACGTTTTACTGTGCTGTTAAACTATAAACAACGTAATTCATTATGCTTTTTAAAAATGTAAATAGAGATTTGAAATTATTGTTCAACATTTATAACCTTTCAGAAAAATAATTTTACAAACACAATGTTTTACAGGTGCTGTTAAACTATAAACAACGTAGTTCATAGCCGAGAACACTTTGTTTAATCTTTTCCTGAAAAGAATTTATTACAACGTTTCCAGCTTCATAATAGCATGTATTATGCTTTTTGAAATTGGAAATGCAGATGTAAATTTACTGTTCTACATTTTATTTCCTTTTAGGAAAGTATTTTTACAACTGACAGACGTTTTACGTTCTCTTTATATATAAACAACGTAGTTAATAGCGGAGAAAACTATGTTTAATCTTTTCCTAAATATAATTTATTTGAACGTATATTTTTAAACTTCTTTGAACGTTTTACAAAACCTACTAATATTTAAAAGAAAGTTTAGTTGAGAAAATGTTAAAACATTTCTCAAAAACGCATTATATTAATGTTTGTATCTTCATGTTAGAAATTCTAATTTGCTTTTAAATTGAAATGTTCATGTGAATTTACTAATCTACATTTGGTTTTCTTGTAGAAAAGTACTTTTACAACCCCTTACAGAGCTTTTACATGTGTTGTTAAACTATAAACAACGTTGTTCATAGCTGAGAAAAATTTGATTAATCTTTTCTTGAGAAGCATCAATTTCAAGGTTTCCACTATGTAATTATACTTTTCGAAATTAATATTTTAATGCGAATTTCCTGATCTACATTTTGTTTTCTGGTTGCAAAGTATATTTTTAAACTTCTTTGAACGTTTTACAAATACTATTAATACTTTAAAATGAAAGATCATAGATGTGAAACAGATGTTTACAAATGTTTTACGTGTGCTAAACTATAAACAACCTAGTTCATAGCCGAGAAAACTTTGTTTAATCCTTTCCTGAAGAGCATTTATTTCAAGGTTTCCAGCTTCATATAAGCATGTATTATGCTTTTTGAAATTGGAAATGCAGATGTAAATTTACTGTTCTACATGTTATTTCCTTTTAGAAAAGTATTTTTACAACTGACAGACGTTTTACATTCTCTTTTTATATAAACAACGTAGTTAATAGCTGAGAAAACTATGTTTAATCTTTTCCTAAATATAATTTATTTGAACATTTTACAAAACCTACTAATATTTAAAAGAAAGTTTAGATGAGAAAATGTTAAAACATTTCTCAAAAACGCATTATATTAATGTTTGTATCTTCATGTTAGAAATTCTAATATGCATTTAAAAATTGAAATGTTCATGTGAATATACTTCTACATTTTGTTTTCTTGTAGAAAAGTACTTTTACAACCCCTTACAGAGATTTTACATGTGCTGTTAAACTATAAACAGCGTTGATGACATCTGAGAAAATCTTTGATAAATCAATTCCTGAAAAGCATTTATTTCAAGGTTTCCAGCTTCATATAAGCATTTATTATACTTATCGAAATTGATATTATAATGCGATTTTCATCATCTACATTTTGTTTTCTGGTTGTAGTCTATTTTTAAACTTCTTGGAACGTTTTAGAAATGCTCTTAATATTTAAACATGAAAGTTCATAGATGTGAAACAATGTTTAAACATTTCCCAAAAATGCATTTATATTAATGTTTGTAATTTCCTTTTAACATTTATATCATTCTTTTAAAAATTGAAATGTAGATCTGAATTTGCTGATGTACATTTTGGTTTCATGTAGAAAAGTACTTATACAACCACTGACAAATGTTTTACATGTGCTGTTAAACTTTAAACAACGTAGTTCATATCTGAGAAAAAATTTGATAAATCTTTTGCTGAAAAGCGTTTATTTCAAGGTTTTCAGCTTCATATAAGCATTTATTTGTAATTTTCGAAATCGATATTTTAATGCGAATTTCCTATCTACATTTTGTTTTCTGGTTGTAAAGTATATTTGAAAACTTCTTTGAACGTTTTACAAAACCTACTAATATTTAAACATGAAAGTTCATAGATGTGAAACAACGTTTAAACATTTCCCACAATTACATTAATATTGATGTTTGTAGCTTCATTTTAGCATTATATCATTCTTTTAAAATTTGAAATGTAGATGTGAATTTACTGATCCACATTTTGATTTCGCTCAAAAGTACTTTTACAACCCCTTACAGACGTTTTACAGTGCTGTTAAACTATAAACAACGTAGTTCATTATGCTTTTTAAAAATGTAAATAGAGATTTGAAATTATTGTTCTACATTTTATAGCCTTTCAGAAAAATAATTTTACAACCACAATGTTTTACATGTGCTGTTAAACTATAAACAACGTAGTTCATAGCCGAGAAAAATTTGTTTAATCTTTTCCTAAATATAATTTATTTGAACGTATATTTTTAAACTTTGAACGTTTTACAAAACATACTAATATTTAAAGAAAGTTTAGATGAGAAAATGTTATAACATTTCTCAAAAACGCATTATATTAATGTTTGTATCTTCATGTTAGAAATTCTACTATGCATTTAAAAATTGAAATGTTCATGTGAATATACTTCTACATTTTGTTTTCTTGTAGAAAAGTACTTTTACAACCCCTTACAGAGATTTTACATGTGCTGTTAAACTATAAACAGCGTTGATGACATCTGAGAAAACTTTGATAAATCAATTCCTGAAAAGCATTTATTTCAAGGTTTCCAGCTTCATATAAGCATTTATTATACTTATCGAAATTGATATTATAATGCGAATTTCATCATCTACATTTTGTTTTCTGGTTGTAGTCTATTTTTAAACTTCTTGGAACGTTTTAGAAATGCTCTTAATATTTAAACATGAAAGTTCATAGATGTGAAACAATTTCCCAATTAAACATTTCCCAAAAATGCATTTATATTAATGTTTGTAATTTCCTTTTAACATTTATATCATTCTTTTAAAAATTGAAATGTAGATCTGAATTTGCTGATGTACATTTTGGTTTCATGTAGAAAAGTACTTATACAACCACTGACAAATGTTTTACATGTGCTGTTAAACTTTAAACAACGTAGTTCATATCTGAGAAAAAATTTGATAAATCTTTTGCTGAAAAGCGTTTATTTCAAGGTTTTCAGCTTCATATAAGCATTTATTTGTAATTTTCGAAATCGATATTTTAATGCGAATTTCCTATCTACATTTTGTTTTCTGGTTGTAAAGTATATTTGAAAACTTCTTTGAACGTTTTACAAAACCTACTAATATTTAAACATGAAAGTTCACAGATGTGAAACAACGTTTAAACATTTCCCACAATTACATTAATATTGATGTTTGTAGCTTCATTTTAGCATTATATCATTCTTTTAAAATTTGAAATGTAGATGTGAATTTACTGATCCACATTTTGATTTCATGCTCAAAAGTACTTTTACAACCCCTTACAGACGTTTTACAGTGCTGTTAAACTATAAACAACGTAGTTCATTATGCTTTTTAAAAATGTAAATAGAGATTTGAAATTATTGTTCTACATTTTATAGCCTTTCAGAAAAATAATTTTACAACCACAATGTTTTACATGTGCTGTTAAACTATAAACAACGTAGTTCATAGCCGAGAAAAATTTGTTTAATCTTTTCCTAAATATAATTTATTTGAACGTATATTTTTAAACTTTGAACGTTTTACAAAACATACTAATATTTAAAGAAAGTTTAGATGAGAAAATGTTATAACATTTCTCAAAAACGCATTATATTAATGTTTGTATCTTCATGTTAGAAATTCTAATATGCTTTTTAAAATTGAAATGTTCATGTGAATATACTTCTACATTTTGTTTTCTTGTAGAAAAGTACTTTTACAACCCCTTACAGAGATTTTACATGTGCTGTTAAACTATAAACAGCGTTGATCATATCTGAGAAAAATTTGATTAATCTTTTCCTGAAAAGCATTTATTTCAAGGTTTCCAGCTTCATATAAGCATTTATTATACTTATCGAAATTGATATTATAATGCGATTTTCATCATCTACATTTTGTTTTCTGGTTGTAGTCTCTTTTTAAACTTCTTTGAAGGTTTTACAAACGCTATTAATATATAATCATGAAAGTTCATAGATGTGAAACAATGCTTAAACATTTCTAAAAAATGCATTTATATTGATGTTTGTAGCTTCATTTTAACATTTATATCATTCTTTTAAAAATTGAAATGTAGATCTGAATTTGCTGATGTACTTTGGTTTCATGTAGAAAAGTACATACAACCTCTAACAAATGTTTTACATGTGCTGTTAAACTTTAAACAACGTAGTTCATATCTGAGAAAAAAATTGATAAATCTTTTGATGAAAAGCATTTATTTCAAGGTTTCTAGCTTCATATAAGCATTTATTTGTAAGTTTTGAAATTGATATTTTAATGCGAATTTCCTATCTACATACATGTTTAAACATTTCCCAAAAATCCTTTTAGAAAACTATTTTTACTTACAAACTTTTTACGTTCTTCTTATATATATATATATATAACGTAGTTAATATCTGAAACAAACTAGTTCATAGATGTAAAAAAATGTTTAAACTTATCCCAAAAATGCATTTATATTGATGTTTGTAACTTCATTTTAGAAATTGTATTATCCTTTTTAAAATTGAAATGTAGATGTGAATTTACTGATCTACATTTTGTTTTCTTGTGGAAAAGTACTTTTACAACCCCCTTACAAATGTTTTAAATGTTCTGTTAAACTATAAACTACGTAGTTGGTAGCCGAGAAAACGTTATTTAATCTTTTACAGAAAAGCATTTATTTCAAGGTTTCCAGCTTCATATAAGCATTTATTTCCACGTCGTAATGTTAATATGAATTTCCTTATCTACATTTTGCTTTCTGGTTGTAGTATATTTTTAAACATTTTTGAACGTTTTATACAAGCCAATAATATTTAAACATTAAAGTTAATAGATGTGAAACAACGTTTAAACATTTCCCAAAATTACATTAATATTGATGTTTGTAGCTTCATTTTAGAAATTGTATTATCCTTTTTAAAATTGAAATGTAGATGTGAATTTACTGATCTACATTTTGTTTTCTTGTGGCAAAGTACTTTTACAACCCCTTACAAATGTTTTAAATGATCTGTTAAACTATAAACTACGTAGTTCGTAGCCGAGAAAACTTTATTTAATCTTTTACTGAAAAGCATTTATTTCAAGGTTTCCAGCTTCATATAAGCATTTATTTCCACGTCGTAATGTTAATATGAATTTCCTTATCTACATTTTGCTTTCTGATTGTAGTATATTTTTAAACATTTTTGAACGTTTTATACAAGCTATTAATATTTAAACATTAAAGTTAATAGATGTGAAACAACGTTTAAACATTTCCCAAAATTACATTAATATTGATGTTTGTAGCTTCATTTTAGCATTATATCATTCCTTTAAAATTTGAAATGTAGATGTGAATTACTGATCCACATTTTGATTTCATGCTCAAAAGTACTTTTACAACCCCTTACAAGACGTTTTACTGTGCTGTTAAACTATAAACAACGTAGTTCATTATGCTTTTTAAAAATGTAAATAGAGATTTGAAATTATTGTTCTACATTTTATAACCTTTCAGAAAAATAATTTTACAACCACAATGTTTTACATGTGCTGTTAAACTATAAACAACGTAGTTCATAGCCGAGAAAACTTTGTTTAATCTTTTCCTGAAAAGCATTTATTTCAAGGTTTCCAGCTTCATATTAGCATGTATTATGCTTTTTGAAATTGGAAATGCAGATGTAAATTTACTGTTCTACATTTTATTTCCTTTAGAAAAGTATTTTTACAACTGACAGACGTTTTACGTTCTCTTTTTATATAAACAACGTAGTTAATAGCAGAGAAAACTGTTTAATCTTTTCCTAAATATAATTTATTTGAACGTATATTTTTAAACTTCTTTGAACGTTTTACAAAACCTACTAATATTTAAAAGAAAGTTTAGATGAGAAAATGTTAAAACATTTCTCAAAAACGCATTATATTAATGTTTGTATCTTCATGTTAGAAATTCTAATATGCATTTTAAAATTGAAATGTTCATGTGAATATACTTCTATATTTTGTTTTCTTGTAGAAAAATACTTTTACAACCCCTTACAGAGATTTTACATGTGCTGTTAAACTATAAACAGCGTTGATCATATCTGAGAAAAATCTGATTAATCTTTTCCTGAAAAGCATTTATTTCAAGGTTTCCAGCTTCATATAAGCATTTATTATACTTATCGAAATTGATATTTTAATGCGATTTTCATCATCTACATTTTGTTTTCTGGTTGTAGTCTATTTTTAAACTTCTTTGAAGGTTTTACAAATTCTATTAATATTTAAACGAAAGTTCATAGAGGTGAAACAATGCTTAAACATTTCTAAAAAATGCATTTATATTGATGTTTGTAGCTTCATTTTAACATTTATATCATTCTTTTAAAAATTGAAATGTAGATCTGAATTTACTGATGTACATTTTGGTTTCATGTAGAAAAGTACTTATACAACCACTGACAAATGTTTTACATGTGCTGTTAAACTTTAAACAACGTAGTTCATATCTGAGAAAAAATTTGATAAATCTTTTGCTGAAAAGCATTTATTTCAAGGTTTTCAGCTTCATATATTTGTAATTTTCGATATTGATATTTTAATGCGAATTTCCTATCTACATTTTGTTTTCTGGTTGTAAAGTATATTTGAAAACTTTTTGGAACGTTTTACAAAACCTACTAATATTTAAACATGAAAGTTCATAGATGTGAAACAATGTTTAAATATTTCCAAAAAATGCATTTATATTAATGTTTGTAGCTTCGTTTTAGACATTGTATTATGCTTTTTGAAATTGGAAGTGCAAATGTGAATTTACTGTTCTACATGTTTAAACATTTCCCAAAAATCCTTTTAGAAAACTATTTTTACAACTTACAAACTTTTTACGTTCTTTTTATATATAAATAACGTAGTTAATATGTGAAACAAACTAGTTCATAGATGTAAAAAAATGTTGAAACATCCCAAAAATGCATTTATATTGATGTTTGTAGCTTCATTTTAGAAATTGTATTATCCTTTTTAAAATTGAAATGTAGATGTGAATTTACTGATCTACATTTAGCTTTCTGGTTGTAGTATATTTTTAAACTTTTTTGAACGTTTTATACAAGCTATTAATATTTAAACATAAAAGTTCATAGATGTGAAACAACGTTTAAACATTTCCCAAAATTACATTAATATTGATGTTTGTAGCTTCATTTTAGCATTATATCATTCTTTTAAAATTTGAAATGTAGATGTGAATTTACTGATCCACATTTTGATTTCATGCTCAAAAGTACTTTTACAACCCCTTACAAACGTTTTACTGTGCAGTTAAACTATAAACAACGTAGTTCATTATGCTTTTTAAAAATGTAAATAGAGATTTGAAATTACTGTTCTACATTTTTTAACCTTTCAGAAAAATAATTTTACAACCACAATGTTTTACATGTGCTGTTAAACTATAAACAACGTAGTTCATAGCCGTGAAAACTTTGTTTAATCTTTTCCTGAAAAGCATTTATTTCAAGGTTTCCAGCTTCATATTAGCATGTATTATGCTTTTCGAAATTGGAAATGCAGATGTAAATTTACTGTTCTACATTTTATTTCCTTTTAGAAAAGTATTTTTAAAACTGGCAGACGTTTTACGTTCTCTTTTTATATAAACAACGTAGTTAATAGCTGAGAAAACTGTTTAATCTTTTCCTAAATATAATTTATTTGAACGTATATTTTTAAACTTCTTTGAACGTTTCACAAAACCTACTAATATTTAAAAGAAAGTTTAGATGAGAAAATGTTAAAACATTTCTCAAAAACGCATTATATTAATGTTTGTATCTTCATGTTATACATTCTAATATGCATTTTAAAATTGAAATGTTCATGTGAATATACTTCTACATTTTGTTTTCTTGTAGAAAAATACTTTTACAACCCCTTACAGAGATTTTACATGTGCAGTTAATCTATAAACAGCGTTGATCATATCTGAGAAAAATTTGATTAATCTTTTCCTGAAAAGCATTTAGTTCAAGGTTTCCAGCTGCATATAAGCATTTATTATACTTATCGAAATTGATATTTTAATGCGATTTTCATCATCTACATTTTGTTTTCTGGTTGTAGTCTATTTTTAAACTTCTTGGAACGTTTTAGAAATGCTCTTAATATTTAAACATGAAAGTTCATAGATGTGAAACAATGTTTAAACATTTCCCAAAAATGCATTTATATTAATGTTTGTAATTTCCTTTTAACATTTATATCATTCTTTTAAAAATTGAAATGTAGATCTGAATTTGCTGATGTACATTTTGGTTTCATGTAGAAAAGTACTTATACAACCACTGACAAATGTTTTACATGTGCTGTTAAACTTTAAACAACGTAGTTCATATCTGAGAAAAAATTTGATAAATCTTTTGCTGAAAAGCGTTTATTTCAAGGTTTTCAGCTTCATATAAGCATTTATTTGTAAGTTTTGAAATTGATATTTTAATGCGAATTTCCTATCTACATACATGTTTAAACATTTCCCAAAAATCCTTTTAGAAAACTATTTTTACTTACAAACTTTTTACGTTCTTCTTATATATATATATATATATAACGTAGTTAATATCTGAAACAAACTAGTTCATAGATGTAAAAAAATGTTTAAACTTATCCCAAAAATGCATTTATATTGATGTTTGTAACTTCATTTTAGAAATTGTATTATCCTTTTTAAAATTGAAATGTAGATGTGAATTTACTGATCTACATTTTGTTTTCTTGTGGAAAAGTACTTTTACAACCCCCTTACAAATGTTTTAAATGTTCTGTTAAACTATAAACTACGTAGTTGGTAGCCGAGAAAACGTTATTTAATCTTTTACAGAAAAGCATTTATTTCAAGGTTTCCAGCTTCATATAAGCATTTATTTCCACGTCGTAATGTTAATATGAATTTCCTTATCTACATTTTGCTTTCTGGTTGTAGTATATTTTTAAACATTTTTGAACGTTTTATACAAGCCAATAATATTTAAACATTAAAGTTAATAGATGTGAAACAACGTTTAAACATTTACCAAAATTACATTAATATTGATGTTTGTAGCTTCATTTTAGAAATTGTATTATCCTTTTTAAAATTGAAATGTAGATGTGAATTTACTGATCTACATTTTGTTTTCTTGTGGAAAAGTACTTTTACAACCCCTTACAAATGTTTTAAATGATCTGTTAAACTATAAACTACGTAGTTCGTAGCCGAGAAAACTTTATTTAATCTTTTACTGAAAAGCATTTATTTCAAGGTTTCCAGCTTCATATAAGCATTTATTTCCACGTCGTAATGTTAATATGAATTTCCTTATCTACATTTTGCTTTCTGATTGTAGTATATTTTTAAACATTTTTGAACGTTTTATACAAGCTATTAATATTTAAACATTAAAGTTAATAGATGTGAAACAACGTTTAAACATTTCCCAAAATTACATTAATATTGATGTTTGTAGCTTCATTTTAGCATTATATCATTCCTTTAAAATTTGAAATGTAGATGTGAATTACTGATCCACATTTTGATTTCATGCTCAAAAGTACTTTTACAACCCCTTACAAGACGTTTTACTGTGCTGTTAAACTATAAACAACGTAGTTCATTATGCTTTTTAAAAATGTAAATAGAGATTTGAAATTATTGTTCTACATTTTATAACCTTTCAGAAAAATAATTTTACAACCACAATGTTTTACATGTGCTGTTAAACTATAAACAACGTAGTTCATAGCCGAGAAAACTTTGTTTAATCTTTTCCTGAAAAGCATTTATTTCAAGGTTTCCAGCTTCATATTAGCATGTATTATGCTTTTTGAAATTGGAAATGCAGATGTAAATTTACTGTTCTACATTTTATTTCCTTTAGAAAAGTATTTTTACAACTGACAGACGTTTTACGTTCTCTTTTTATATAAACAACGTAGTTAATAGCAGAGAAAACTGTTTAATCTTTTCCTAAATATAATTTATTTGAACGTATATTTTTAAACTTCTTTGAACGTTTTACAAAACCTACTAATATTTAAAAGAAAGTTTAGATGAGAAAATGTTAAAACATTTCTCAAAAACGCATTATATTAATGTTTGTATCTTCATGTTAGAAATTCTAATATGCATTTTAAAATTGAAATGTTCATGTGAATATACTTCTATATTTTGTTTTCTTGTAGAAAAATACTTTTACAACCCCTTACAGAGATTTTACATGTGCTGTTAAACTATAAACAGCGTTGATCATATCTGAGAAAAATCTGATTAATCTTTTCCTGAAAAGCATTTATTTCAAGGTTTCCAGCTTCATATAAGCATTTATTATACTTATCGAAATTGATATTTTAATGCGATTTTCATCATCTACATTTTGTTTTCTGGTTGTAGTCTATTTTTAAACTTCTTTGAAGGTTTTACAAATTGTATTAATATTTAAACGAAAGTTCATAGAGGTGAAACAATGCTTAAACATTTCTAAAAAATGCATTTATATTGATGTTTGTAGCTTCATTTTAACATTTATATCATTCTTTTAAAAATTGAAATGTAGATCTGAATTTACTGATGTACATTTTGGTTTCATGTAGAAAAGTACTTATACAACCACTGACAAATGTTTTACATGTGCTGTTAAACTTTAAACAACGTAGTTCATATCTGAGAAAAAATTTGATAAATCTTTTGCTGAAAAGCATTTATTTCAAGGTTTTCAGCTTCATATATTTGTAATTTTCGATATTGATATTTTAATGCGAATTTCCTATCTACATTTTGTTTTCTGGTTGTAAAGTATATTTGAAAACTTTTTGGAACGTTTTACAAAACCTACTAATATTTAAACATGAAAGTTCATAGATGTGAAACAATGTTTAAATATTTCCAAAAAATGCATTTATATTAATGTTTGTAGCTTCGTTTTAGACATTGTATTATGCTTTTTGAAATTGGAAGTGCAAATGTGAATTTACTGTTCTACATGTTTAAACATTTCCCAAAAATCCTCTTAGAAAACTATTTTTACAACTTACAAACTTTTTACGTTCTTTTTATATATAAATAACGTAGTTAATATGTGAAACAAACTAGTTCATAGATGTAAAAAAATGTTGAAACATCCCAAAAATGCATTTATATTGATGTTTGTAGCTTCATTTTAGAAATTGTATTATCCTTTTTAAAATTGAAATGTAGATGTGAATTTACTGATCTACATTTAGCTTTCTGGTTGTAGTATATTTTTAAACTTTTTTGAACGTTTTATACAAGCTATTAATATTTAAACATAAAAGTTCATAGATGTGAAACAACGTTTAAACATTTCCCAAAATTACATTAATATTGATGTTTGTAGCTTCATTTTAGCATTATATCATTCTTTTAAAATTTGAAATGTAGATGTGAATTTACTGATCCACATTTTGATTTCATGCTCAAAAGTACTTTTACAACCCCTTACAAACGTTTTACTGTGCAGTTAAACTATAAACAACGTAGTTCATTATGCTTTTTAAAAATGTAAATAGAGATTTGAAATTACTGTTCTACATTTTTTAACCTTTCAGAAAAATAATTTTACAACCACAATGTTTTACATGTGCTGTTAAACTATAAACAACGTAGTTCATAGCCGTGAAAACTTTGTTTAATCTTTTCCTGAAAAGCATTTATTTCAAGGTTTCCAGCTTCATATTAGCATGTATTATGCTTTTCGAAATTGGAAATGCAGATGTAAATTTACTGTTCTACATTTTATTTCCTTTTAGAAAAGTATTTTTAAAACTGGCAGACGTTTTACGTTCTCTTTTTATATAAACAACGTAGTTAATAGCTGAGAAAACTGTTTAATCTTTTCCTAAATATAATTTATTTGAACGTATATTTTTAAACTTCTTTGAACGTTTCACAAAACCTACTAATATTTAAAAGAAAGTTTAGATGAGAAAATGTTAAAACATTTCTCAAAAACGCATTATATTAATGTTTGTATCTTCATGTTATACATTCTAATATGCATTTTAAAATTGAAATGTTCATGTGAATATACTTCTACATTTTGTTTTCTTGTAGAAAAATACTTTTACAACCCCTTACAGAGATTTTACATGTGCAGTTAATCTATAAACAGCGTTGATCATATCTGAGAAAAATTTGATTAATCTTTTCCTGAAAAGCATTTAGTTCAAGGTTTCCAGCTGCATATAAGCATTTATTATACTTATCGAAATTGATATTTTAATGCGATTTTCATCATCTACATTTTGTTTTCTGGTTGTAGTCTATTTTTAAACTTCTTGGAACGTTTTAGAAATGCTCTTAATATTTAAACATGAAAGTTCATAGATGTGAAACAATGTTTAAACATTTCCCAAAAATGCATTTATATTAATGTTTGTAATTTCCTTTTAACATTTATATCATTCTTTTAAAAATTGAAATGTAGATCTGAATTTGCTGATGTACATTTTGGTTTCATGTAGAAAAGTACTTATACAACCACTGACAAATGTTTTACATGTGCTGTTAAACTTTAAACAACGTAGTTCATATCTGAGAAAAAATTTGATAAATCTTTTGCTGAAAAGCGTTTATTTCAAGGTTTTCAGCTTCATATAAGCATTTATTTGTAATTTTCGAAATCGATATTTTAATGCGAATTTCCTATCTACATTTTGTTTTCTGGTTGTAAAGTATATTTGAAAACTTCTTTGAACGTTTTACAAAACCTACTAATATTTAAACATGAAAGTTCATAGATGTGAAACAACGTTTAAACATTTCCCACAATTACATTAATATTGATGTTTGTAGCTTCATTTTAGCATTATATCATTCTTTTAAAATTTGAAATGTAGATGTGAATTTACTGATCCACATTTTGATTTCATGCTCAAAAGTACTTTTACAACCTCTTACAGACGTTTTACAGTGCTGTTAAACTATAAACAACGTAGTTCATTATGCTTTTTAAAAATGTAAATAGAGATTTGAAATTATTGTTCTACATTTTATAGCCTTTCAGAAAAATAATTTTACAACCACAATGTTTTACATGTGCTGTTAAACTATAAACAACGTAGTTCATAGCCGAGAAAAATTTGTTTAATCTTTTCCTAAATATAATTTATTTGAACGTATATTTTTAAACTTTGAACGTTTTACAAAACATACTAATATTTAAAGAAAGTTTAGATGAGAAAATGTTATAACATTTCTCAAAAACGCATTATATTAATGTTTGTATCTTCATGTTAGAAATTCTAATATGCTTTTTAAAATTGAAATGTTCATGTGAATATACTTCTACATTTTGTTTTCTTGTAGAAAAGTACTTTTACAACCCCTTACAGAGATTTTACATGTTCTGTTAAACTATAAACAGCGTTGATCATATCTGAGAAAAATTTGATTAATCTTTTCCTGAAAAGCATTTATTTCAAGGTTTCCAGCTTCATATAAGCATTTATTATACTTATCGAAATTGATATTATAATGCGATTTTCATCATCTACATTTTGTTTTCTGGTTGTAGTCTCTTTTTAAACTTCTTTGAAGGTTTTACAAACGCTATTAATATATAATCATGAAAGTTCATAGATGTGAAACAATGCTTAAACATTTCTAAAAAATGCATTTATATTGATGTTTGTAGCTTCATTTTAACATTTATATCATTCTTTTAAAAATTGAAATGTAGATCTGAATTTGCTGATGTACTTTGGTTTCATGTAGAAAAGTACATACAACCTCTAACAAATGTTTTACATGTGCTGTTAAACTTTAAACAACGTAGTTCATATCTGAGAAAAAAATTGATAAATCTTTTGATGAAAAGCATTTATTTCAAGGTTTCTAGCTTCATATAAGCATTTATTTGTAAGTTTTGAAATTGATATTTTAATGCGAATTTCCTATCTACATACATGTTTAAACATTTCCCAAAAATCCTTTTAGAAAACTATTTTTACTTACAAACTTTTTACGTTCTTCTTATATATATATATATATAACGTAGTTAATATCTGAAACAAACTAGTTCATAGATGTAAAAAAATGTTTAAACTTATCCCAAAAATGCATTTATATTGATGTTTGTAACTTCATTTTAGAAATTGTATTATCCTTTTTAAAATTGAAATGTAGATGTGAATTTACTGATCTACATTTTGTTTTCTTGTGGAAAAGTACTTTTACAACCCCCTTACAAATGTTTTAAATGTTCTGTTAAACTATAAACTACGTAGTTGGTAGCCGAGAAAACGTTATTTAATCTTTTACAGAAAAGCATTTATTTCAAGGTTTCCAGCTTCATATAAGCATTTATTTCCACGTCGTAATGTTAATATGAATTTCCTTATCTACATTTTGCTTTCTGGTTGTAGTATATTTTTAAACATTTTTGAACGTTTTATACAAGCTATTAATATTTAAACATTAAAGTTAATAGATGTGAAACAACGTTTAAACATTTCCCAAAATTACATTAATATTGATGTTTGTATCTTCATTTTAGAAATTGTATTATCCTTTTTAAAATTGAAATGTAGATGTGAAT
Source organism: Narcine bancroftii (assembly GCF_036971445.1). Lineage (NCBI taxonomy): Eukaryota > Metazoa > Chordata > Chondrichthyes > Torpediniformes > Narcinidae > Narcine > Narcine bancroftii. The sequence goes on along the minus strand of NC_091481.1, from coordinate 48,888,680 downwards.
TTACTGATCTACATTTTGTTTTCTTGTGGAAAAGTACTTTTACAACCCCTTACAAATGTTTTAAATGATCTGTTAAACTATAAACTACGTAGTTCGTAGCCGAGAAAACTTTATTTAATCTTTTACTGAAAAGCATTTATTTCAAGGTTTCCAGCTTCATATAAGCATTTATTTCCACGTCGTAATGTTAATATGAATTTCCTTATCTACATTTTGCTTTCTGATTGTAGTATATTTTTAAACATTTTTGAACGTTTTATACAAGCTATTAATATTTAAACATTAAAGTTAATAGATGTGAAACAACGTTTAAACATTTCCCAAAATTACATTAATATTGATGTTTGTAGCTTCATTTTAGAAATTGTATTATCCTTTTTAAAATTGAAATGTAGATGTGAATTTACTGATCTACATTTTGTTTTCTTGTGGCAAAGTACTTTTACAACCCCTTACAAATGTTTTAAATGATCTGTTAAACTATAAACTACGTAGTTCGTAGCCGAGAAAACTTTATTTAATCTTTTACTGAAAAGCATTTATTTCAAGGTTTCCAGCTTCATATAAGCATTTATTTCCACGTCGTAATGTTAATATGAATTTCCTTATCTACATTTTGCTTTCTGATTGTAGTATATTTTTAAACATTTTTGAACGTTTTATACAAGCTATTAATATTTAAACATTAAAGTTAATAGATGTGAAACAACGTTTAAACATTTCCCAAAATTACATTAATATTGATGTTTGTAGCTTCATTTTAGCATTATATCATTCCTTTAAAATTTGAAATGTAGATGTGAATTACTGATCCACATTTTGATTTCATGCTCAAAAGTACTTTTACAACCCCTTACAGACGTTTTACTGTGCTGTTAAACTATAAACAACGTAGTTCATTATGCTTTTTAAAAATGTAAATAGAGATTTGAAATTATTGTTCTACATTTTATAACCTTTCAGAAAAATAATTTTACAACCACAATGTTTTACATGTGCTGTTAAACTATAAACAACGTAGTTCATAGCCGAGAAAACTTTGTTTAATCTTTTCCTGAAAAGCATTTATTTCAAGGTTTCCAGCTTCATATTAGCATGTATTATGCTTTTTGAAATTGGAAATGCAGATGTAAATTTACTGTTCTACATTTTATTTCCTTTAGAAAAGTATTTTTACAACTGACAGACGTTTTACGTTCTCTTTTTATATAAACAACGTAGTTAATAGCAGAGAAAACTGTTTAATCTTTTCCTAAATATAATTTATTTGAACGTATATTTTTAAACTTCTTTGAACGTTTTACAAAACCTACTAATATTTAAAAGAAAGTTTAGATGAGAAAATGTTAAAACATTTCTCAAAAACGCATTATATTAATGTTTGTATCTTCATGTTAGAAATTCTAATATGCATTTTAAAATTGAAATGTTCATGTGAATATACTTCTATATTTTGTTTTCTTGTAGAAAAATACTTTTACAACCCCTTACAGAGATTTTACATGTGCTGCTAAACTATAAACAGCGTTGATCATATCTGAGAAAAATCTGATTAATCTTTTCCTGAAAAGCATTTATTTCAAGGTTTCCAGCTTCATATAAGCATTTATTATACTTATCGAAATTGATATTTTAATGCGATTTTCATCATCTACATTTTGTTTTCTGGTTGTAGTCTATTTTTAAACTTCTTTGAAGGTTTTACAAATTCTATTAATATTTAAACGAAAGTTCATAGAGGTGAAACAATGCTTAAACATTTCTAAAAAATGCATTTATATTGATGTTTGTAGCTTCATTTTAACATTTATATCATTCTTTTAAAAATTGAAATGTAGATCTGAATTTACTGATGTACATTTTGGTTTCATGTAGAAAAGTACTTATACAACCACTGACAAATGTTTTACATGTGCTGTTAAACTTTAAACAACGTAGTTCATATCTGAGAAAAAATTTGATAAATCTTTTGCTGAAAAGCATTTATTTCAAGGTTTTCAGCTTCATATATTTGTAATTTTCGATATTGATATTTTAATGCGAATTTCCTATCTACATTTTGTTTTCTGGTTGTAAAGTATATTTGAAAACTTTTTGGAACGTTTTACAAAACCTACTAATATTTAAACATGAAAGTTCATAGATGTGAAACAATGTTTAAATATTTCCAAAAAATGCATTTATATTAATGTTTGTAGCTTCGTTTTAGACATTGTATTATGCTTTTTGAAATTGGAAGTGCAAATGTGAATTTACTGTTCTACATGTTTAAACATTTCCCAAAAATCCTTTTAGAAAACTATTTTTACAACTTACAAACTTTTTACGTTCTTTTTATATATAAATAACGTAGTTAATATGTGAAACAAACTAGTTCATAGATGTAAAAAAATGTTGAAACATCCCAAAAATGCATTTATATTGATGTTTGTAGCTTCATTTTAGAAATTGTATTATCCTTTTTAAAATTGAAATGTAGATGTGAATTTACTGATCTACATTTAGCTTTCTGGTTGTAGTATATTTTTAAACTTTTTTGAACGTTTTATACAAGCTATTAATATTTAAACATAAAAGTTCATAGATGTGAAACAACGTTTAAACATTTCCCAAAATTACATTAATATTGATGTTTGTAGCTTCATTTTAGCATTATATCATTCTTTTAAAATTTGAAATGTAGATGTGAATTTACTGATCCACATTTTGATTTCATGCTCAAAAGTACTTTTACAACCCCTTACAAACGTTTTACTGTGCAGTTAAACTATAAACAACGTAGTTCATTATGCTTTTTAAAAATGTAAATAGAGATTTGAAATTACTGTTCTACATTTTTTAACCTTTCAGAAAAATAATTTTACAACCACAATGTTTTACATGTGCTGTTAAACTATAAACAACGTAGTTCATAGCCGTGAAAACTTTGTTTAATCTTTTCCTGAAAAGCATTTATTTCAAGGTTTCCAGCTTCATATTAGCATGTATTATGCTTTTCGAAATTGGAAATGCAGATGTAAATTTACTGTTCTACATTTTATTTCCTTTTAGAAAAGTATTTTTAAAACTGGCAGACGTTTTACGTTCTCTTTTTATATAAACAACGTAGTTAATAGCTGAGAAAACTGTTTAATCTTTTCCTAAATATAATTTATTTGAACGTATATTTTTAAACTTCTTTGAACGTTTCACAAAACCTACTAATATTTAAAAGAAAGTTTAGATGAGAAAATGTTAAAACATTTCTCAAAAACGCATTATATTAATGTTTGTATCTTCATGTTATACATTCTAATATGCATTTTAAAATTGAAATGTTCATGTGAATATACTTCTACATTTTGTTTTCTTGTAGAAAAATACTTTTACAACCCCTTACAGAGATTTTACATGTGCAGTTAATCTATAAACAGCGTTGATCATATCTGAGAAAAATTTGATTAATCTTTTCCTGAAAAGCATTTAGTTCAAGGTTTCCAGCTGCATATAAGCATTTATTATACTTATCGAAATTGATATTTTAATGCGATTTTCATCATCTACATTTTGTTTTCTGGTTTTAGTCTATTTTTAAACTTCTTTGAAGGTTTTACAAACGCTATTAATATTTAAACGAAAGTTCATAGATGTGAAACAATGCTTAAACATTTCTAAAAAATGCATTTATATTGATGTTTTTAGCTTCATTTTAACATTTATATCATTCTTTTAAAAATTGAAATGTAGATCTGAATTTACTGATGTACATTTTGGTTTCATGTTGAAAAGTACTTATACAACCACTGACAAATGTTTTACATGTGCTGTTAAACTTTAAACAACGTAGTTCATATCTGAGAAAAAATTTAATAAAACTTTTGCTGAAAAGCATTTATTTCAAGGTTTTCAGCTTCATATAAGAATTTATTTGTAATTTTCGAAATTGATATTTTAATGCGAATTTCCTATCTACATTTTGTTTTCTGGTTGTAAAGTATATTTGAAAACTTCTTGGAACGTTTTACAAAACCTACTAATATTTAATAATGAAAGTTCATAGATGTGAAACAATGTTTAAACATTTCCAAAAAATGCATTTATATTAATGTTTGTAGCTTCGTTTTAGACATTGTATTATGCTTTTTGAAATTGGAAGTGCAAATGTGAATTTACTGTTCTACATGTTTAAACATTTCCCAAAAATCCTTTTAGAAAACTATTTTTACAACTTACAAACTTTTTACGTTCTTTTTATATATAAATAACGTAGTTAATATGTGAAACAAACTAGTTCATAGATGTAAAAAATGTTTAAACTTATCCCAAAAATGCATTTATATTGATGTTTGTAGCTTTATTTTAGAAATTGCATTATCCTTTTTAAAATTGAAATGTAGATGTGAATTTACTGATCTACATTTTGTTTTCTTGTGGAAAAGTACTTTCACAACCCCTTACAAATGTTTTAAATGTTCTGTTAAACTATAAACTACGTAGTTCGTAGCCGAGAAAACTTTATTTAATCTTTTACTGAAAAGCATTTATTTCAAGGTTTCCAGCTTCATATATGCATTATTTCCACGTCGTAATGTTAATATGAATTTCCTTATCTACATTTTGCTTTCTGGTTGTAGTATATTTTTAAACTTTTTTGAACGTTTTATACAAGCTATTAATATTTAAACATAAAAGTTCATAGATGTGAAACAACGTTTAAACATTTCCCAAAATTACATTAATATTGATGTTTGTAGCTTCATTTTAGCATTATATCATTCTTTTAAAATTTGAAATGTAGATGTGAATTTACTGATCCACATTTTGATTTCATGCTCAAAAGTACTTTTACAACCCCTTACAGACGTTTTACTGTGCTGTTAAACTATAAACAACGTAGTTCATTATGCTTTTTAAAAATGTAAATAGAGATTTGAAATTATTGTTCTACATTTTATAACCTTTCAGAAACATAATTTTACAACCACAATGTTTTACATGTGCTGTTAAACTACAAACAACGTAGTTCATAGCCGAGAACACTTTGTTTAATCTTTTCCTAAATATAATTTATTTGAACGTATATTTTTAAACTTCTTTGTACGTTTTACAATACCTACTAATATTTAAAAGAAATTTAGATGAGAAAATGTTAAAACATTTCTCAAAAACGCATGATATTCATGTTTGTATCTTCATGTTAGAAATTCTAATATGCTTTTTAAAATTGAAATGTTCATGTGAATATACTTCTACATTTTGTTTTCTTGTAGAAAAGTACTTTTACAACCCCTTACAGATTTTACATGTGCTGTTAAACTATAAACAGCGTTGATGACATCTGAGAAAACTTTGATAAATCAATTCCTGAAAAGCATTTATTTCAAGGTTTCCAGCTTCATATAAGCATTTATTATACTTATCGAAATTAATATTTTAATGCGAATTTCCTGATCTACATTTTGTTTTCTGGTTGCAAAGTATATTTTTGAACTTCTTTGAACGTTTTACAAATACTATTAATACTTTAAAATGAAAGATCATAGATGTGAAACAAATGTTTACAAATGTTTTACATGTGCTAAACTATAAACAACCTAGTTCATAGCCGAGAAAACTTTGTTTAATCTTTTCCTGAAAAGCATTTATTTCAAGGTTTCCAGCTTCATATAAGCATGTATTATGCTTTTTGAAATTGGAAATGCAGATGTAAATTTGATAATTCTTTTGCTGAAAAGCATTTATTTCAAGGTTTCTAGCTTCATATAAGCATTTATTTGTAATTTTTGAAATTGATATTTTAATGCGAATTTCCTATCTACATACGTTTAAACATTTCCCAAAAATCCTTTTAGAAAACTATTTTTACACAAACTTTTTACGTTCTTTTTATATATATATATATATATATATATAACGTAGTTAATATCTGAAACAAACTAGTTCATAGATGTAAAAAAATGTTTAAACTTATCCCAAAAATGGATTTATATTGATGTTTGTAGCTTCATGTTAGAAATTCTAATATGCTTTTTAAAATTGAAATGTTCATGTGAATATACTTCTACATTTTGTTTTTTTGTAGAAAAGTACATTTACAACCCCTTACAGAGATTTTACATGTGCTGTTAAACTATAAACAGCGTTGATGACATCTGAGAAAACTTTGATAAATCAATTCCTGAAAAGCATTTATTTCAAGGTTTCCAGCTTCATATAAGCATTTATTATACTTATCGAAATTGATATTTTAATGCGAATTTCCTGATCTACATTTTGTTTTCTGGTTGCAAAGTATATTTTTGAACTTCTTTGAACGTTTTACAAATACTATTAATACTTTAAAATGAAAGATCATAGATGTGAAACAAATGTTTACAAATGTTTTACATGTGCTAAACTATAAACAACCTAGTTCATAGCCGAGAAAACTTTGTTTAATCTTTTCCTGAAAAGCATTTATTTCAAGGTTTCCAGCTTCATATAAGCATGTATTATGCTTTTTGAAATTGGAAATGCAGATGTAAATTTGATAATTCTTTTGCTGAAAAGCATTTATTTTAAGGTTTTCAGCTTCATATAAGCATTTATTTGTAATTTTCGAAATTGATATTTTAATGCAAATTTCCTATCTACATTTTGTTTTCTGGTTGTAAAGTATTTTTGAAAACTTCTTGGAACGTTTTACAAAACCTACTAATATTTAAACATGAAAGTTCATAGATGTGAAACAATGTTTAAACATTTCCAAAAAATGCATTTATATTAATGTTTGTAGCTTCGTTTTAGACATTGTATTATGCTTTTTGAAATTGGAAGTGCAAATGTGAATTTACTGTTCTACATGTTTAAACATTTCCCAAAAATCCTTTTAGAAAACTATTTTTACAACTTACAAACTTTTTACGTTCTTTTTATATATAAATTACGTAGTTAATATCTGAAACAAAGCGTATACAGTGAAGGTTTATCAGTGCTGTACAATAAACTGTGGCAGATGAAGTGACACCAGATTCACAGTAGGGAGAGGTTTAATGCTGATGTTTATAACTGAGACAGATTCTGTGAGACCGGGTTCACAATGGGGAGAAGGTTTATCAGTGATGTACAATCAACTGTGAAAGATACTGTGACACCAAGTAGACAGTGGTGAGAAGGTTTAGTAGTGATGTATGGAAGTCTGAGGCAGATAGATACACACCAGTTTCACAGTGGGGAGAATCCTTGATGGTGATGTACAGTGCACTGAGACAGAAACTGTATCAATGGGTTCAGAGCAATGAGAAGGTTTAACAATGATGTAGGATAAACTATGTCAGATACTGTGACACCAGGTTTACAGGGGGGAGAAAGTTTAACAGTGATGTACGGAAAATTGAAATTGATACATGAGACCAGTTGGACAGTGGGGATATGTTTAAGTAATGCACAGTAGATTGGGGCAGATACTGTGAAATCAGGTTCACGGGGGGAGAAGCTTAAACGATGACGAATGGTAGACTGAGACTGATACTGTTACACAAGGTTCACGGCATGAAAAGGTTTAACAGTAATGTACGAGAAACTGTGTCAGATACTGTGACACCAGGCTCACAGTCTGAAGAAGGTTTAACGGCGATGTATGGTAATTTGAGATAGTTACCGTGACACTAGATGGCAGTCTATTCAATCTGAGGCGCCTGCAAGCTCACACCAAGACACAAGAGAAACTTGTCCGTGAACTACTCTTTGCAGACGATGCCGCTTTAGTTGCCCATTCAGAGCCAGCTCTTCAGCGCTTGACGTCCTGCTTTGCGGAAACTGCCAAAATGTTTGGCCTGGAAGTCATCCTGAAGAAAACTGAGGTCCTCCATCAGCCAGCTCCCCACCATGATTACCAGCCCCCCCACATCTCCATCGGGCACACAAAACTCAAAACGGTCAACCAGTTTACCTATCTCGGCTGCACCATTTCATCAGATGCAAGGATCGACAATGAGATAGACAACAGACTCGCCAAGGCAAATAGCGCCTTTGGAAGACTACACAAAAGAGTCTGGAAAAACAACCAACTGAAAAACCTCACAAAGATAAGCGTATACAGAGCCGTTGTCATACCCACACTCCTGTTCGGCTCCAAATCATGGGTCCTCTACCGGCACCACCTATGGCTCCTAGAACGCTTCCACCAGCGTTGTATCCGCTCCATCCTCAACATCCATTGGAGCGCTTACATCCCTAACGTCGAAGTACTCGAGATGGCAGAGGTCGACAGCATCGAGTCCACGCTGCTGAAGATCCAGCTGCGCTGGATGGGTCACGTCTCCAGAATGGAGGACCATCGCCTTCCCAAGATCGTGTTATATGGCGAGCTCTCCACTGGCCACCGTGACAGAGGTGCACCAAAGAAAAGGTACAAGGACTGCCTAAAGAAATCTCTTGGTGCCTGCCACATTGACCACCGCCAGTGGGCTGATAACGCCTCAAACCGTGCATCTTGGCGCCTCACAGTTTGGCGGGCAGCAACCTCCTTTGAAGAAGACCGCAGAGCCCACCTCACTGACAAAAGGCAAAGGAGGAAAAACCCAACACCCAACCCCAACCCACCAATTTTCCCCTGCAACCGCTGCAATCGTGTCTGCCTGTCCCGCATCGGACTTGTCAGCCACAAACGAGCCTGCAGCTGACGTGGACTTTTTACCCCCTCCATAAATCTTCGTCCGCGAAGCCAAGCCAAAGAAAGACAATAAACTGTAGAAGGTACTAATACACCAGATTCACAGTGGGGAGAAGGTTTAAAGATGATGTACGGTGGACTGAGACAGATACTGTGACATTGGGTTCACAGCAGTGAGAAGGTTTAACAGTGATGAAGGATGAATGGTGGCAGATACAGTGACACCGGTTTCACAGTTGAGAGAAGGTTTAATGGTGATGTTCGGTAGACTGAGGCATATACTGTGATAATGGATTCACAATGGGGAGGTTTATCAGTGCTGTACAATAAACTGTGAAAGAGACTGCGACCCCAGGTTCACAGTGGGGAGAAGGTTTAACGATGATGTATGGTAGACTGAGGCAGATACTGTGACACCGGGTACACAATGGGAGAAGGTTTAACGGTGATATATGGTAGACTGAGGCAGATACTGTGACACCGGGTTCACAATGGGAATAAGTTTAAAGGGTGATGAAAAATAAGCTGTTGCAGATAAACTGACACCAGGTTCAGAGTGGTGAGTGGTTTAATTGTGATGTAAGGAAGACAGTGTCGAAGGCTTTGGTGAGGTCAACAAAGGTGATGTAGAGTCCTTTGTTTTGTTCTCTGCACTTTTCTTGGAGCTGTCTGAGGGCAAAGACCATGTCAGTAGTTCCTCTGTTTGCGCGAAAGCCGCACTGTGATTCTGGGAGAATATTCTCGGTGACACTAGGTATTATTCTATTTAGTAGAATCCTAGCGAAGATTTTGCCTGCAATGGAGAGCAGCGTGATTCCCCTGTAGTTTGAGAAATCTGATTTCTCACCTTTGTTTTTGTACAGGGTGATGATGGTGGCATCACGAAGTTCCTGAGGTAGTTTTCCTTGGTCCCAACAAAGCTTGAAAAACTCATGCAGTTTGGCATGCAGAGTTTTTCCGCCAGCCTTCCAGACCTCTGGGGGGATTCCATCCATACCTGCTGCTTTGCCACTTTTCAGTTGTTCGATTGCCTTATATGTCTCATCCTGGGTGAGGGCCTCATCCAGCTCTAGCCTGAGGGGCTGTTGAGGGAGCTGGAGCAGGGCGGAATCTTGGACTGAGCGGTTGGCACTGAAAAGAGATTGGAAGTGTTCTGACCATCGGTTGAGGATGGAGATCTTGTCGCTGAGGAGGACTTTGCCGTCTGAGTTGCGCAGATGAGCAGGAAAGGGCTTTGGCAAATACTAGAGCGCATCCGATGTCCCCCAAAGTTCCTCAACATGATTATCCAACTGCACGAAAACCAACAAGGTCGGGTCAGATACAGCAATGAGCTCTCTGAACCCTTCTCCATTAACAATGGCGTGAAGCAAGGCTGTGTTCTCGCACCAACCCTCTTTTCAATCTTCTTCAGCATGATGCTGAACCAAGCCATGAAAGACCCCAACAATGAGGACGCTGTTTACATCCGGTACCGCACGGCTGGCAGTCTCTTCAATCTGAGGCGCCTGCAAGCTCACACCAAGACACAAGAGAAACTTGTCCGTGAACTACTCTTTGCAGACGATGCCGCTTTAGTTGCCCATTCAGAGCCAGCTCTTCAGCGCTTGACGTCCTGCTTTGCGGAAACTGCCAAAGTGTTTGGCCTGGAAGTCAGCCTGAAGAAAACTGAGGTCCTCCATCAGCCAGCTCCCCACCATGACTACCAGCCCCCCAACATCTCCATCGGGCACACAAAACTCAAAACGGTCAACCAGTTTACCTATCTCAGCTGCACCATATCATCAGATGCAATGATCGACAATGAGATAGACAACAGACTCTCCAAGGCAAATAGCGCCTTTGGAAGACTACACAAAAGAGTCTGGAAAAACAACCAACTGAAAAACCTCACAAAGATAAGCGTATACAGAGCCGTTGTCATACCCACACTCCTGTTCAGCTCCGAATCATGGGTCCTCTACCGGCATCACCTACGGCTCCTAGAATGCTTCCACCAGCGTTGTCTCCGCTCCATCCTCAACATCCATTGGAGCGCTTTCATCCCTAATGTCGAAGTACTCAAGATGCAGAGGTCGACAGCATCGAGTCCACGCTGCTGAAGATCCAGCTGCGCTGGGTGGGTCACGTCTCCAGAATGGAGGACCATCGCCTTCCCAAGATCGTGTTATATGGCGAGCTCTCCACTGGCCACCGTGACAGAGGTGCACCAAAGAAACTGTACAAGGACTGCCTAAAAAAATCTCTTGGTGCCTGCCACATTGATCACCGCCAGTGGGCTGATATCACCTCAAACCGTGCATCTTGGCGCCTCACAGTTTGGCGGGCAGCAACCTCCTTTGAAGAAGACCGCAGAGCCCACCTCACTGACAAAAGGCAAAGGAGGAAAAACCCAACACCCAACCCCAACCAACCATTTTCCCCTGCAGCCGCTGCAACCGCGTCTGCCTGTCCCGCATCGGACTTGTCAGCCACAAACGAGCCTGCAGCTGATGTGGACTTTTACCCCCTCCATAAATCTTCATCCGCGAAGCCAAGCCAAAGAAGAAGGAAGACAGAGGCACATACCATGACACTGGGTTCACAATGATGATAAGGTTTTTTCAGTGATGTACAATAAAGTGTGGAAGATACTGTGACCCCAGGGTCACAGTTGGGAAACCATTTAACTATGGTGTACGGTAGACTGAGGCAGATACTGTGACACTAGGTACACAGGGGTCGTAGGATAAACAATGATGTACGGTAGACTGTGGCAGATAAACTGACACCAGGTTCACAGTAGGGAGTGGTTTAATGGTGATATACGGAAGACAGAAGCAGATACTATGACACCGGAATTAGATTGGGGAGAACATTTACCAGTGCTGTTCAATGAACTGTGACCCTAGGATCATAGTGGGGAGAAGGTTTAACTATGAAGGTTTAACACTGGGTACACAATGGTTTGAAGGATCAATGGGGATTTTTGGGAGTCTGAGCCAGATACAGTGACACCTGCTTTACAGTGGGTAGAATGTTTAACGGGGATGTACTGTAGACTGAGACAGATACTGTGACACCGGGTTCACAATGGGAATAAGTTTTAAGGGTCATGTAAAATTAACTATGGTAAATAAAGTGACACCAGTTTCACAGAGGGGAGTGGTTTCATGGTAATGTATGGTAGACTGAGGCAGATACTGTAGCACCAGGTTCACAGGGGGCAGAAGGTTTAATGTTCATGTACACTCGAGTGAGGCAGAAACTGTGAGACAGGAATCACATTCGTTTGAAGGTTGAACAGTGATGAACTGTGTCAGATACTGCGACACCAGCTTCACAGTGGGGAGAAAGTTTAACGGTGATGTACGGTAATTTGAGCTAGATACCATGACTCTAGGTGCACAGTGGGGATAAGGTTTAACAGTGATGAATGGTAGACTGAGGCAGATACTGTGACTCTCAGTTTACAGTTGTGAGAAGGTTTAAAAGTGATGTACAATAAACTGTGGCAGATACTGTGAAACTGGCTAACAGTGGGGAGGTGTTTAATGGTGATGTATGGGAGACTATGCAGATACTGTGACACCAGGTACACAGTGGGGAGATGTTTATTGGTGATGTAAGGGAAACTGAGGTGGATACTGTGACGCCAGGTTCACAGTGAGGAGAATGTTTAATGTTGTTCAATAACCTTTGGCGAATGCAGTGACACCAGTTTCACTGTTGGGAAAATGTTTAATGGTGATGTACAATAGACGTAGGCAGATACTCACACACCAGCTTCAAATGGTTTAACGGTGATGTATGGTTGACTGAGGCAGATACTGTGACACCGTGTTCATAGTGGGTAGAATATTTAATGGATGTAAAATAAATGTGGCAGAAAGAGTGACAAATGGTTCACATTGGGGAGAAGTTTTAATGGTGATGTACGGTAGACTGAGGCAGATACTCTGACTCTCAGTTTACAGTCATGAGAAGGATTAAAAGTCATGTACAATAAATGGTGGCAGATACTGTGACATGAGGTTCACAGTGGGGAGGAGGTTTAACAGTAATGTACAATAAATTGTACATACAATAAGTTGCCCATTCAGAGCCAGCTCTTCAGCGCTTGACGTCCTGCTTTGCGGAAACTGCCAAAATGTTTGGCCTGGAAGTCAGCCTGAAGAAAACTGAGGTCCTCCATCAGCCAGCTCCCCACCATGACTACCAGCCCCCCCACATCTCCATCGGGCACACAAAACTCAAAATGGTCAACCAGTTTACCTATCTCGGCTGCACCATTTCATCAGATGCAAGGATCGACAATGAGATAGACAACAGACTCGCCAAGGCAAATAGCGCCTTTGGAAGACTACACAAAAGAGTCTGGAAAAACAACCAACTGAAAAACCTCACAAAGATAAGCGTATACAGAGCCGTTGTCATACCCACACTCCTGTTCGGCTCCGAATCATGGGTCCTCTACCGGCACCACCTACAGCTCCTAGAATGCTTCCACCAGCGTTGTCTCCGCTCCATCCTCAACATCCATTGGAGCGCTCACACCCCTAACGTCGAGGTACTCGAGATGGCAGAGGTCGACAGCATCGAGTCCACGCTGCTGAAGATCCAGCTGCGCTGGATGGGTCACGTCTCCAGAATGGAGGACCATCGCCTTCCCAAGATCGTATTATATGGCGAGCTCTCCACTGGCCACCGTGACAGAGGTGCACCAAAGAAAAGGTACAAGGACTGCCTAAAGAAATCTCTTGGTGCCTGCCACATTGACCACCGCCAGTGGGCTGATAACGCCTCAAACCGTGCATCTTGGCGCCTCACAGTTTGGCGGGCAGCAGCCTCCTTTGAAGAAGACCGCAGAGCTCACCTCACTGACAAAAGGCAAAGGAGGAAAAACCCAACACCCAACCCCAACCAACCAATTTTCCCTTGCAACCGCTGCAATCGTGTCTGCCTGTCCCGCATCGGACTGGTCAGCCACAAACGAGCCTGCAGCTGACGTGGACTTTTTTACCCCCTCCATAAATCTTCGTCCGCGAAGCCAAGCCAAAGAAAAAAACAATAAATTGTGTCAGATACTGTGACACCGTATTCACAGTGGTGATAAGGTTTAACAGTGATGTACGAAAAACTGTGGCAGAAACAGTGACAAATGGTTCACATTGGGGAGAAGGTTCAACGGTGATGTACGGAAGACTGAGGCATAAATTGTGACACCGTGTTCACAGTGGGGAGAATGTTTAATGTATATACGATGAACTGTGGCAGATGCTGTAACACCAGGCACACAGTGGGTAGAAGGTTTACTGGTGATGTAAGGTAGACTTTGGCAGATACTATGACACCCAGTTCACAGTGGGGAGAAGCAATAACAGTGATGTATGACAATTTTTGCCGAATACAGTGACAATGGTTCACAGTGTGGAGAAGGTTTAATGGTGACGTACGATAAATTGTGGTAGGGACAGTAAAGCCAGCCTTACAGTTGGGAGAAGGTTTACTGGTGGTGTAGGGGAAACTAAGCAAAATAGTTTGACACTGGGTTGACAGTGGGGAGAATGTTTAACAGTTCTGTACAATAAACGATGGCAGACAAAGTGACACTGGTTTCACTGTTGGGAGAATGTTTAATGGTGGGATACAATAGATGGAGGCAGATACTCTGACACAAGCTTCACAGTGGGTAACATAGAAACATAGAAGATAGGAGCAGGAGTAGGTCATTCGACCCTTCGAGCCTACTCCGCCATTCAACGAATTCAGTACCCCGTCCCTCCCTTCTCTCTGTAACTTTTAATACCCTTATACTGAAGAAATATATCTAATTCCCTCTTAAATATATTTAATGAACCTGCATCTACTGCCCTCTGTGGCAATGAATTCCACAGATTCACCACCCTCTGGGTAAAGAAATTCCTCCTCATCTCTGTCCTAAATGGTTTGCCTATTATCCTCAAACCATGTCCCCGGGTTCTGGATTTTCCCATCATTGGAAACATCCCATCTGCATCCATTCTGTCCAGTCCTGACAGAATTTTATATGTCTCTATGCGATCCCCTCACAATCTTCTAAACTCCAGCGAGTACAATCCCAATTTGCACAATCTTCCCTCATAAGTCATTCCTGCCATTCCACGTATCAGCCTGCTGAATCACCTCTGCACTCCCTCCATTGCAAGAACATCCTTCCTTAGATAAGGTGACCAAAACTGCACACAATACTCCAGGTGTCGTCTCACCAAGGCCCTGTACAGCTGCAGTAAGGTATCCTTGTTCCTATACTCAAACCCTCTTGATATGATGGCCAACATACCGTTTGCCTTTTTAACCGCCTGCTGTACCGGCATACTCGCCTTCAGAGACTGATGTACAAGTACCCCTAGGTCTCTCTGCACTTCCCCATCTGTTAATCTATTGCCATTCAAATAGTAATCTGCCCTCCGGTTTGAATTACCAAAATGGATAACCTCACATTTATCCACATTGTAGTGCATTTGCCATGTATCTGCCCAGTCCCTAAATTTATCCAAATCACACTGGAGCTTCCTGACCCCCTCTTCCATGCACACAATCCCTCCTAGCTTAGTGTCATCTGCAAATTTGAGATATTACATCCAATCCCCTCATCCAAATCATTAATGTAAATTGTGAACAGCTGGGGTCCCAGTATAGATCCCTGTGGTACCCCAGTGGTCACCGCCTGCCACTCAGAAAATGAGCCATTTATCCCAACTCTCTGTCTTCTACCTGCCAGCCAGTTCTCAATCCACATCAATACTTTGCCCCCAATCCCATGAGCCTTGATTTTGGAAGCCAGTCATTTATGTGGGACTTTATCGAAGGCCTTTTGGAAGTCCAGGTACACCACATCCACTGGCTCTCCCCCATCTATTTTACCTGTCAACATCTCAAAGAATTCCAATAGATTTGTCAAGCACGATTTACCTTTTGTAAATCCATGTTGACTCTGTCCGATCCCTTCTCTGCTAGTCATATGCTCTGCTATTACATCCTTAATAATGCCCACTACTGATGTAAGGTTCACCGGCCTATAATTCCCCACTTTTTCTCTACCACCCTTTTTAAATAGTACCAATCCATGGGTACTGCTCCTGAGTCTATCGAGTTCTGGAAAATAATTCTTAAAGCATCTGCTATCTGGGGGTGTGGCAAGATGGCGTAGGGAACAGACGTGCCTTCCAAACCTCTCCTGACTCTGATTTATTGTTTTGTCTTTAAGTGTCCTTTAAAGTTCTTTTAAAAGTTTATAAATAATAAGAGGTGCTGGATCAGTGCCTAGTGGTTTATATGCAAAAAAAAAAGGTAAAAGAAAACATCAACAGACTGTTAAAAAACTACATTTTCCAAAATTGTCTGGGCCTGCTTGTTTACAAGAAGCCAGGACTCAGCGTAGAATGGATCCAGAAGAAGACATACAGAATTTGGCATTGAAACTCCGTTTTAAGCCGGTAATGCTCTCTGAAGGTCGCATTCAGCTGCTTTCAGAACAAAGAGCTGGCCAGGTGCCGCACAACGGCCACTGTGAGTGCTGTTACTGAGACTTTGACAGTTGAATCAGCTGGGGTGCCACCAGCTGGAGAGTTAAAGAGCTATCATTCGACTGCTACAGTGGTGGCGCTGCAAAATGCATCTTCAATTACAACGGTGTTTCCTGACATCGATTCAGTGAAAATGATTAAAGAGATTTGGCTTAAAGATAATCCTGATCTTCAGTCTCCTGGCATTGCTGGGGGAACTTTGAGAGGGATTTTTATACGAAGTCAAACTGCTAGAAAAGATACTAAATTAAGGGAAGAGACAGAAGATCTCGTGGTCCCATTATGCCTGAATCTACTTATGTTGAAATGTTTGTTAAGGATCTTGAAGATAATATGTATTCTGTATTAGCTAATTTTGTGAACCCGTTTATTTCCAAGATTAATGCGATGGCAGAAGCCATTAATGGAGCTTTTAAGCTTGAAACCATTGAAAGATTGGAAATGTGTGATCAAGGTTTAGTCAATGTACAGGATCAACTGCAAGATGAAAATAGAACAATTGAAGCATTGCAGATCCAAAATAAAAATTTAGCAAAAAAGGTTGATTATTTGGAGAATCAATCTAGACGGAACAACGTGAAAATTGTTGGTTTGCCAGAAGGCATAGAAGGACCAGATCCAAGAAATTTTTTTACTGAATGGATTCCACGAGTGTTAGGACAGGATAAATTCCCTGAAGGTTTAATACTGGAATGTGCTCATAGAGTTTTAAGAAGAAAATCTTTTTCAGGACAGAATCCAAGACCTGTTCTGATCCGTTGTTTAAACTATTGTGACAGAGAGACAATTTTACGTACGGCTATTAGAAATGCCCAGCAAAATAGATCTCCTTTGATGGTTCAGAATAATCCTGTTTTCTTCTATCAAGATTTGAGTGAAGAAATTACGTTTCAATGACGCGAATTTAATTCTGTGAAAGAATGGTTGTGGAAAAAAAGACATAAGGCAACATTTAGGTATTCTGCGGTACTGAAGATTTTTTAGGATGGAAATTAGCCAAAGTTCTTTGACAATCCTAAAGAGGTTATGGACTTTGCTCAGTCTCTACCAATCATGTAGTTTCTGGAACGATGTAGTCCTTCATTGACTCTCTCCAAAGAGAGTAGAGATGTAAGGTGGGATCCAGATTTTTAAAAGAAATGGAAGCAATGGTGATCGAAGTGGTAACGTTGATTTAAAAAAATAAATCTTTTATCTTTTTTTTTGAGAAGAGTTTAAATAGTTTAAATAATGATGATAGTTTAATGAAATGGGAGTTGGGAGAGGGAACTGGGTGGGCACTAGTTTCCAGAAGTCATCAGCTACCTGTGAGTTATCTCACACCTAATATTTTAGGGGAGTTACCGCATTGGGTGGTTTAAACAGGAGGAGGTAGTCGTGACCTCTGACCTGTTTTTTTTTCTTTTTAATTTTTGGGTTAAGAAGTGAAGGTGTTTTTTTTATTATTTTTAAAAATAAATATATTTTTTTAACTCTTTGCTTTCTGATTGTAATTGAGAGGGAATTAGGAGGTTTTTATTTCTCTCCTTTTTTTCTCTTTTTTTGGGGGGTTTCTCTTTTTTCTCTTTTTTTTAAGAGGATGATGTCACAGAAGATAATAAGTCAAAATTTGAGGATGTTGAATTAGATGAAGAGGAAGATGAGGGGAAAGGTGATAAGAAGAAAAAGAAGAAAATCAAGTACAAATACATTGAATGAGAAGAGTTTAATAAAATTAAGTTAATTTTGATAGAGAATTTTGAAGATGATATAAATGAAGAATATGGAGAATTTTATGAGTTTGAACTTTTTTTTCTTTTTTTCTTTTTGATATAAGGGGAGGGGAAGGGAATAAAATTTATCTGATTGTTTTTCTCAGGGATGTTTTTGTTCTCTCAATGAATTATAAAGGAAACTTGGTATTAATGGAAATTTTGTATTTATGTTTATTAATTATGATTTTTTGTATAACAGATATGTGGTTGATATATGATTTCTATATTTGAATGTGGATTAAAGTGGATTACATTTGTTAAATACATGTATTATGTTTGATTTAAATATACGTTTAAGGTTATTATTTTACTATTGATATTTTTTTTGTTGTTAGTAATTTTTTTTGTTGTTAAGTTTTATCCTTTTTTCTATAAGTGGGGTTTTTTCAATTTTATTTACAACATTGTTAATTAATTCTTCACTCTTTATTTTGGGGGGGAGCATTGGACTAATTTTAAATTAGACGATTAATGTTGTGTTATAATTATTGGGGGGTTAATTTGTGTAGTTTAATGATGTAGTATTCTAATTTTTATTATCTTATTTTTTATTATTTCTTTAAATGTAATTTTTATTTTATTCATGTCATAAAATTTTAAATAAAGTTAAAAAAAAAAGCATTTGCTATCTGAATGGCCACTTCCTTAAGTACCCTAGGATGTAGATTATCAGGCCCTTGGGATTTATCTGCCTTCAATCCCATCAATTTCCCCAAGACCATGTCCTTAGAGATACTGATTTCATTCAGGTCCTCCCTTGCATGAGTCTCTATGTTTCCCAACATCCTTGGGAGGTTATTTGTATCCTCTCTTGTAAAAACAGAACTAAAGTAAGAATTTAATTGGTCTACCATTTCCTTATTCCCCATTATATATTCCCCTGATTCTGATTGCAAGGGACCTATTCTGGATTTCACCAATCTTTTCCTCTTGACATATTTATAAAAGCTTTTGCAGTCGGTTTTTATATTTGCCGCAAGCTTACTTTCATAATTTATTTTTGCTCTCTTGATTAATCCCTTTGTCCTCCTTTGGTGCATCTTGAACTGCTCCCAATCTTTGGTTGTGGTACTTTTTTTGGCCAATTGATATGCTCTCTCTTTGGACCTAATGCTGTCTCTAATTTCCCTTGTTATCCATGGTTGGGTCACCTTTTTTGGTTTATTTTTATGCCAAACCGGTATAAACGATTTTTGCAATTTCTCCATTAGATCTGTGAATGCTTTCCATTGTCTATCCACAGTCAACTCCCCCATAAACACCACCCAATCAACCTTACTCAACTCCCGTCTCATACCATCATAATTCTCTTTATTTAAATTCAGGACCTTAGTCTCGGTTTTAATTTCATCACTCTCCATGTCGAGTGAGAATTCGATCATATTGTGATCGCTCCTACCCAAACGGCCTCGAACAACAAGATTGTTGATTAGTCCCTTATGATTGCATAATACCCAACCTAAAATGGCCTGCTCCCGAGTTGGTTCCTCGACGTATTGGTCTAGATAACCATCCCGTAAACATTCAAGGAATTCCTCCTCCTCAGTATTTTTACTAATTTGGCTAGTCCAATCTATATGTTCCCTTATTGCATGCTTTTCTAATTTCTCTTTCAATGCCTTCCCTCACCTCTACACTACTATTTGGAGGCCTATATACCACCCCCACTAACATTTTCCGTCCCTTGCTATTCCTCAGTCCTACCCATATAGATTCCGCATCTTCGGAGTTGATATCCTTTCTGTCAATCGTGTCGGTCCCTTCTCTCACCATCAATAATATCCCACCCCCTTTGCTTTCTTGCTGATCCCTCCTAAATATCGTATACCCCAGGATGTTAAGTTGCCAGGCTTGCCCACCCTGCAGCCATGTTTCTGTAATCCCAATCAAATCATATTTGTTTATCTCAATTTCCACAGCTAATTAATCTACCTTGTTCCGAATGCTTCTTGCATTAAGATATAAAGCCTTCAGATTTGCTCTTTTCACCCTCCTTGCTCTTTCTGATTTTTTTACTTTCGCTGCCTAACCTAACTTTTCCTGTTTTATCTTTTCTGTCCTTTGCCCTATCATACAGGTTCCCACCCCCCTGCCAAATTAGTTTAAAACGCACCCGACGACTGTACCAAACCTAGCTGCCAATATATTGACCCCTTTTGGGTTTAGGTGTAACCCATCCTTCTTGTAGAGGTCATGCCTTCCCCAAAAGAGATCCCAATGCTCCAAGAAGCCAAAACCCTGTCCTTTACACCAGCCCCTCAGCCACACATTCATTTTTCTTAACCTTCCATTTTTGTCCATTTTTGCACTTGGCACAGGTAGCAAACCAGAGATCACCATCCTGGCTGTCCTATTTCTTAGTTTCTGTCCTAGCTCTCTGTAATCCTTTTTCAGTACTTCCTCCTTCTTTTTATCTATGTCATTGGTACCCACATGTACCAAGACATCAGGCTGTTCACCTTCCCCTTTTAGTATACCCTGAACCCGATTTGAGATATCCCGCACCCTTGCACCAGGGAGGCAGCACACCATGTGGGCATACCTATCTGGCTCACAAAATCTCCTGTCTGTATTTCTGACAATGGAGTCCCCAATGACCACTGCATTCCTCTTTAACTTTTGGTCCACCATGCCAGGCTCAGTGCCAGCGACCTGGTCTCTGCTGCCAGCTTCTGTCAGGTCATCTCCCTCAACAGCATCCAACAAAATATACCTGTTACTGAGAGGGATATTCACAGGTGTGCTCTCCATTTTCCTGGTATTTTTCTTCCCTCCCCTGACAGTTACCCACTTACCTGACACATCTGGTCTTGGTGAACTTTATATATGTTAAATTCTGTGCACAGAATAAGAATGGCCTGCAACCAGTGAACTTGGAGGAATGAGAATGTGAACCAAAGAACTATTCTGAACTTACACACACATTACACACATGTGCTCTTAGAATTAGAAGGGGGGTAAGTTAGATAAAGTAAGTTAAAGTAGTAAAATAGTGATAAGTTAAAGTGTAATTCCATTTTCATGTTTAAAGATAATTAAAATCAACTTTTGTTTAAGTAACCATTTTTCTTGGTGAATATCTATTGCTGCTGGGTTTTGAGATCCTCTGGTCCTGTAACACACCACCAAGCTCCTGAACAAACCTAATTCTTTAGGTTATGACAATAGTCCATTAATTGGCCTTGGAATCTCTTGAAAGTTATTAATTTACTCTTCAATATTTTTTTGTAAATATTAACAAGACATAATTTCATTTAACTGTTGTGTATGTGTCGTTGGAGAATTGCCTTTCCATTCAATCAGAATTAGAGTTTTGGGTGCTGTAGTTGCAAAAAGATGTGCTGGTGTTGCAGAAAGTTCAGAGATAATTTACTGGAATGATATCAGGAATGAAAGGGTTAGTGTATGAGGAACAATTGTCGACTCCTCGACTGTACTAGTTGGAGTACAGAAGGATAAGGGGGATCTCAGAAGCATTTCAAATGCTGGAAGATATGGCAAAGATGTTTCCCATGGTAGGTGATACAAGGACAAGAGAGCATAATTTCAGGATAAAAGGGTGTCAATTTAAAACAGATGTGGAAAAATTGATTTTGTCAGTGGGTTGTGAATCTGTGGAACTGAGGTCATTGCGTGTATTTAAGGCAGAGATTGACAGGTATTTGATTAGTCAAGGAATCAAGGGTTATGGGGAGAAAGCTGGGCAGTGGGGCTGAGTGGAAGAATGGTGGAACAGACTCGATGGGCCTACTTCTGCTTGTGATCTATATCCTGCTGGAGAACAATATTCCGCTTATATTCCATTCTTAGAAAACAGTCTCATCATGGTTTTATGTCATGTGAACCAATTTCCGATTAAATCCCATGTTACAAGTGAACCAATGCAAATTCTGCATTGACAGGACTACAACTTGCTCATTTTAAAAATTGTAATTGATCAGCTGACATGAGATATTTTGCTTCTTTTTTTGAAAGGCAAACATTGCCATCAAATAAAATAGGAGAGAGAAAAGCAGAAGATTTTATATATGTGGGATTTGAAATTAATGGTTGTTGAAAAAGATACACCATTTTGAAACATTTGGAGTAAAATAAATGATGAAATTCGTGTAAGTGGATGTACATTACCCAGAATGGCTTTGATTCAAAATCCTCATATCTTTTTCAAAGGATCATCAGTTTCTGGATAGCTGGTTTTGTAAGGGGATAATAAATGTGGAAGATTGTTATGAAAGGGGTCAATTAATGTCATTTGAGCAACTGAGAAATAAATATCGTACAACTCATACCAATCTTTTTTGCTATTTTCAACTAAGAGCATATTTGAAGGATAAGTTAGGACCAACCATGTTGTACTGAAATAGAAATTCCTTATAAAGAGGAATTGTTTAAAAATTTACTTTGATAATGTCCAATTTATTACAAGTAGGAACTTTTAAATGAGGAGTTCATAAGTCTAGACAAACATGGGAAATGGATCTGAATATTGTAACTGATTGACATATATGGACAGATCCATATAAGGATCTCAATGTAAGATATAAATTAGTTCAGTATAATTCTTATTACATCAATCATGTACCAGATATCAGCCAGGATTTTATCTGAAAGCTGCACCTGGAGTCAGGTGACTCAGGCAGTTGGATTTGAAAAGCTCTACAGGAATATGATTTGGCAATAGAGATCACATGATCCAGGGGAGTTTATTCATTCACTTCAACTCAGCAGTCTGGAACTATTGACCAGAGTTCCATACTGCAGCAGTGAGGAAGGAATTCACAACTAGTTTTGGTTCTACATTTATTTCTTACACCAGAGAAATTGAATAGAATAAAATCAGAATTATTAGATTAATGTTTTAGGTGTGGTGAAGATGTAGCAACTTTCTTGCATTTAACTTAGCTTTGTCCTAATGCAAGATCCTTTTGGGGAGAATTACAAATGTTCCTGGAACAAGTTTCAGGAGTTGTTTTTCTGCAACATCCAACCATATTTAGTATTAAATATTGAAGGAACAAGGCCCAAATTAAAACTATTAATATATCATTTGAAATTTGTTAAATTAATGTTAGCGGTGATAAGGAAATGTATTGCACTTACATGGAGATCAGATATTTTTAGGGATGCCAAGATGACATGCAAATATTCAAAGTTGTATTCCTTTGGAAAAAAAATACATATAGCTTGAGAAATATATACACTATGCAAATTTGGCACCCCAATATTCAAATATTATGCTTCAATTTATAATAATGCCCTTTCCATCCCTCTAGACATGCGAGATTCTCTTCTCAGTTGGAAAATTTTTGTTTAGATGTGTTAGATTTCCTCGCCACTGCGAATTCTGGGGAAGCGGAGGACTAGCGCAGGGCACCAGAAAACTGGAAGACCACACCTCACCAACATCTGAGAAGCAGAGGATTCAATCCACGGGTTGGTGACCATGGAAGCAGACCAGTGAGGTTTTCTGCAGCTGAAGGAACCACATAGGTGGCAAGCTGTTGGTGCCTTGAGGAGAGGAGCCCATGCAGGCTGTGGGCTTCTGGAGAAAGCAGTCAAGGAACTCACACCAGGCCATGGATTGCAAGAGACTAGTTTGAAACTGGCTAAAAGGGTGTCAGGTATCAGACCTGGGATACAAGTGGGTTCCTAAATGGTTTCTAATCATGTCAGAGGTTCAAAACTGGAGCTCGCTTTGCCAATGACTTGGATTGGTCTGTGAGCATTGAAATGTATTGCACAGATCCTCGGTGACTTGGCCCAGAGCTCGAAGAGGTGGTGGGGGGGGGGGGGAGGGGGGAAGAGCACAAACCTCTTTTGCTTCTTTCTCTGACTGCAAGAGGCATTCCATCTTCCCACACAGGAGCCTAAGAAACTGAGGAAAGAATCGGTAAGACAGGCATCAACATCATCCGTTCACTCAAAGGCCAGGGTAATCAATAACAACACTTTGAGAGATGATGATTGATCCACAAGGCTGATATGTATTAGTTGATGGTCAGATTTACTCAGAACCTTGGAGACTTTTAAATCTCCCTGCACCTAACAATGATAATAATTCCTTTATTCAGGATATTTTTCTCAAGGTATTGGGGGACGACGAAATATACTTGGAGGGGATGGCTTTAGTTTTTGCTTGGATCCTGTCAACCTTGACAATATCCTGAATAAAAGCAGCCAAAACTACCTTGGCTTTCCTGAAAGATTGAAATTTGACAGATGTGTGGAGACCAATGCCCCCATTGGTGCCCCATCGACTCGGATTGGCCTTTCTTTGTAATCAGCACAGCAAATTCGGAGAACATTCATCTGAATACTTATCTTGAACCTTTGACCCTGTCTCTCTTAATGCAGAATAAAGAACCCCACCCATCTTCAAAAACCAGATTTTGGCAAGGATATAAGCGACCAGGTAAAGTTATTCTGCGAGTCAATCTGCCTCCTCGCCCAATAGTTTTATATTATGGGGACAAACAATATCACATACAAAAAGGATGAAGAAGAAATACATGGGAGAAATAGAAGAGCTGGAAACAAATTTGGAAATTGGAAAAGGAGTTCCAACAGTCTGGTTCCAAGGAATTTTTAAACAAAAAGCTCCAATACGTCACATCCTTTTAGAGCTGAAAACGACCTGATGAGAGAAAGCCACATGGTCTTGTCCTGTCAACTGAGAACAGAAGAAAGGTGAAGGACAACTGATGCAATTCAAACTGGAGCAAGTTAACTCTCATATAATCCAATAGAAATTAATGACACAGAGTTATACAAATTTATATCCATCAGAGCCACTCAAGAAGAAATTGAAAAGGACCTAGGCTCACCACAATTGAATAAGTCACCAAGGGAAGATGGTTCATCTCCTGAATTTTACAGAGAATTTAAGGATTTTCTTAAATAATACACCCCTACCATCATGGATGTTATTAACTTCGCATCTAAAATTCAAACTCTGTATCGCGGGGGCTGAGTGGGGGCTGAGTTCACTAATGTCCAGATGTGCTGGCTTGAGCTGGTCGATGGTGAAGATTTCTTCCTTTGCACCGATATACAGCACAAATGTCGATGTGTTGTGTCCGACTACTTTCTATGGCCACCCTCTGATCAAAAATATATTCACAGGTCCCTGAAATTTTGGGATCCAAGGATTTGGCCTGGCTGTACAGAGGAGGCTGCAGAGGGGCCCAAGTTCCCGTCTTTCCTTTTTTTTGTAATTGAGGCTGTCAGGTCCTCTGGATTCTTGGCAGCAGCCAAAGATTTCCTGGTATCATCATCTCGGCTGCTGAGGTGTTGAAATCTTCTTTTGACGCAGTGCGGATCCACAAGAGGACCCAGGGTAGATCATCTGCCCAGTTCAGCCCTTCAAGCCGAAGCCATCAAGGCTACCTTGAGGTGCCTGTGAAAGCTCTTCACCAACATACTGGACTCAGGGTGGTACACCCTGGTATGGTGAAGCTGGGTTCACATCAAGTTGGCCAGCGCTGGGGAGGCGTGGCAAGATGGTGTAAGGAACAGACGTGACTTCCAGTCCTCTCCTGACTCTGATTTATTGTTTTGTTTCTAAGTGCCCGTTAAAATTCTTTAAAAAGTTTAAAAATAGTAAGAGATGTTGAATTAATGCCTAATGGTACATTTGCTAAAAAAAAGTAAAAGAAAACACCAACAGATTCTTAAAAAATTACATTTCCCGAAATTATCTGAGCCTACCTGTTTACAAGAAGCCAGGACTCAGCGTGGAATGGATCCAGGAAAAGAAGCACAGGATTCGGCATTGGAGCTCCACTCTGTACCGGTAGGGCTCTCTAAAGATGGCACTCGGCAGCCTTTAGAACAAAGGGCTGGCCGGGTGCGTGTATTTCAAACAACAACCGCTGTGAGCGCTGTCACCGAGACTTTGACAGCTGAATCAGCTGGGGCGCTGCCAGCTGGAGAGTTAAAGAGCCGACCTCCGATTGATATAGCGGTGGCGCTGCGAAATGCACCACCAGTTATGACATTTTCCCCAGGTATGGATATAATGGAGGCTTTTGATGAAATATGGCTTAAGGATAAGGATAACCCTGACTATCAGCCTCCTGATATTGCTGAAGGGGCTGTGGCAGGGGTTTCTACACGGAGCCATACTGCAAGAAAGGCTGCTAAACCAAGGGAAGGGACAGAAGACCCTTTGGTTTCTCAGAAACAGCAAGATCCTACCATGTCTGAATCTACTTTTGCTGATATGATTGTTAAGAATCTTGAATTTAAGATATATTCTTCAATGAAACAGCTAGGTAACTCTATGACCCACGTCTATTCTAAGCTCGATGAATTGGTGAATATCAATACTCAACAGATCACTGACTATGGAGCATTTAAACTTGAAACTACTGAAAGACTTGATATGTGTGATCAAGGTTTAGTTGATGTACAAGACCAACTGCAAGATGTAAACAAAACAATTGAAACATTGCAGATTCAGAATAAAAATCTAGCAAAAAAAGTTGATTATTTGGAGAATCAATAGATGGAACAATGTAAAAATTGTTGGTTTGCCAGAAGATATAGAAGGGCCAGATCCAAGAAAATTTTTTACCGAATGGATTCCACGAGTGTTAGGGCAAGATAAGTTCCCTGAAGGTTTAATATTGGAACGTGCTCATAGAGCTTTCAGAAGGAAACCTTTTTCAGGTCAGAATCCGAGACCTGTTCTGGTCCGTTGTTTAAATTATTGTGATAGAGAGACAATTTTATGTGTGGTCATTAGAAATGCTCAGCAAAATAGATCTCCTTTGATGGTCCAGAATAATCGTGTTTTTTTTTGTCCGGATCTGAGTCAAGAAATTATGACTCAACGACATGAATTTAATTCTGTGAAAGAGTTGTTGTGGAAAAAAGGATACAAGGCAACTTTTAGGTACCCTGTGGTATTGAAGATTTTTCAGCATGGATATCAGCCAAAGTTTTTTGATAATCCTAAAGAAGCTATGGACTTTGCTCAATCTTTACCGATCACGCATTTTCAAGAATGACGTAGTCCTCCTCGGTCTCCAAAGAGAGTGGAGATACAAGATGGGAATCAGATTACAAGAAGAAATGGAAACAATGGTGGTCGAAGTGATAAAATTGATTAAAAAAAATACATCTTTATTTTAATTTTTTTTTGGAAGATTTTAGTCATTGATGATAGTTTAATATGAAATGGGAGTTGGGAGAGGGAACTGGGTGGGCACTATTTTCCAGAAGTCGTCAGCTACATGTGAGTTATGTCACACCCAGTATTTTGTGGGATTTACCGCATTGTGCAGTTTAAACAGAAGGATGTAGTAGTATCCTCCTGCCTGTTTTTTTTTCTTAATTTTTGGGTTAAGGAGTGAAGTTTTTTTTATTACTTTTTTTTTAAATACATTTTTTTTCTTCTATTTTTTATTTGTTTTTGATTGCAGTTTTAAGAGGGAATAAGAGGAATGGTTTTTTTTGGGGGGGGTTCTTTTCTTCTTTTTTTAATTTCTTTCATTTTTTTTATTTTTTTTCTTGTGTTGAGTTGCTGTAAGGAATGTCTAAATTGAAGTTTGCTTCTTTTAATGTCCAGGGTTTAAATAATCCCATTAAGTGTAAGAAAGTACTTGCTTACTTAAAAAAATTAAAAGTTGATGTGGCTTTTTTACAGGAAACTCATTTGACAGATAAGGAACATTTGAAACTCAAATGTGAATGGGTTGGACAAGTCTTTTAATTCTTCATTTAATTCAAATCAAAAGGAGTGGCAATTTTGGTGCACAAGAATTTACCATTTCAGATACAAAATGAAGAGAAAAATGTTGGAAGATTATTAAAATTGAACTGTACAATTTTTAATGAAGCTTGGACTTTGCGTGATGTTTATGCTCCGAATGTTGAGGATACAGCTTTTGTTGTCGATATGTTTTTATTACTTGGACAATCAAATTATAATGTGATGATTGGGGGAGATTTTAATGTGGTATTGGAGCCTTCATTGGACAAGTATCCAAGAGTAATTAAGAAATTGAAGATGGCAGTTCAAGTAATTAATATGATGTCAGATTTGAATTTAGTTGATATTTGGCGAAGATTTAATCCTACAGAGAAAGATTTTTCTTTTTATTCGTCACGACATAATTCTTTTTCTAGAATTGATTATTTTTTAATTTCAACACATTTGCAGGATAGGGTTACATCTGTGGATTATAAGACAAGAATGGTTTCCGACCATTCATTATTATTATTAGAATATCAGAGATCACAGGATGTTCAGAGAGCTCCAACATGGAGATTCAACACTATGTTACTGCAAAAACCGGAATTTATTAGTTATTTCAAAGAACAACATGAGGTTTTAATTAGTAATAATAGTAATTCTGTTTCTAGTCATTTTGTTTTATGGGATGCAATGAAAGTTTTTTTACGAGGTCAAATTATTAGTTATGCTTCTAAAGTAAAGAAAGAGAGAATTAAAGAGATTGAAAATTTAGAGAAAAAGATAACTGTTTATGGATGATCCGCCCAGTTGGGCAAAGATAGAAATGGCAGTTATTTCAGAAAGATTTTCTCATGAGTTTTTGTTTCGATGGAATAAAAATTTATTACGAACTTATGATGTCCCAATATTGAAGCATTTATTAAATTTATGGACAAGTAAACTTAATAAATTGTGGCTCAAAAATAAATGGTCTGGACGATTGCCATTATATAACAATCAACTTGTTTCTTTTATCACTTTGAAACAGTGGGAAAGGAAGGGAATAAAAAAATTATCCGATTGTTTTTCTGAGGGATGTTTTTTTTCTTTTGATGAATTACAAAGGAAATTCGGTATTAATGGAAACTCT
This sequence comes from Narcine bancroftii, assembly GCF_036971445.1. Lineage (NCBI taxonomy): Eukaryota > Metazoa > Chordata > Chondrichthyes > Torpediniformes > Narcinidae > Narcine > Narcine bancroftii. The sequence goes on along the minus strand of NC_091481.1, from coordinate 48,859,918 downwards.
GTATTTGTGTATTATCAATTAAGATCTTTTGTAAAACACATATGTGGTCGACATATGATTTTATTGCCTGATTCTAATTTTGAGGAATACGTACTTTCAATACCACAAAAGGGATATATATATGATTTGTATTGTATTTTACAAGAAATTGATAGTAAAAAAGATTGGGATAAGGATAAGTTGAAATGGGAAAAAGATTTAGGTTTTATAATAGCTGAAGAAGCCTGGATGGAAATTTGTCAGAATAGTATTAGGAAATTGGTTAATGCTAGATTAGCGATGATTAATTATAATTTTATACATCAGTTATATTTAACACCGGAGAAACAAAAAAAGTTTGGTCTTAGTAAGTCGGATTGCTGTTTTTGTTGTGACCAGACGGCTAATACTTTTTTGTATACTGTTTGGCTTTGTGATCGATTGCAACAGTTTTGGGAGGGTATTCAATCTATATGTAATAGTTTATATAATATTTGTCTTGTATTAGATCCTGGTATATTTTTATTAGGGAATATGAAATTATTAATTGATTTAGGCCTACAAGATTATCAGATTTCTTTTATCTATTTAGCTTTAGCTGTGGCCAAGAAATGTATAGCTCTTACTTGGAAAGATAGAAATATATTAACTTTAGTTAGATAGGTGGTATTTGGAGATGAAGTTCTGTTTGACTATGGAAAGGATATCTTTTTCAATTCAGGATAGAATGTCTTTTTATACGTTTAAGTGGACTCCGTTTGCTACATATTTAGGTTTGATTTAAATATGTTTTTAAACTTGATATTTTAGTATTGATAATTTTTTTTTTGTTGTTAGTATCTTTATTTATTATGTTTTATCTTTTTTTGTGTAAGGGTTCTTTTATATAATATTGTTCATTTTATTAACTCTTCACTCTTTCACTCTTTATTTTGGGGGGGTTAGACTAACTTTAAGCTAGGTCATTAATGTTGTGTAGTAATTATTGGAGGGGTTTAGTTTATTTCGTCTGCTGAAGTAGTATTGTAATTTTTATTATCTTACGTTTAATCTTTTTACTGTAACTTTCTATTTTGTTCATGTTATAAAATCTTAAATAAAATTTAAAAAAAAGTTGGCCAGCGCTGCCCAGGATCCCAACGTGAACTTTGTATCTCTGTCAGAAGGCATAAGTTCCAGGACTCTGAAATGACTCCCAGGTGTTACTCAGGGACCTGGTGCAGGTCTCTGTGGTTGTATCAGACAGCTGGACTGCCTCTGGGAACCTCATGGAGCAGTCAATCATGGTAAGAAGATAACGCACCCTGCGGGAGACCGGTAGTGACCCTACAATGACAAAATAGATGTGGCTGAACCTACGTCATGCTGGCTTGATTGTCTGTGGTGTGCCTTGACGTGTCTCTCATTTTGAACGTCTGGCTGAGTGTGCAGGTCTTGGCCCAATGACAACCTGTTTCTGGAGTTTGTGCAAGACAAACCTACTGGCCACCATTTTGAAAGTTCTGATGGCTGGGTGCACCCAGTTGTGCACCTCATTGAAAACCTGCCATTTCCACGCTGCCGGCACGATGGGGTTGGGTTTGCCAGTGGAGACACCACAGAGCATCGTCTACTTACCAGGGTCGATATCGACATCCTCCAGCCTGAGCCGGGAAACTGCTGTTCCATATGCCGGGAGCTCAGAGTCTTATGCTGTGCCCTGCTTAGAGTGGTTGGCGCCTCTGGGCTGGCGTGTACCAGAAGGGTGTTGTGCACAAGTGCATCCTTGGCCCTCTGAACACCTCCATAGCCTCATTGTCCCAGTTAATGTCTTTTTGTGTCTCCGCCATATGTGCAAAAAGTGAGTGCCTGATGCTAGCCACTGCCAGTGTGAATCGGTGATAAAAGATAATCATACCAGTGAATTCTTGCAGCCCCTTTACTGTGTGTGTGTGTGGGGTGGGGGGGGGGTTGGGTGGGTGGGGTTTGGGGAAGCACCAAACAGCCTCTACCTTTTCAAGCAGGGGTTTAGCTCCGTGCTTATTGATTCGACCTGCCAGGAGGTCAAACGTTTCCAGCCTGAACTGGCACTTAGCAAGGTTTATCGTAAGTCCAAATTCCTGCAGCAGGGCACACACTCGCCTTAGACGGGCTGCGTGCTCTGTGTGAATGCGGCTGATGATGAGAATATCTTCCAAATAGATGAATAAGAAGCTAAGATACAAGCCCACCGCATCCATCAGCCTCTGAAAGGTCTGGGCTGCATTTTTAACTCCAAAGGGCATTGACATGAATACAAAAATTCTAAGAGTGGTAACGATGGCAGTTTTAGGGATGCAATCGTGATGAACCAGGATCAGGAGATAGCCCCTGATGGGTTCAACTTTGGAAAATAACCCCGCTCCTTGTAAGTTTGTGCGAAGTCTTGGATATGAGGCATGAGGTAACATTCCAGTGTGATGGTCCCGTTGGGGTAGGGATAGTCACCACATGGCCTCCACCCTCCTGCCTGCTTCAGTACCATGTGCAGGGGGAGGCGCATAGGCAGCTGTTCCAGGAAAATCTGCTCAAAGAGCAGACAAGTCCTGTGTCCCTCGGCATTTGGCTCAGGAGGGTGGATGGGGCTCTGTCGTTGGGTACCCAAAGATGAGGGTTAATCGCTCCTTGAGGGTATTGTATTTGCCTTGCTCTGGAGGATGCTGCAGGGGGTCCAAGACCCCTGCTGCCATTTCCTAGTCGAGCGAGCTCACTACATAGTAGTCACATATGTCGTTGGCGGTGATCTGGTAGAATTGGGCCTCAGTCTGTTCGAACCACACGTGTGGTTGTGATGCCCCGAACGTTGACAGCTTCAACTAAACTGCATGAAGAGCCACCTGGTCCATCATCTTCGGGCCCAACTGGAGGTTGAACCTGCCGTGGTCACCAATGAAGGATGCACAATACCCCGAAGTGTAGAAAGAATGACGCACACCCAAGAAGTCGAAGTTGAAAGGCTTGTTGCACTGGCAGCTCTGCTTAGATTCTCTCCCGTTGCTGACGACAGGACTTATGAGACGGCAGCATCGGCCTTAGATTGGTGGGTGTTCCCACGATTGCTCATTGCTTCCCGCCATGTGGGTTGTCATCTGGGACGAAGTTTGTTTGTCCCCGCGGAATCTGTGCAGTCACCGTGTTCGTCAGCCATCTTGTGTCCTGGGTTGTGTCCTGGTTAGCAGATGGCAACAACCATATATTTTGTAAGAATATGGAGCCCATATTTACAAAGGGTGGGAGTGATTATTTAAATGAAGCTCTGACATTCCCTTTCTCCTCAAGGCCTCAGTTCATGAAAAGGAATGTTAAAGTAATCGACGCTCCTGCTGGGGGTCACTTGTCCTCATTTTTCTTTTTCTTTTAGCAAGGGGATTGAGGGGGGATGGGGGTGGTTTATGGGGGGATTTTTTAAATTCTTTCTTTTAAATTTGCCAGATGTATTTGTATTTGATTTAATATTATTAATTGTGTGAATTCTTTGTGGTGTTTAATTTCTGAATAATATATATTTTTTAATGATCAGAGGTCAATCCACAGGACTATGAGTGGCCGAGAGAAACACTGGGAACTCCCTCTGCCCACCCCAACCCCAAATATCAATGTGTTCTACCAGGATCATTGACAAAATCATCGAGGACCCCTTCACCCAGCCAACAGCATCATTCAGCTATTCCCATCGGGAAAGAGATCCAGGAATATCAGAGCCGGTATCATTGGGCCCAGGAACAGATTCTTCCTCCAGGCAGGGAGAAGGTGGAACGATTGATGAGCTGCTCATACAAATACTCCTTGACTCTGCTATTTATTCAACAATATTGAGTTTTTTTTCTGGATGTGCTACACGTGTATAATTTGTCTGTTGGGGTGAGGGCTTGGTTGTGTGTTTGCATGTGTTTACCCCAAGAACATTGTTTCTTCAGGTATTACTTGTGCTATCCAATGGTAATAAATTTGACTTTGTACTTTGGAGCGGGTGCAGAGGAGATTTCCTGGATCGGTGAATGTATCTCATGAAGCAAAGTTGACTGTGTTAGGGCTTTTCTCTTCCCCCTCCCCCACCCAGCAAAATTGACTTTATTCACAAATTATTCCAAAGAGTAAGACCAGTCCAAGACTTCTCACCTCCTCGTGTTGCATCCAGATATTCCCTTCACTGCATGTTGCTGCATATATCTGTTTAGCTTCTTTGCCACCACTTTGATACCATGTAGTTATTGCCCCCCTCTGCTGAAGGAGGGGTTCCCCTTGGTCTCAGCCCAACAGTACCTAGTAATGGGAGCCTCCGTGCATCCCTCAGCATGTACTCCTGCAGCCTGGAATGTGCCAAATGGCAGCGTTCCCTCCCCGACATGTCCGCGTGCTGAAAGACCGACAGGTTTAACATCGAATACGAGATGCACAGTACAAGCCCTTTGGCCCTCAATGTTGTACCTACTGATGTATTTCTACCAAAATAAAAATAACTAACCCCTTCCTCCCTCATAACCCTCCATTCATCTTTCATCCACATGACTCAGAGCCTCTTAAATACCCCTAAGGTTTCAGCCTTAACCACCACCCCAGTTCAAGGGCTCGTCCCATGTCCCTGACTTGGTACGCATATACTGCACCCCCCTCCCCTTGTCCACCCGAGCCAGTGGTGAAGATGGTTTCTGTCCTAACAGGTGTTGGGGACCTCAACCAGGGAGCAGATCCGGGAGACGAACCTCAACTGCACAGAATTCAGGTTACCGCAGATCAAAGACATCCATGGGCCAAGGTGAGTGACCGGATCCCACTTGTCCTTGAACGAGCTGTGCGACCACAGCCAGGAGCTGCCCCCTCCTCATTACCCTTGGCCCAGTGGGTGAGTGGGTGGGACATGACAAGGGTTTTTTTTTAGCTGATGGAATTGGGTAAGAAAATTTGGGTGAGACCTGGGAAAGAGAGCGGTGATCATCCTGCCGGGGTAAGGCAATGAATACGGAGTCACTGGGCAGTCCCCTGCCGGGTCCATCCCCCACCGGGTTCATCTCCAAAACTGTCCTCCACCAGGTCCATCCTGAATATAATCCCGGCCGGGTACATCCCAATTCCATCCCCTGCCGGATCTGTCCCCAATCCCGTCATCCGCTGTGTCCAACCCCAATACCGTCCCACGCCGGATCTGTCCCGAATACCATCCCCTGCCGGGTCCATCCTCAATCCCATCCACGCTGGGTCCATCCATAATCCTATCTCCCGCTGAGTCCATCCCCAATCCCGTCCCCCGCCAAGTCCGTCCCCAATACCGTTCCCCACTCGATCTGTCAAGTCAGAGTATCTACTGTCTGACTAATGGACTGGAATTCATGACATTGGTGGAGGCACAGGAGCAGGATGACAAGATCCCTCAGTATGGGACCACTGTCATGGGGCTGCAGCTTAAGGACATCCCAGAAGATACAGGTAACACTGACCTCCTGTGCGACGTGGCCACCGGACAAGTTTGACCCATTGTCCCAAAGCATTGATCAGGACTATGGTTTGGCTAGAGGCCAGAAAGTCCATGTGGCATGGATTGTGGAAACAAGTCAGTGGGTGGGCCAAGACATGCATGCAATCCCAAACAGACATGGTACAGCAACACGCCCGGGTCCCCCCGCTGCCTTTCAAGTCAATGGAAAGAAGGTTTGACCACATTAATGTGGACAAAGTGGGGCCCTTACCAATCTCACGGGCTTTCCATGGTGGTCAACCGTTTCACCTGGTGGCCAGAAGCAATCCCCCAGGCTGACACATTCACCAGGTCCTACGCCAAGGCACTCCTCTCGTCGTTGGTCACAAGGTTCGAACTAGCATGTAATCTCTGACCGAGGACCACAAATCACCCCCAGCCTGTGGACCAATGATGCCAACCAATGGGGCATTCAGCTACACCACACGACGGCATACCACCCACATCCTCCACCGAGCTCATCTACAGAGCGCCACTCATGGTACCCAGGGATTTTGTCCCACCATCCAGAGGTCAACAGGGGGATACATTCAACTTTCTGGACAGGCTGCATGTACAGGTGAGTAACCTGTCTCAGATCCCACCCTCCACACACAGGCAAGCCGAGATCAACATCTCCAAAGTTGGCAAAGACTATGAGTCCGTGTTCGTGTGCAGAGGGCCACATCGCCCACCGCTACAGAAGCCTTACAAAGGCCCCTTCCGTGTCATCTTGAATAAAGGAGGAACCTTTGAATTGGACATCGATGGCAAACCAGAGGTTTCCACTGCAGACAGGATCAAGCTGACACAGATGGACCGACTCAACCCATGGAGATGCCAGCACCCCGACGCAGAGGCAGACCATCAAAGGCATTGGGGACTGCATCCACCGTCCATTTCAGCTGTTTGTCACCTTAAAGGAGGAAAGTGCGACAGCAATTCGGACACAGTATTGAGGGGATGTATGGAGACTGGTGGCATATTTTTCTGTTGAACTAGATCCTGTATCCCAGGGGCTCCCTCCATGCACCCAGATCCTTCCTGCCTTACCTGCCATGATTATGGTTGCCCTAACACCGTGCTCCATCAGCAGGTTAAAGTTTATACACAGCACTGGGTGGCTTCAGAGTAATAAGTTACAATTTAATTCTCTTTTCTTGTCCAAATATAATTAAAAACTACTTTTGTTTAACTAACCCTGTGCTGTGGTGCCTATCGATTGCTGCTGGATTTTGGGGTCCTCTGGACTCCATAACAATATGTACTGGAAAGGAGTAATTCATGTTCTGTTCTGTGATTTTAAATAAATATTAAGAAAGAGAGAAAGTGTTCGGCCTGGACTAGAAGGGCCAGGCTGCCAGTTTCAGTGTGTCATTGTGAGATGGTTAGATGAATGGTATGTGGCAACGCACATCCTCATGATGAACCGGCCCCGCTTGTATCGCCTCGTGGCGGGGGAGCCATGGGGAAATGCCAGAGGTCATCCAGCTGTTCCTCACAGATGAAGACTTCTTGAACCTGAGGAGAGAAGCAGACCGTGCTGATGCCCTCTGGCGAACAAAGAGGGAGAACGAGGCAACCCTCATCCAGGTGGCACGACCAGGAGCCAGCCATCCGCAAGCCGCTCCCAAGACCAAGCCAGAGGTTGGCCAGTTGACCTGGTGTTTCTACCAGCAGCACTGGGGAGCACAAGCCCGTGTGCCGCCAGCCCTGCAGGTTTCAGGGAAATGAGCAGGACAGCCGCCATTGATGGATGCGACGACTGGCCACACAAACAGCCTCCTTTATGTGACAGGTAGATCCACCGGCCGCCGATTCCTGGTGGACACAGAGGCTGAGCTCAGCATCCTTCCCCCCTCCCCCCACAGCATTAGAGACTCACACCCGATCTTGAGGTCCAACCCTGCGGTTGCCAATAGCTCCACCATTAGGACCTACGGCACCCGCAAGGCACAGGTCCAGATCGGGAAGGAGAAGATTCCACTGGAGATTCGCCCTAGCCTCTATGGGCACCATGCTCTTAGGGGCCGACTTCCTCAGAGCTCACGGCCTACTGGTTGACACAAAGGACAAAAGGCTGGTCAACACACGAACATTCCACTCCATCCGACTGGACACAGCAGAAGTCCGCAGGCCTGAAATTGCTGCCATAGCCACTGCCAAGGATGAGTTTGACGTGATCCTCCAAAAATTCCCCACCATCTTAGATCCACAGTTCAATGCTGCCCTGCCCCAGCATGGTTTCTTCTACCACATCGCCACACAGGGGCCCCCGCTGCATGCTAGACCCAGACAGCTGACGCCTGTGAATCTCCAGCAGGCAAAGGAGGTGTGCTCCAGGCTCCAGGAACTGGGAATCGTTTGTGCTCGGACAGCGCATGGGCATCGCCGCTCCATATGGTCCCATAGTCGTCTGGGGGCTGGAGACCATATGGGGACTACCATCGGTTAAATGATGCAACCACCCCGACAGGTACCTGGTGCCCCACATACAGGACTTCTTCACCAACCTCCATGCCACATGGGTCTTCTCCAAAGTCAGCCTCGTGCAGGGATACCATCAGATCCTGGTGCATTCAGATGGCATGAGTAAGATGGCCATTGTCACCTCTTTCGGCCTCTTCGAGTTCATGTATATGCCGTTTGGTCTAAAGAATGTGGCCCAAATGTTCCAACGCCTCAAGGACGTGGTTGGAAAAAACCTGGACTTTGTGTTCATTTACCCGGATGATATTCTAATTGCCAGTCGCAACCGTGATGAACAAAGAGCCCACCTCCGCACACACTTTGTCCAGCTGGCGGACTTCGGCCTCACAGTCAATGCAGCCAAATGCCAGTTTGGCAAGGAGTTCCTCCAGTTCCTGGGGCACACCATTTCAGCAGCTGGGGCCACTCCGGCACCGGAGAATGTAGCAGCAGTTCAACAATTCCCCAAACACTCCACCCAATAAAGCCTCCAAATGTTCAAGGGGACGTTTCATTTCTGGAGCCTCGTGCACCATGTGCCCATTGTTTGCACTCATGGCCACAAAAGAAAAGACTTTATTGTGGTCAGAGGAGGTGGACAGGGCTTTCATTGTGACAAAGGAGGATCTAGCGAGTGCTGGTGCACCCATGTCTGGAGGCACACACGGTGCTCTCCGTGGATGCATCAGCTACGGCACTGGGTTCTGGAATAGTGGCTCGATGGACAATGGCTCCTACTGGCCTTTTTCAGCAAGCAGCTGCGCACGCCAGAGCTCAAGTACAGTGACTTCAACTCGGAGATCCTGGCACTGTATTTGGCCATCCAGGATTTCCGCTACTTCCTCGAGGGTAGTTCTGTTCACAGCCTTCACAGATCACAAGCCCCTCACTCAAGCACTGGCAATGCCAAAGGATCCGTGGTCCACCAGACAGCAGTGCCAACTCTCGTACGTGTCTGAGTTCATGACTGACATCCGGCACAGGGCTGGCAAGGACAATGTAGTGGCAAATGTGCTCTCCCGTCCAGCCATCAACACTCTTGCACCTAGCCTGGATTATGAGCAACTGGCTCAGGCACAGAGGAATGATGTGGAGACACAGGCCTTGTGGACTCAAACTCAAGGATATCCAGGTGCCCACCAGCCCGGACACATTGCTCTGTGACATCTCAACAGGCATGCCACGCCCGGTGGTCCCGCCGCACTGGATGGTGAAGGTCTTCAATCTGATACATGACCTCGCTCACCCAGTGGTAAAAACAACCATGCAGTTGGTCATGGAGTGGTCTTTGTTGCCCGGGCTGCAGGGGGGTAGGGAACAGAGTGTGAGTGCAGTGTCAAGGGAGCATGGCCACCTAGATAGGAATAGCAATGATAACAAAGGTAGGATGGAGATTAGGGTAAAAGGTAGAAAAGAGAATATAGGTGTGGGTCATTCTCTGAAATGCATATATTTTAATGCATTTAATATTTTAGTGAACAAGGTAGATGAGCTTAGAGCATGGACAGATACTTGGGGTCATAATATTGTGGCAATTAGTGAGACCCGGCTACAGGAGGGGCAGGACTGGCAACTTAATATTCCAGGATACATTTGTTTTAGATGTGATAGAGCAGGGGGTAAAAAAGGTGGAGGAGTTGCTCTCCTTATTAAGGAGGACATTACTGCCGTGAGGTGGCAGGATGGTCTGGAGGAATCGTCTAGAGAGGCTCTTTGGGAGGAATTGAGGGGTGAAGGAGGCATGAGGGTGCTAATAGGGGTGTAATACAGAGCACCAAATGGGCCAAGAAAATTAGAGGAACAAATTTGTAGGGAGAAACGTATATGTGTGAGAATCATAAGGTAGTGATCATGGGAGATTTTAACTTCCCTCACATTGATTGGGATACCCATACAGTTAGAGGGCTGGATGGGCTAGAATTCATTAAATGTGTTCAAGAATGTCTTCTAAATTAATTAGCAGAAGAACCGACTTGGGACGGTGTAATATTAGATCTCCTGTTAGGGAATGAGCTAGGTCATGTTGGAGAACAAATTGGGTCGAGTGATCATAACTCTGTTAGTTTTCAGGTAGTTTTAGGGAAGAGCAAGGAGGGACCTAAAGTTGAGGTTCTGGATTGGAGAAGAGCAAATTTCGAAGGAATAAGAAGGGATTAGGGGAGTATTGAGTGGGACAGGATATTTTCAGGTAAGGATGTAAATAAAAAATGGAGGATATTCAAAAAAGAAATTTTGAGGGTACAGAGTAGATATGTCCCAGTGAAGGGAAAGGCTGAAAATCAGAGGGAGGCTTGGTTTTTGAGGAATATTGGAAATTTGGTTAGGAGAAAAAGGGAGGTATGAAAGAGGTATAAAGAGCAGGGAGCTGAGAATTTGAAGGAGGACTACAAGGAGTGTAGAAGAAATCGTAAGACAGAAATTAGAAAGGCCAAAAAAAGGCACGAAAAGGCTTTGGCAGACAGAGTAAAAATGAATCCAAAGGGTTTCTATAGGTACATTAAAAGTAAAAGATGAGTGAGGGATAAAATTGGACCCCTTGTCGATAGCGAGGATAGGCTGAGTGAAAAGTCAGAGGAAATGGGGGAAATTTTGAATGATTTCTTTGCCTCGGTATTCACTAGGGAAAAAAATATTGAACCAGTTGAAGTAAAGAAAAATAGTGGGGAGGTCATGAAGCATATAAGGATAACCGAGGAGGTAGTGATGGCTGTGTTGAAAAAGATAAAGTTGGATAAATCTCCGGGACCGGACAAAATATTCCCAAGGACACTCAGGGAGGCTTGTGGACAGATAGTGGGGCCATTAACAGAGATATTTAAGATGTTACTGGTCACGGGGGTGGTGCCAAAGGATTGGAGGGTGGCACATGTGGTTCCGCTGTTTAAGAAAGGGTCCAAATGTAAACCTGGGAATTATAGGCCTGTGAGTCTGACATCTGTGGTGGGCAAGTTGATGGAAAATGTTCTGAGGGATGGTATTTACAAATATCTGGAGGTACAGGGATTGATAGGGAGTAATCAGCATGGTTTAGTCAGGGGTAGATCATGCTTGAAAAACCTGATTGAGTTTTTCGAGGGGGTTACAAAAAAGGTTGATGAAGGGAAAGCTGTGGATGTTGTCTATTTAGACTTTAGTAAAGCTTTTGACAAAATTCCCCACAGGAGGTTAGGAAAAAAGGTGGAGGCATTAGGTATAAATAAGGAGGTAGTGAAATGGATTCAGCAATGGTTGGATGGGAGGTGTCAGAGAGTAGTGGAAGAAAATTGTTTGTCCAATTGGAGGCCGGTGAGTAGTGGAGTTCCTCAGGGATCGATCCTGGATCCACTATTGTTTGTTATATTAATGATCTGGAAGTAGGGGTGGAGAACTGGATAAGCAAGTTTGTGGATGTTACAAAGATTGGTGGTGTTGTGGACAGTGAGGAAGATTACCGTGGATTAAAAGATGATTTAGGAAGGCTGGAGGTGTGGGCTGAGAAATGGCTGATGGAATTTAATATAGATAAGTGTGAGGTGTTACATTTTGGAAAGGCAAATCTAAATAGGTCATATGCATTAAATGGTAGGCTATTGAGATGTGTAGAGCAACAAAGGGATTTAGGAGTGATGGCCACTCTGATATAAAACCTACAACCCAAGGACCTCACTGCCTCGTTCCAGCTTGCTTGACCATGGCACACGAACCATGGGTGTAAAAGGTGGGGCCAGTACTGCGCACACTGCACTCCACCTAAAAGCTCCTTTGCGCAGGCCCGAGGACATGTCCACGTCCTCCCCCTCCACGTCCTCCCCCTCAAAAGATGCTTACAAACTCAAGCTAGCATGCTAGAACATCAGAACCATGCTAGACAAGGCTGACAGCCACCGACCTGAACGTCGGTCTGCCCTCATCGCACATGAACTCCTCAGACTTGACATCGACATAGCCGCACAGTTCGGCGGGCAGCAACCTCCTTTGAAGAAGACCGCAGAGCCCACCTCACTGACAAAAGACAAAGGAGGAAGAATCCAACACCCAACCCCAACCAACCAATTTTCTCCTGCAACCGCTGCAACCGTGTCTGCCTGTCCCGCATTGGACTTGCTAGCCACAAACAAGCCTGCAGCTGACGTGGACATTTACCCCTCCATGAATCTTCATCCGCGAAGCCAAGCCAAAGACCAAAGAAAGAAATAGTACCCTCAAGGCTGATACTCAGGTAGATGGTGTGGTGAAGAAGGCATTTGGAATGTTGGCCTTCATATATCAGAGTATTGAATTCAAGAGTAGGGAGGTTATGATGAAATTGTACAAGGCATTGGTGAGGCCAAATTTGGAGTACTGTGTACAGTTTTGGTCACCAAATTATAGGAAAGATATAAACAAAATAGACAGAGTGCAGAGAAGGTTCACGAGAATGTTGACAGGATTTCAAGGTTTGAGTTACAGGGAAAGGTTGTGTAGACTAGGGTTTTTTTCTCTTGAGCATAGAAGATTGAGGGGGGACTTGATAGAGGTGTTTAAGATTTTAAAAGGAACAGACAGAGTAAATGTGGATTGGCATTTTCAATTAAGAGTGGGGGAGATTCAAACTAGAGGGCATGGTTTAAGATTGAAGGGGGAAATTATAAGGGGAACATGAGGGGAAATTTCTTTACGCAAAGGGTGGTAGGGATGTGGAATGAGCTTCTGGCAGACGTGGTTGAGGTGGGATCATTGGTTACATTTAAGGATAGACTGGATAGTTACACGGAGAGGAGAGGACTGGATGGGTATGGACCAGGTGCTGGTCAGTGGGACTAGGAGGGTGGGGATTAGTTACGGCATGGACTAGTAGGGCCGAACTGGCCTGTTCTGTGCTGTAAGTGGTTATATGGAGATATGTTTATGTGGTTAAGAAGGTGGCAGAACTGGCCAGGAACTGTACCAGGTGCCAGACCTCCAAGGTCCAGCGACACTCTCGAGCCCCCATCCAGAACTTCGACCCGGCGGTTCACAGATTCCAACACATCCACATTGATATCGTCAGGCCCCTGCCAGTGTCCAAGGCGGCTCGTTACCTCCTCAGGGTGGTGAATCAGGCCACAAGGTGGCCGGAGGCCTTCCTCATTAAGAAGGCCTTGTGGAGACATGCGCCAGGAATCTGGTCAGCCAATGGATCACCCGTTTCGGAGACCCGGCGCACATCACTAGCGACAGAGAGGCAGTTCACGTCTGCCCTGTGGACTCAGATGGTGAAGCTCCTGGGGGTCAAGCTCCACCATACCACAGTATACAATCCACAGTTAAATGGGTTGGTAGATAGGTTTGACAGGCTCTCTGGACCAGACTGGGCAGACGAACTACCCTGGGTCCTCCTCGGGATTAGGATGGCCCCCAACCCAATCACCCCTTCTTCCGCACCAACCCTTCCCTTCCTATCACCTCACCCTCCCCATCTCCATGTCCCTCACCATTCCCCTCTCTTCCCAGCACCTCATGCCTCCCCATCACCCCTCCCTCCCTACAACCCCTCCCTCCTTGTAACTCCTCCCTCTCCACCATCACCTCACCCTCCCCACTATCACCCCCCCAACCCCTCCCTCCCAAGTTGACCTAAAAGAGAAAATAAATTTGAACAAACCGCCGTGAAACCGAGAATCTCCACCAGGATGAGCTATTGAGAGCTTCAGCTTTCCAAACAACCTCTTCTAAATATGGGCTCCATATTTTCCAAACCAAAGTGATATTTATCATGTAAACAATGTTATTTTTCCAGAGGAATACAAGATCTCATTTCGAGATCCCAGCTCTGCATCCCTAAATCCATCCCCCCATCTCCGACTCATGGCTACACATTTCCATCAAGCACCTGAAGATGATCATAAAAATTCAATTTGAGACATTGTAAACCTTCATTTCCATCGATATATTTCCCCTCAAAATTAACATTGGATCGAATGGAAGTTTATCCTTAATATTTTCTCCAAAACGACTTTAATTTATATCCCAAATGGCTGAACCTTAAGACATGACCAAGTCAAATGACAAAAAGAACATATCTCTTTATCACATCTAAGACATAATTCTGAAGATATTAAATCTATTTAATTTTTCAGGCGTTAAAAATAGTTGATGCAAACATGATTTTGTACAAATCTGTCGGTAACATTAATAATTTGAGTTGTAGTCCTGGGAGTTGAAGCTCTACCTTTATTGAGGCTGGAAATGCTCCTCTTATACAGTCAGAGTTACCACCGTTGGGTTGATTGGCTGACGTCAGCCACATGAATTATATAAACAGGATTCACACCCGCGGGAACATTCTTGCATACGACTCCCCTTCTTCCCCAGCCTGGTGTTGCTCTGTTACTAGGCAGCCTGGCCAGTCCCATTTTAGGGCAGCCCCAGCTTCCAACCGTGCTTGTTCCCAATCCTGGGAATCACGTTAGTGAGTTATGCCGCTGTTTATTACCGCGTGTTGTGTCGGCCTGATCTCCGCACTTGTGGGTCACCATTATCTTTACATAACATTTTCCAATCATTTTGATCTAATTTTCTGCCTAAAACATTTTCCGACTTTCATCTTGTTTTATGCAATTGTGTGTGAGAGTCTGTGAGTGCATTAGTGAGTACATGTGCATGCGTACATGTGTTTGTGCACGAGTTCATGAAAATGCAGGCGTACATTCATGTGTGGGCATGTGGGTGCACGTGTGTGTGTCTGTTCATTTGTGTGTGTGCACATGAATGTGTGAGTACATGTGCGTATGTGGGTGCATGTGTAAAATAAGCCTGCATGCCTGTGTGCGAGTGTGTGCATGAGTCAGTGAGAGTGTGTGCGTGTATGCATGTTTACATCTGTGTGATTGTGTGATTGTGTGTGTGTGTGTGTGTGTGTGTGTGTGTGTGTGTGTGTGTGTGTGTGCGTGTGTGTGCGCGTGTGTGTGTGTGTGTGTGTGTGTGTGTGCGTTTGTGCATTCACATGTGTGTGTGTAATGGAGAGGCAGCGTCCAACACCAGGTGGTGCTGCTGTGCTCCTGTTCGGTCAAAGACTAACCCCAAGCCATCAAGGTGACCCTTGCAATTGGCCCACCTAAATCACCAGGAGCTGCTCTCCAGGCAGCCGGCCAGACTTATTCCTGACCTTCACCTAATTGGCCCAGATGAATCACCTCGACTGACCCCTGCTGAGCCTCTGCACTTCTTGACTTCAAGCCATTGGCCACAGCAGCCAGTGGAGCCCCGCCTGCCCTGAGTGATTGGCCATCCCAGCACTGCCCGCTAAATTCATAAGGACCATGTGCCCCTTTGTTCTTCCTCTTTCGACTCCTTGTGGCTTGAAAGTAGCACATTCCACACTGGTTTGGGTGGGTCGAGTTCAGGTAGCAAGAGCCGTGTCCTTACCGATTAAGGGGTGGGGGATTGAAGTATAAATTGATCCTGACTGTTCAAGTAACAGTCAAGTAAGTACCCCCAGTCTCTGTCAGTTTCTCCCTTGGTATTGGAAGTGTATATTTACTCCCTGCCTACTCTGTGTGTTGAAGTTTGCCTAACATATTGACCCTGTTGTCCCGTTTCCATCCCCGAAATAAACATGTATTTTGTTACATAACATAACATAACATAACAATAACAGCACGGAAACAGGCCATTAGGCCCTTCTAGTCCACACCGAACCAAACACCCCTTTCTAGTCCCACCTCCCTGCATAATGCCCATAACCCTCCATCTTCTTCTCATCCATATACCTGTCCAACCTTTTCTTAAATAATACAATTGACTCCGCCGCCACTATTTCTCCCGGAAGATCATTCCACACGGCTACCACTCTCTGAGTAAAGAAGTTCCCCCTCATGTTACCTCTAAACCTCTGCCCCTTAATTCTTAACTCATGTCCTCTTGTTTTAATCTTTCCTCCTCTTAACGGAAATAGTCTATCCACATCCACTCTGTCTATCCCTTTCATAATCTTAAGTACTTCTATCAAATCCCCTCTCAACCTGCTACACTCCAAAGAATAAAGACCTAATCTGTCCAATCTCTCCCTATACTCTAGATGCTTAAACCCAGATAACATTCTGGTAAACCTTCCCTGCACTCTCTCCACTCTGTTTATATACTTCCTATAATTAGGCGACCAGAACTGCACACAGAACTCCAAATTAGGCCGCACCAACGTCTTATACAATCTCAACATCACCTCCCAACTCCTATATTCCATGCAATGATTGATAAAGGTCAGCATACTAAAAGCCTTCTTCACCACCCTATTCACGTGAGTTTCTACCTTCATGGAACGATGTACCGTTACTCCTAAATCTTTCTGCTCTTTTGTATTCCTCAATGCTCTCCCATTTACCACATATGTCCTATTCTGATTCTTCTTACCAAAATGAAGCACCTCACACTTATCAGCATTAAATTCCATCTGCCATTTTTCAGCCCACTTTTCTAAGCAGCCCAAATCCCTCTCCAATCCTTGAAAACCTTCTTCATTATCCACTATTGTACCTATCTTAGTATCGTCTGCATATTTACTAATCTAATTCACCACCCCATCATCTAGATCATTAATGTATATAACGAACAACAATGGGCCCAATACAGATCCTTGAGGCACACCACTGGTCACCGGCCTCCAACCTGACAGACAATTATCCACTACCACTCTCTGGCCTCTCCCTTTCAGCCAATGTTCAATCCATTTGACTATCTTAAAATTTATACCTAAAGGCTGCACCTTCCTAACTAACCTTCCATGTGGTACCTTATCGAAGGCCTTACTGAAGTCCATATAGACAACATCCACTGAGCTACCCTCATCCATATTCCTAGTCACCTCTTCAAAAAATTCAATCAGATTGGTCAAACATGACCTTCCTCCCACAAATCCATGTTGAGTGCTCCTGATCAGACCCTGTCTATCCAGATGTTTATAAGTACTATCTCTAAGAATTTTCTCCATTAATTTACCTACCACAGACGTCAAACTTACAGGCAGATAGTTGCCAGGCTTCCTCCTTGAACCCTTTTTAAATAACGGAACCACATGCGCAATGCGCCAATTCTCCGGCACTATCCCCATATCTAATGACATTTGGAAAATTACCGCCAGAGCCTCTGCTATTTCCTCCCTCACTTCTCTCAATGTCCTGTGGAAGATCCCGTCTGGTCCCGGAGACTTATCCACCTTTATATTCTTCAAAAGCCTTAAAACTACACCTTTTGTAATCTCTATATTCTTTGGCCTGGTTCTTAACCTGTCGGACCCACACGAACCTGACAACAATGTAGGAGGGGAAGCAAAGTATTTTATCAATAAATGAAGAGTCAAATCACTAGAAAAAAGACAGATACATCCGATCAGAAGGTGTCAAGAATTTAATGTATGTTTAGAAAGCAACCGTAGGGATCTCAAGAAAAGCACCAGTGTGTCAAGATATGAACAAAGGCAATAGAATATTAAATTTGTGTTATGACAGAGATATAAGATATTTTGAAGACTGTTACACAGAAGAAATTCTTCAGACAATTAAACACAAATACGGAGTGACCAGTGGGACCTTCTGTTATCTCCCGCTTAGATCGTTCTTCAGAGAAAGATGGGGACCAACATTGACTCCTCCTAAAATTAGTGAAATGGAACAAAGAGTCTGGATGGGGAATACACCCAAATTTATGTTATGCTCTCCAGAGAGAAAATTCAAAGCCAGGATTGCAGAGGTCAGGAGAAAGATGGGAGTCGGACTTGGATGGGATGATTTCAGAAAGCAGCTGGTCAGATTGGTGTAAGGACAGCACAACATCAATTAGAAATGCAGGACATGAACAGGTTCAGTCAAATATTTTACATCAATTCTATCTTACAGCAGAGAAATGAGCTAAATATCAGAAATGTGTTTCAAATATGGGAAGGAGATTTTATTGACATCAAATATAATATGGGGAAAAGGATTTATATCAATCAAAACAAAGGGGGAAAGAAGATTGAAATATACAAATTCAGGAAGAAATAGGGTCAAGATTGTGTCAAGAGTGTTACAAATACGATTAATGCCAGATACAAAAATAGGATTCTCCACATCAATTCTGCTATACTCCATATAAATTAAATGCACTTATCTACAATTATTCCGAGAAATGTTTTCAATGTAATGAGGTGATCAGGACTTTTTTTTTTCATTCGGTTTGGACCTGTGTAAAAGTGGAAGGATTTTGGAAGGATTTCGGTATATTATTAGGACAAATTAAGAAGATAAAAATACGAAAGGACGTGAGAATATTTGTGATTTGTGATTGAGAAGCAGATAAAAAAACTGAAGTAGGATAAACATCAAACAAACTTTCTGAGTCCAGCCATAGCAGCAGTAAACAAATGTGCAGTACTAACGTGGAGAGCAGAGAGTTTTGTAACGAGGGATGGGACATTGAAATGCAAAACGGTGTCACGTTAGAAAAAAA